>NC_140582.1:373162564-373702564 GCF_964204655.1 Triturus cristatus | reverse complement strand
TTATTTCATTTTTAAGTGCAACACGGTGTGCTATCTGGTGAAACCGACAATGCGTTCTTTATACCTCAGGCTTAACTTTACATCATTGTCTTCCTAGATTTCATCGACTCCTTCTCAAGATGTCCATTTCAGCAATGTCCCAGCTAATGAGACCTTATGTCCAGGCTTCTGGTTAATTTCCCGTGCAATCCCAACTTGAGGACCATTTTTCGACATGTATCAATATAAATAGCTTGAAAGAATCTCCCTCTAAAATTAGCTAATTAGCAGGAAAATATTGTCAATGCTTGTGCGGGAGAAATTCGTGGGTCCTCTGAAATGAACCAAGTTTAACTTGATACATTTTATTTTCTTATTATTTATTTAATATTTCTTGTAATATACATTTACATATGGTTGGCATTCATTGTCATATCCACATTAAGATTTATGGGTGTATTGTTATTATTATCATTATTATTATGAAAAGGGGCCAAGTAGAATAGTGTGTACAATGTGAAAATATGTGAAGCAGTGATAGGCGTTATTTAATTCACTCAGGTTCACAAATTTAGTTTACTATTTCACAGAATGCTTAAGGAGCTCAATTAATGATAGATAACCCAAAGCCAAAACCCTGTTGTGGCGGAGACAGCATCATCACTATACTGGTGGTAGCTAGGAAACCACATTTCAAGAAAGCCATTTTTGTAGACACATTTGCCTCAAAACAGCTCCTGTATACATTGAAGAGGACACTTTGGGAGAATACTGACCCAAGATCATTGGACTGCTTTATCATTCAGCCTGGCTAGCCCCTATGTGTGGGGATGATTTCAAGAGTTCTGTACTAGATGACCATTGCTTGTATTTAGAATGTCCCCTGGTGGGCTTAGCATCAGATGGACATTCCTTAATTGGCATCCCCTCTGACGTCAGTCCCATTGACATCAAGATCTGAAAGAAGACATCCCCAAAGTTGGAGAAGAAACCAGCTCTGCTATAATGAATTCAGCCCTCAAACTCCCTCTAAATGATGTGAGAGAATGCAAAAGTGAGGCATCCAGTATTACTGGTTCTTTTCATTGAGGCTCATAATCTTAAAGTTTGATTAATACTTCACAAAAAATAAAAACTGCATCAACCAGCATAACTTTTCCTTTATGTATTACTGGATTAAGTATCTCTTATTAAACTATCAAAATATCATTATGAATATAAGAATTTTGCTGGAATTTCCTTGATCACAAATCTGGGATTTTGAGTGCCCTTGTTGATAATTGCAAAAGTAGTTCAACACCAACAAAGTTCAAGGTGATTCATATACTTCTTAAAGGAAATTTGCCACCCATGAAATTCTTGCAAGTATACTTTAGACACTGTAATCAGGTCAGACCGGCTGAGTATTGCTGGCCTGATCGCCGAGTCTCCCACCATTTCTGCTGCTTCCCGCTACAATCCTTTCTCCTCCCTGCTGACCCCTCCCATCTACCAGGACTGCATATAAAGCCTGCTGTGCAGCCCCTATAATCATTCTTTGACCTCCCTGGTCTAAGTGAGCTGCTCCCTTGCTACCTCCCAGGTCTGCCTTTGACTCCCTGGGCTATTTTGCCTAGTTGCAGTAACCCGAGCCTCTGGTACAGGCCTGCTACTTGGGACCTTTGCCTGCCCATAACTTTAGTTTTCCTGATGAAGTCTGCCAATTGTTTGTGCATTTGGCTGTTGTTTGTGCTGATTTAGCCCTGATTTACATCCCCTTTTGGTTATTTCACGCTGCGCTCAGGTCAGACCAGCTGAGTATTACCGGCCCAATTGCTGAGTCTCCCACCATTTCTGCTGCATCCCACCCTCCCACCTCTCTGCTGGCCCCTCCCACTCCCTAGGTCTACATATGGAGACTGCTGTGTATCCGTGCAGCTGGCATGCCAAAAGCAAGCCCAATTGTGCCCGTCTGCATCTGGACCACAACCAGCGCCCAGAAGACCACGAACAACCAAGAACCACTCCATAGTATCCTGCTCAACACCAGCTCTCTCTGCAAGCATGCCACAGAAATCTGGGACAGCATCACCACCCTTTCCACGGTCATTGCATTAATCACTGAAACATGGCTCAAGCCCTCCTCAAACCCTGACATCACCACCGCCCCTCCCGACAAATACATCAAGACAACTCCAACAAACAAGGAGGAGGCATCACCATCATCTTCAAGGAGACCATCAGATGCACCGTCACCAACGATGACACCACGCCTCTCATAGAAAACATCAATTTCCAACTACAAACAGATTAGAAGACCAAGATAAGAGGCACCCTCACCGACAGACCCCTGGGACCACTGCTAACATTCTGCGACAACATCTGCAAATTTGAACTCCATCCCACCACCCTAAACCTCAACAACCTCAAGCAACCAGTGAACACCAGCCAAACAATCACCACCTGGACTCCGCTCACCACCTAAACCGCCACAGCCGTCATGTTTTCCATCCAATACGGGGCACCCTCTGACCCTAGCCCCACCACCTTTTCAACCTCAGACTGAACTCAATCCGAACTGACCTCACCAGAATACTCAACACCTTTATCACCACAGCAACCTTTCCAGAGAAATAGAATCACACAGATGTCAGACCCCTCCTGAGGAAAGCCTCCACCGACTCCAGCGATCTAAAAAATTATTGGCCGATCTTCCTGCTCCCCTTCCCAGACAAAGTACTCAAGAAAACAATCAACAAACATCTCACAAAATTCCCGGGACAAATCAACCTACTGGAAGCCTCACAATCAGGACTTGGTGCCGACTATAGCACTTAGACTGTGCTGATTGCTGCCACAGACATCATCAGAACTTTGCTCGACCATGGAAAAAATGTGGCCCTGATCTTTTTTGACCCTTCTGCATCGTACAAAACTGTCTCCCACAAGACCATCGTCAACAGACTCTACCACACCATCATACAGCAAGACACCCTCAAGTGGATTGCCTCATTCCTTACAGGATGCACACAGAGTATCCAGCTGCCGCTCTTTACCTCCGCACCTATATGCGACATACCCTAAGGATCATCCCTCATCCCACCTTGTTCAACATCTACATGAACCCCCTTACAGACATCAGATCCCACGGCCTCAACATATTCTCTTACGCAGACAACACTCAACCTATCCTCTCACTCACTGAGCACCCCACCAACACCAAAATCAACTTCTCCAATGCCATGACCAATGTACCAACTGTATGACAGACAACTGCCTCAGACTCAACTCTGACAAGAAAGAAATACTGATCTTTGGCTACAATACCTCTTCCTGGGACCACAGCTGGTGGCCAGCTAAACTCAGACCAACTCCAACACCAATGGACCATGCACGCAACCTACTGATCATCCTCGAAAGCCAGCTGACCATGAAAGACACGTTAATGCAGTCGCCTCTTCCTGCTTTCACACACTTTGCATGCTCTGCAGAATCTTCAGATAGATCCCAATCAACACCAGAAAGACTGTCACTCGGGCCCTCGTCACCAACCACCTTGACTACGGCCACATTCTCTACGCTAGCATCCACATGCAGCTTGTAAGAAGTCTCCAGACATACTGAGTGCTGCAGCCAGACTCCTTCTGGACCTTCCCAAATGTTCACACATCATACTCCACCTCAGAAACCTCCAATGGATCCCATCCAGAAGAGATGACAGTTCTAAATCCTTATGCACGCCTACAAAGTACTCCACAATCAAGGACCTACCTACATCAACCATCGATTGAACTTCAACCCTCCAGACACCAGCGTTCCTCCTCAGTTGCCCACACCAACAACCTGCACATCCATCGCAGCTACATTGGGGCTGCTCCTTCTACTACATCGCAGCCAAGACCTAGAACAAACTGCCCTTCCACCTCCGAAAAGCATAATCCTTGGTGCACTTCAGGAAGAGACTCAAGACCTGTCTTTTCAACTGAGATACAGCATCCTCAGAACACAGATACCCCATAGGGGTGACAGTGCTGCACTTTACCAATGCTGATTGATTGATATACAGTTAGAGTAGGAACTGTATAAGGGCAGCCCCATATGTTTTAGTAGGTAATTAAATTTGGAGATTAGACACATACAAATTAATTAACATATTGTTTTGACTTAAGTTAGCCTGACTTCTGATGTCATATTAAATGTTGACTGTTATTTAGTGAATAGGCATTTGTTGTGCATTAGACATCTGGGAATGAGGTTCTCATCAGAAGGAGAAGAGATGGCAGGAAACACGACTTGTGCGAAGAACTGTCTGAACCACAGTATGTGATCAGTGTTCTGTACTTCATCATGAACACATGAGAAACTAGAGAGCTTATACCTGCTCCCAGAGTTTGCTGAGATTTGATTGGTTGGCGGAAGCAGGGAAAGCAAGATTTGTTGCAAATAAAGTTTTGCAGACTTATATTCATGTGTGTTCCTTAGTTTAAGCAGGTCGAGAGGAGACAGCCCATCGGCGTTCTTTCCTTTCTCATTCTGAAATTAGGTAAACCTGATGTTTTGTAGCTGAGAATACTTACCAGCTTTTGCCAATTTCCACTGCTTAAGTGCTAAAGGTTCATGACTATACATTTTCATTCCCTCATTTGGGTTTCTGAGAATGACACTTTGCCTTGTTTATTGAGGAAATTGCCTTGTTATGACTAAACCCCTATTAATTAAGATTAGGAAGTTCTTTTAGGAACACAATTGCTGTATTTTCTCTATTTATGTGTAATTGTTATTAATGTGGTATTTTATCTTGTTTGGAAATACTGACTGTTAGAAATGGGGGTCTCTAGTTGTCAGTGGTATGCCCCATGTCCAAGTAGAGACCCTTCCTTCTATTCAGGGTAAGGGGATTGCACACCTAGATAATCCCTGTTCACCTCCTTGGTACCTTGGCACGAGCAGACAAGCTTATCTCAGAGGCAATGGGTAAAGCATTTGTGCATAACACACACAGTAACACAGTGAAAACACTACAAATAGACTCCACATCAGTTTATTAAAAGTATCGTTATCTACCCCAAACAAGAACAAAACAACAAAAATCGAACACACACAACAAAAAATATAACATTTGAAATGTTTTGAAGCAATTCTGTCCACAGAAATCTATGGATACATGATTTTTACACAAAGTACCTCAAATGCATCAAAATCCACAAGGCAAGAACAGGCAAAGAGGAGGGAAGCATCAGAAAACACAGCAATGCTTCAGTTCCTGAGTCCTTGGGGAGGCAATGCAACAGTTCTGCTGCAGGCAGGAGAAGGTATGCATCGAGTCCAGTCTGTAGGGGTTAGTGATGCACTGATTTCTGAGGCGATTCTGGTCTGCGGGTGTTAGGCCAGAAAAACTTGCATGAGAACATTCAGGCACTACTGTGCTGCTTTGATTTCTGTAGCTGTTGACCGTTGATGCTTCAATTCTTTTAGCTGCGCAGAGGGGTTTGCATTGGAGTCGGTGTGCAGTGGAGTTGGTGTGCAGTGATTTCTCAGGCCGCAGGCAGGTGAAGCGTCAATGTCTGCGGCCGCACAGGGGTGTGCATCAGGAATTTCTCCCACACAGTGGGCTGCATCGGAAAATTTAGCAGCAAGAAGAGCTAAGCGTCGATTTTGTGGATTTTTCACTTCTTCACAGTTTTCTGTAGCAGGAATATTCTCCAGGGAACCAGAACTGGAAAAGGCACCCCCAGGTAAGTCAGAAACCCCAGCAGTGAAGTTCAAGAAGGCTGTACGTAAAGCCTTTATGTCCCTGAGATTTCAGAACAGGAGGCAAGCACACACAAGCCCTTGGAGAGTTTTCTCAAACAGGTTTCAAAGTAAAATCCAGGCTTTGTCCTCCCCTTGACAGAAGCAGCAACTGCAGGCCAACCCAGAAAAACAACACACTGTAAAGGGGCAGTAATCCTCCATACAGCTCTTCATCTTTGGCAGAGGTTCCTTTTGAATCCAGAAGTAATCTAAAGTTCTGGGGTTTTAGGTCTAATACTTATACTCTTTTTCCCTTTGTAGTCTTTGTTCTGAAGGTCTCAGTAAAATCAGTTCTGTCCTCCCTGTTCAAGTTTCACTACAGCAGGCAGAGACAACATTGTGCAGAGCAGCCACAATCTATTCAGGTGTTGGTGACAACTCCACCCACCCCTCTAGCCCAGGATGGCCCATCAGCATATGCAAGGCAGACCTCAGCTCCCTTTGTGTTACTGTCTGGAGTTAATGCAAAAACAGCCGTTGTCAGTCTAAAACCAGATGGTGAATACACAAGCAGGCAAAGACACACAGGATGGCTAAACAAGAAAATACCCACTTTCTAAAAACACAACTTAAAAATCACCTTTACTAAAAGGTGTGTTATTAGATTCTGAGTTCAGAGAGCCCAAACTCCAAATCTCTAGCTGTTCCCAATTGAATGTTAAACTGTAAAATGTTACACGGCAGCTCCAATGATGGCCTATGGGAGAGCTTGTCCTTGCAATAGTGAAAAACGAAATACACAGTATTTCACTATCTGGACATGCAAAACATACCAGCACATGTCCTACCTTTAAAAAACACTACACCCTACCCATTTGATGGACAGAATGTTGAACAATGTCAAGCATTCACTCCAGTACAGAGCCTAAATCCATTGAAACCGGTCCTAGGATGCTTGTTTCTGGTCCAGGGAGGACCTGGCTTGGCGGTTTGGTTTGGTCTGTTCCCATGAGGAACAGGGTCAAGACTGATTTTTTTATGGCTGGATCTGAACTGGGGTGGCATGGTGAGCAATAGAATGATGGATTTAACCCAGATCTCTTGACTAAAGGTGAAATGCTTTGATTTGTTCTGCATTCCGTCCATCAATTGTGTGACTTTTGCTTTTTTGTCCTAAGTGCACCGGGTATACCCATACGTGGGTCCTGGGCTCACTGTGCAGCTGGATTCAAGCTAGCCTGGCTGATGAGAGGTGAATCTCCGAAACCGGTTCTAAGATGCCTGCTTTTGGTCCAGGGATGACCTGGCTTGACAGTTCGGGCTGGACTGTTCCCATGAGGAACTGGGTCAAGACTGGTTAGCATATGGCTAGGTCTTAGCTGGGTTGGCATGGGGAGCAAAAGAACAATGGATTTAACCCAGATCTCTTCACTAGAGTGAATGTTTTGATTTATTCCACAATCTTTCCATCAATTGTGTATCTTTTGTTTTTTTGCCCTCAGTGCTCCGGGTATGCCCAGATGTGGGTCACAGGCTCACTGGATTCAAGATTGCCTGACTGAAGAAAGGTCAAACACCAAAACTGGTACTAGGATGCTTGTTTCTGGTCATTTGTGTTTGCGGAGTGTTGGGGGGCAATGCGTTGATAGTTGGAAGTGGTCTGCACTGTACTATGTACTGGAGTATATTACTAGGAGAAGACCAATGATATGCTGGTCATTGCAGATGGCTATTGTACTTGAATTATGCAATAAAAATTGTTTTTGCAAAAAAAAAAAATAGGATGCTTGTTTCTGGTCAAGGTCGGACCTGGCTTGGCAGTTCGGGCAGGACTGTTATCATGAGGAAAAGGGTCAAGACTAATTTACAAATGGCTTGGTCTAAACTGGGGTGGCATGGTGGGCAAAAGAATGATGGAATTAACCCATATCTCTTGACTGGGGTAAATGTTTTGATTTGTTCCACATTCCATCCATCAATTGTGTGTCTTTTGCTTCTTTGCCCTAAGTGCGGTGGGTATGCACAGACGTGCGTCCCTGGCTCACAGTGCCACGGAATTCAAGCTACTTGGCCGATGAGGGGATAAAATCCCAAAACCAGTCCTAGGATGCTTGCTTCTGGTCCAGGGAGGATCATCCTGTGTGTCTTTGCCTGCTTGTGTATTCACCGTCTAGTTTTAGACTGACAAGGGTTTTTTGGGCATTCCATCCATCAATTGTGTTTCTTTTGCTTTTTTTGCCCTTATTGTGGCGGGTATGCCCAGACTTGGGCCCCATGCTCACTGTGCCACTGGATTCAAGTTGCCTGGCTGATGAGGGGTATAACTCCAAAACCAGTCCTAGGATGCTTGTTTCAGTTCCAGGGAGGACCTGGCGTGGCAGTTCGGGCTGGACTGTTCCCATGAGAAACAGGGTTGTGACTGATTTGTATATGGCTGGGTCTAAACTGGGGTGGGATGGTGAGCAAAAGAACAATGGGCCCCATACACAGAATTAACTTAAAACTAAATCCTAAACTTACTACTTTGTGGTATTCACAGAATACACTTACTACTTTTGGTATTCACAGACTGCACTTACTACTTTTGGTATTCACAGAATGGATTTACGACTACTAACTTTACGTCCGCACTCGGGCCAGAAATTCCGGCCCGGAGGCGGAGCTTCCGGCCCGGAGGCGGAGCTTCCGGCCCGGAGGTGGAGATTTCGGCCATGGCTAAATCTCCGCCACTGGCCGGAATCCCCACCTCCGGGCCGGAAGCTCCGCCTCCGGCCCGGAAGCCCCGCCTCTGGGCCAGAAGCTCCGCCCCTGGGCCGTAAGCTCCGCCTCCGGGCCGTAAGCTCCGGCCCGAGTGCGGACGTAAAGTTAGTAGTCGTAAATCCATTCTGTGAATACCAAAAGTAGTAAGTGCAGTCTGTGAATACCAAAAGTAGTAAGTGCATTCTGTGAATACCACAAAGTAGTAAGTTTAGGATTTAGTATTAAGTTAATTCTGTGAATCGGGCCCAATGGTTTTAACCCACATCGCTTGACTGGTGTTGAATGTTTGATTTGTTCCGCATTACGTCTATCAATTGTGTGTATTTTTCATGGTGTTCCTTCGGCCTACCTTAGGGGTGACTTACATGTAAGAAACTTGAAGGTCAGGGCCTGGCAAGCCGGTGCACTTGCCAGGTCGACATGGCAGTTAAAAACTGCGTGTGCAGACACTGCAGTGCCAGGTCTGAGGCACATTTGAAAGGCTGCTGGTGTGGGTGGCACAATCAGTGCTGCAGGCCCACTAGTAGTAATACATTTAGAGGCCCTGGGCACACATAGTGCACCTTACTAGGGACTAATCAGTAAATCAAATATGCCAATCATGGATATCCAATTATAATTACAATTTCCACAGGGAGCACCGACACTTTGGCAGCCATCGTTCACATAAAAATAAAATATTCATGCAGTCAAAAAACCTTCTCTAGGAAAAATCAGGTAGAGTATAAATAATTATTTAACTTGAGTCTTCATCAATACATGAACCAAATGAACTGCTTTGGAGAAGGTGATGTCAGTTCAGTACATGATATGTTTATTGAAGCAGTAGTCTATAAAACCAAACTAAATAACCTTTAAAATGTTATATAGTCATTGTCATAAAAAAACAACATGCTAATTAAAACTTGCCTTTGCTTAAAGTTATTAGGAAACGTCCCCGGGTTATGGTCCCATCAAATATCACAATGTACCAGTTAAAAATAAAGGGATTGATTACAAGTCAGGCAGAACACAATTAAAGTAAATTTTAATTTATTGAGTTTGCTCTAACTAATTACTCCAGGTTAGGTTTTTCCACACCAATGTTTCATTCTGTTTTTATTCCCTAAAAAATGAAGAATCTAATGCTGCCCCCTTCCTTCCCTCACTTACTCCACCCACCCTTTTTAACACCCACTCCCCACACCGGCTTTCGTATACATTTACCACCTGCGCATAACCTGAGTGCCTGCATGTCAACATGGAAGAGATTATGCCAGTAAAATTAAAAGACCATCTGCAGCTTTCTTTTCTACATTGTGGATCTCATGGCGCAGCACGAAGCCACCAAGGCAATAGTTTTATACTTTTCTTGAGATTGTTCAAACTTTTGAATCTCCTCAAGCAAAAAATCTACTTTCTTTTGGGAAACAGGGTGGGGTGTTCACCCGACACAGTAAATACCATTAGTCCAGGTTGAAGTATTTACCAGGTGCAGTTAGTAACTTCTATTACAAAATGTCAACCCACGAATGAGCCTTAAGATGTAGAATCTGGGTTTACCACAGCGACCTCTGCGTGTGTTGCTTTTTTATGAGTCTTTTCCCCCAATTAAAGCTGGGATGTTTGACCTGCCGTAATGTGAGGGGGGAAAAGTGTGCATGTGACATTTAGCCCAGGTGAAATTTGTGTTACACTGGCTTGATCACATGCAATTTAGTGTTACACCCGCTAAGCAAAACCACAAACTTACTTCATTATCCAACATGGAATCTTTACGCTGCATTCACTGCACTTTTTAGGTCTCGCCTGACCCAGCGCATGCGCTGGTCTGGCGGAACTTATTGAGAGGGCTCCAAAAAGTGCTACCAGGCCAGCCTAGAGCTACAGTGCATGTGCGCGCGCGCCGCGCATTACCGCAATCACTTTCACTTTCGCGGCCGCACGGCCGCTTTGATGTTTGATCGCGATGGCGATGGCGATCACTTTCACTTTCGCGGCCACACGGTCGCTTTGAATTGCCAATAGGTCTCGCTTTTGGGACCTTTTAAGTATTTAGTTATGCAACTGTTGCATAGCTAAACACTTATAAGGTCCCAAAGGAGAGACCTATTGGCTATGCCAATGCTTGTTTTTTAATGGCAAGAATACGAATGACACGAACGGGAGTGATTGTTGTTCTTGGCACTTGTGGTATTCTTTTTTTTTGTGCAAAGCGCAAAATCGAAAATCGACCTGTGGACAGTTCAAACCACAACTCTGCTTGACAACATTGAGAGACATCTGTTGCTAGCATGAGGAGGCACTTTTACGGTCCTATGTACTTGCAGTTTATTGAACATTGAGTATTTAGTCCTGCAATGTATATGCATGTATCGTAAAATGCTTTTTAAGTCTTTCTATGGTTTTAAACCATTGTTTTAATGTATTGTAACTTGGTGTAACTATCATGGATTAATTAAATTTTAAAAAACATCAGGAAAAAGGAAGAAAAAAAAAGCGAGAGAGAGAGACTTCTGTTGTCAGCCTACAAAGACACTTTGGAAATGCTATTGCCTTTCAAGGATAAAACTATTAACTGTACATACATTTTTGGCAGCTGCATCTATGCACAGTTATTTCAGTAAAAAGGTGCATGCTCACCTAATCTGCTGTGCGTTGATTTTGTACTTGAATTTGTGCGATTTATGTGTTGATGCATTTTTTGTTGTACAGCACAGAGGGTGGTGTTTTTTACAATCCTTTGTGAAGCACAATATCATAATTATTTTGTGTAAGCCTAGTACAATTACCATCTGCAGACAGAATGCGCTGTCTAAAGAAAGTATTGGCATTCCCATATGGACATCTTAGGCTATTCAATTTCTGAAAAGAAGCGGTGTTTCTCTGTTGATTGTCTCCTTAATTTGAATCAGATTGTCTAAAAAAGGAATATTAAATGTGAACCATTTTAAGGGTTAGAGTTGGCATGAATATGCAATTGGGTGTTTGAGACAGACAATGGTAGGTAGCAGTCCAGCAGGACCGCAATTCAAATTCATGCCAACGTGTGCAGACCTTAAAGTGCAGAATTCGCAGGACAGTAATGAGGGCACCATAAAGCCATCCCTTGCATGCATATATGCTCTGCTTTCGAGTGACAAAACTCCGAAATCTCGACTGCAGGGAGCGGCTGAGAGTGATAGCCTAATGTGCCATGCTGACAGCGGGATGTCACTTGTAAGGACTGGCTCTCCTGGGACCTCGGTGAATCCTTTACCTGGAGGCAGGGGGCTAAATTAAGACATTCCCAGATAGCAGGCATCAAATGCCTTTTGTCAGATATGGCATCTCCTTGTCACACATCAAATGTCTCTTTTCATTAGACTATTTTGATTGACAACACACGGACATCGCAGTAATGTAATCCACTTCCCGTGAATAGAAAGCATGGAGCAAGCTGATAAAAACTGTAACAAATGACTGAGATGGTTTCGAAGATTGCAAACTCAATGGCTCAGTGCATTGCATATTTTGGTATCCTTTCAGATGCACTATATTAGATGTAACACTTGATGGTATGAGTGCTTTAAGTCTTCTGCTGCAGATTATTTTTGTGATACCACACTGTAGTGAAAATTGGATCAGCAAAACGCCTTGCTGTGGTTTATCTATGGATATATTGAGCTACTTCATGTCTATTACCTTGCAAGCTATTGACAATTACTGTCGCATTGAAGTTCTAGTTGTTGCTTTCTTGCAGCAGTTGTGATGGACCCATAGGTGTCCAAATATAAAATGCCATGCGTAGTGAAGTGACATCATCCAGCCTTTACCCACATCATGACATCACCTGTTGTCCCTATGGCCCACCCATCAACAGCCCTTTTACTCACTATTCAGGAGTTAGTCACTGTGCAAGTAAAAGTAAACCCCCTTTTGAGAACCCTGCTTAACTATCCGTGCCTGTTGCAGCCTTTATGGCCCCTGAGACCGAAGTTAGCAATGGCAGTGTCAGGGGTACTGAAAAAAGAGTACCTGTTACACATTGATGGGTTGTTGCTATTGCAAGACAGTTTAATAACATTTTCTTTCTACATAATTTCCAAAAATCAATTTCCCCCAGTCTCTGGCATTCCCAACAGTTTGTGTTGTTTCCACCTGTGATGTCCTGGAAATGTCACCTTTTCTTTTAGATCACCTGTAGAATGTAACTATGTCCAAAGGGGCATATTATCAAGCGAGGCGATAAAATTATCGCCGCTTTAGCGGCAGAAAACTGCCGCTAAAACGGCGATAATGGGCTTGATAATATGCTCTATGGAATTCCAATTGAAGCTCAGGTTAGATGTGAAGGACATCCAACATGGGCTTCAATTGGAATTCCATAGAGCATTTTATCAAGCCCATTATCGCCGTTTTAGCGGCAGTTTTCTGCCGCTAAAGCGGCGATAATGTTATCGCCTGTCTTGATAATATGCCCCCAAGTTCATCTCGCTTTTGCTTTTTTCCCTTTGCAGACCCTCTATTGTTTTCCTTTTCTGTTTCATGTTGCTCTCTCACTTAGGGGCATATTTACAAGCAGGCGATAAAAAATTATCGCCGCTTTTGTGGCCGTTTTCGGCCGAAAAGCGGCGATAATTTTATCGCCTAATTCGCAAGGCCACGCTAATGCGTGAAACCTTGCTTTAGCGTCAGGATTCCTAACGCCCAGCTTTCCATCTCTAATGAGATGCAAAGTGGGCGTTCGTGACCTAACATGACAGGAAAAATGTCGCTAAGAGACATTTCTCCTATCATCAAGCCCCACGCTATGAAGCATAGCGTCAGGAAAAGTAGCGATAACCCCTGTTATCGCTACTTTCCTTACGCCTGCTTCAGGACTGACTTAGCCATGATATCCGATGGAAGGTGGATATCATGGCTAAGTTTGTGAATCCCTATCAGCAAGCTAACGCCACATTGCGTGATCTCACGTTAGGCAGTTAGCGTGAAGATTTTTATCGCTGAGGAGATAAGCGTTGCTAATAGCACGCTATCTCAGCGATAAAAATCCACGTTACCCGGCGATAATTATCCTCACGTTAAGAGCGCTGAGCGATAATTATCGCCGGGTGTTGCTGATATGCCCCTTAGACTTTGCTTCTCCAACATGTGTTGCATCATTTTCCCCTGCTGTTCTCTTTTGTCAGTCCTGCACAATATGGACCTATTACACCACTGCATGTACGAATAATGAATCAACATTTCAGAATTACATGCATTGCGCCAGTTGAGTTTTACACCAATATTTGCACCGAATGATAGGCAGATATAAACATGTCTACCGAGTAATCAGTCAAAAAAGTAATTTTGCACTAGTCGACAGATCCAAGTATTGATACAAATGATGCAGAATGCCACTAGCACAATGCAGATCAACGCATCAGCCCCACACCATTTATAATCTCGCTTTCCCCGCATCTCAGCTTTTTATCGCACTGCCTCCGACCCCCTGTTGCCATTTTGTCTCCCTTTCTCTTCTCCTGTCTCTCCACGGAGTCACCATAGGTTAACATCTGAAGAGCTGCAAATGCCCCGGCGGAGATGTGTCTTTAGTTACATCCGTTTATCGTCGCTTTTATGCGCGCGCTGTGCAGAGAAGTCACGGTGACAGAATCGTAATGTGCAAGAGTTCTTTAGTGCTCAAGGATAAACGGAATCAATGATTGGCAGGATGATGGTTGGCGCAGACAGTCTAAGTAGTAATGATTTTAGTGTATTTTCTGCAGCACTTTTACTTAAATTGATTTGGATCGGAGCTTTGGAAACGTTGCCAGCTGATAATGGGCTAAGACAGAAGAGTGGGTGCGGGCAACACATTTAGGTCAGGAAAGGCGTTGGTGATCCAGCATTACCTAACATTATCTTATGTCATCAAGCTCTTGAAACGGCTCACTTTGATTAAATGATCATTAAATATATTTGCAGTCTGGAGGAAGACAGCAACGTAAAATGTCTGCATGGAACTAGCTTTGCATCAAATTTTGTTCCCATGATATCAAACTGTGGTTTTTGTTTCAGAAGTGCAATAAGAAGATTGAGGGGGCAGATTTACGTTTCCTGGCACATCCCTGCAAATCGGTAGGGATGCGCCAGTAAAGATGCGTGACGCAAGTTTACCCTTGCGCCACCACAGATGCACCGCATTTACAATGCGGCGCATCATGGCGCAAGGATAAACAGATGCATGTCGCATCTGCCAGCGTAAGGTTGGCGCAGTGTTGGAGTTGTGTCGGGGGCACGACGCAACTCCAGCACTGTTCCAACCTGGCCTATCCTCAACATGGTGTGTCACGCCTTACGCCTGCTTCAAGCAGGCGCAAGGTTTTGACGCAGCGGCATCGGAAAAATGCCTGAGAGAAATCTTGTAGATTTCACTCAGGCACTTTTCGAAGGCGTTCCTGCGACGGAACTCACCCCCACGCGCCGGAACGGCCACATGAAACCTGATGCAGGTTTCATGTGGCGCAGGGCTTTACAACGTGACGCATCTCCCTAGATATTTCACGTTGTAAATAGGGCGCAACGTGGCACATGGTTTACACCGCCACTGCATCACAGAAGTGACCCAACGGCGGCGCAAGTGTGGTGCATGGGGCTCGTAAACCTGCCCTGAGATATTTCAATAATTTTGCATAATATAAATAACCACACTTGTTGCACCGACACTCCCTTATCATGTACCTGTGGAGCATATTTTATTCGATTTTCATTAAACAAACAATTATTGAAGACATGAATGTTGCCTTTGCTGTTTTGCCACTTGATGATTCCTTCTCTATATGGCAACTATTTCTCATATGCAAACTTTGATAACATTCCTTGGAATTCCAGTATGGTGCTGATAGGCTGTAAGTCAGATATTCAACACAGATGTGATTTGATAATCACCCTGTCAACTAGAATTCGAGAAATATGGTCATAATGAAAGGTAAATAAAGTAAAAATGATTAGGAACATCAGGACAAGTTGTAATAACAATTCAAAATATCGATATAAATCCTTATGTGGCGAGACACCACTTTAAAGCATGTGAAATGTCCGAAGGTGAAAGAGCTGGGGGGAAATTGTCTCCAACAATAGTACACCGTATAGATACCAGGCCTGGTTGCACACCACTAAAATTCAAAAAGCCTGGACTCTCGAGATTAAAACAAGTGATTGAGGCAAACTACATATTGAGCTCAATTATTGACGCAATGAAATCCTTTCAACTGCTGTATGTGCTTTGTTCCAAGCTGCTGTAGCTCAGGGTGGGGCAGGTCATGTGTCTGAGCCAGTAGCGGTCCGTGGAGGGAGTTCCGTGGGGCGGTGAGGCGGGGCGGGGGAGGGGCAGGGTGGGGAAATGTAAACACCGGAATATGGATGAACGGAGGTAAGTACACATTTAAATAAATAAAACGAATTTCGTTGCGCGTGCTGCATCGCATTTTGCATCCTAGGACCGGTTTCGGGGTTTCACCCCTCTTCAGCCAGGATAGCTTGATTCCAGTGGCATGGAGAGCACCGGACTTACGTCTGAGCATACCCGTCCCACTCGGGGTGACAAATGCAAAAAGAACTATTGATTGACAGAATGCAGAACAATGTCATACATTCACCCCAGTACAGAGATCTGGGCCTAAATCCATTGCTTTTTGGCTCACCATGCCATTCCAGTTTGGACCCAGCCATATGCAAATCAGTCTTGACCCTGTGCCCTATGGGAACAGTCCAGCCCGAACTGCCAGGCCAGGTCCTCCCTGGTCTGGAAGCAAGCATCCTAGGACTGGTTTCGGGGTTTCACCCCTCTTCAGCCAGGATAGCTTGATTCCAGTGGCATGGAGAGCACGGGACTCACGTCTGAGCATACGCGTCCCACTCGGTGTGACAAATGCAAAAAGAACTATTGATGGACAGAATGGAGAACAATGCCATACATTCGCCCCAGTACAGAGATCTGGGCCTAAATCCATCGTGTTTTTTGCTCACCATGCCATTGCAGTTTGGACCCAGCCATATGCAAATCAATGGGGGTGAATGTTTTGATTTGTTCTGCATTCCGTACATCAATTGTGTGTCTTTTGCTTTCTTGCCCTAAGTGCGCCAGGTATGCCCAGACGTGGGTCCTGGGCTCACTGTGCCACTGGAATCAAGCTATCCTGGCTGAATAGGGGTGAAACCCCAAAACCGGTCCTAGGATGCTTGTTTCCGGTCCAGGGAAGACCTGGCTTGGCAGTTCAACCTGGACTGTTGCCATGAGGCACAGGGTCAAGACTGATTTGCATATAGCCAGGTCTAAATTGGGGTGGCATGGTGAGCAAAAGAATGATGGATTTAACCCAGATCTCTTGACTGGGGGTCAATGTTTTGATTTGTTCTGCATTCCGACCATCAATTGTGTGTCTTTTGCTTGTCTTTTGATTTCACTGGAAGTGGCAGTGGTTGCAGGCACCATGAAGAGGTGTATCCCTGCCCCATTTTTTCTGAGGTGGAGGTGGCCGCACTTATTTTTCATGTGCAGGCACACCACCCCTCTGTGATAGCTGAGGGGTCAAGCCCTGGAAGGGGGTACACCCTGTTGAAGCATTGGCTGCTGTGGGTGCGCCAAAGCACTGGGGTCCATTGCATAATGCAGCAGTTGATGCACCGCTGGGTTGGGCTGAAGTACTTATTCAGGAGCAGGAGCTGCTCAGCATCAAGGTTGTAGATCTCGTTGAGTAATCATGTTTTTGTTGTGTTCTACAATACTAATATATTTTTTTCAAATAGCATGCTGCTAACACTAAGCAAATAAGTTTACGTTATGAATATTATGGGATCCACTTTGTGCTAGCCAGGTGCTTAGCACTACCTAACAATACTCATCACGTCCCCGCTCGCTTGGGCTGAATATTTAAGAAGTCATGCAGAATCCTCTATCCTGCCACTAAGATAGTGATAGTAGTAATATCCGTGAGTTAGGTTTCTCTTTGCTTTTCTTTATGTAGCTCAAACACTCCCAATCTAGTGATGTGTAGTAATAATATTCATCGATACATTGAAAAGGGAGACTGAGATGTTCCATCAAAGCGAGTTGAGAAGCAAACATCATTCGTTGCAATGTATTAGTAGATGCAAATGTGGTTTAGGTATAGGAAATGAGATATAGGGCTTAGGTTTAAAATATTAGGAATAGGTTAACTTAACTCAATACTAGCACTTAAGGCGATCTGATTTAGAAAAGTACAATGTTACTGTTTTTGCCTTTGCCTGCCAAAATGTCTTTGAGGAGATTAACCGTACCAATAATCTGTTGTTATCTTCTTCATTTCTTACATCATCACTAAAGGGCAAGAAGAAGAGGACATTATCAGCAATGAGTCAGGATAGGGCTGCCACCACCAGTCTCCCTGTGGGTGGAAGTACCACCACCAGCATGTGGAGGATGGCTCTGCTAGCCCCAGTAAATCCTGTTAGTATTATTATTATTATTATCATTATTATTATTATTATTATTAGTTCCTCACTATTAGAATAATTTTGCCTTGCTTATTCTTTTTTATACTTTTTCTTGCTCATGCTTAAACAGTCAAATGAGTGATGGGCCATGGTCATGGTGCCTCTCCTCCCCAATATTTTGTTGTGTTATCATTCACTTTATACCAAAAGTTTCCATGACAGTGCAGGACGGCAGGAAAGTAGTATGAGGCCCTATTGCATTTCCCAACCAAAACTGTATGTCCTTCAATGACCACTTTATTCCACCCCTTCTATTTCTCAGAGTCATCATAGCTCTGCCCCTCCATTACAAAACATTTTTGGTTGGTTTGACTACCTGGCTCTTCTAACATTGTCAACCAGCAAAATACCCAAAATGATATTTTTTATAAATGATACTGCTTACTGCTAACTGAACTGTAGTGATGTATTGCTTTTGTATTTTCTTAAAAGAAAATGATAAGGGGAGGCATCTCTGGCATTCTAGCCACACAAACCACAAGTGCCGGGGCCAGCGGTAGCACTGGTGTGGCAGAAGAGGTTGGAAGGGGAGTACCAGTGGCGGCAGGGATGAATGGTGATAAGTCACATTGCTTACTTGAGAAATAGCTAGCATACTCATGGATTCGTTAAATGAGACAGATATGTATCCCTACCATCCTCACCATCCTCCGCACCATCCTCATTCATCGCCTACCTGCCCATGGCATTTTGCCACCCATGACCTAACTGCAGATTGGATCAATATGGCACTGCAGTGTTGGCTGTGCAACGTGTGTCTGCTTCACTTAATGTGGAA
The DNA here is from genome assembly GCF_964204655.1 of Triturus cristatus. NCBI lineage: Eukaryota > Metazoa > Chordata > Amphibia > Caudata > Salamandridae > Triturus > Triturus cristatus. The sequence continues at coordinate 373,683,855 of NC_140582.1, read as the reverse complement.
TTTACAAGGTTTTCAATTCATTGCAAACCAAAAACAAGGTGTGTGTCCCTTCCCTCCCAGTGCCAACTCAGTCACCTCCTTTATTCTTTACGAAGTTCTGACCCAGACTGCCAAAGAAATTAAAAAATACATTCTGAACATGTGTCACATTTTTCTGGCCAAGTGATTTCATGGCTTCCATAAAGGATTTATGCCTGTTGAAACTTTTCCCTTTTTGACATTTGCCAACTACAGTGACTGACTAAGCCGAGGCTTAGGCACATGATGATGATCTGTGACAACCCACTATTCTATAGCAAGACCTCTACCTAACCGGCCTAATCCTTCTAACATACCTTGCAGTAGAGTAAGTTAACATTCCTTTCCTTACTGCCAAGCAAATATATTTGTTGAAAATAATTTGTGGTGGAGGGCGAGGCTAGGGAGTAAAGTCCCTGATTTAGAGTTTTGTGAATGGGATACTCTGTGACAAACGTACCAAATAAAATCTACATCCTTTCCCTGTACTGCAGTGCATCATTGTTCCCACTTTCTACTTACGGGAGACAGGATATCTGCATTTTATATGGGACGTTTGTGACACAGTATCATTATTATTTATCTGCCTCTTTGGAGTCAGGATAGAATTTGGAGAAGAGCGGAGAATTTAAGGCAGATAATTATCTATTACAGCTGTCCCAGCTGCAGCCTGCAGAAAGTAGCAAAGCTACCTGACACACTAGCTGGCATTCCTCCATTAATTTCAGCACAAAAAACACTTGTACTCTATGGTGCATAATGCCCTACTCATCAATGAGAGGTAATTAATTTTAATTTTTCCACACAAAGTGTCTGTTTAGGTTTTTACTGGGAAATCCTTTAAAAGGTAAAAAAACACAGTTTTATTTAATCTAGTGTTATTCTGCATTAATTCCTTACAGCCAGTCAGTGCTTTTATTTGAGCGTTGTGTTAGTAAACCATGGCCATGTGAGTCTCCTAATCACATCAAATTCCAATTGTCCTAGGGGACCCGGAATGGACTGCTTCTGTGCTGCTATAGCATTTTAAGCAAGGTTTTGCGCAAAGAGGTGTTTATTTTATTTTATTTATTTATATTTAGTTTTATATAGCGCGATCTAGACCTGAAGGTATCAGAGTGTTTTACATGAGCACCAGTTGCGATACAGACCAACACATTCATTTTTGTTAGGCATGGGGACATTAAGTGATTTGCCAAGAATTACAGGATATTTAGCATCCCTGCTGAGACTAGAACCCGGTTCCCCAGCTTCGAGGTCAAGCACCCTAGCCGTTAGGCCACATCCTCTCTACAATTTGTCTTTTTCATTTTTTGTCTTTCTTGATATAGTTACTCCTGCTGGTGCACAACTGCCACCTACATGGCTGGAGATAGCAGTCTGGCTGCAGTTGCAGAAGTTGGAGGCCATCCAGGCTGAGCACCATCAGCTAGTGGCTCTGACAGAGAAGAAAGCCGAGGCAATGGCATCTGCCACTGCCCCAGGCCCCAGTTCTGTCACGACTGCCAACGGAACCGAGAGCAGCGCAAACTACAACAAGCATTGGCATAGCCAATAGGTCTCGCCTTTGGGACCTTATAAGTGTTTAGCCATGCAACAGTTGCATAACTAAATACTTATAAGGTCCCAAAAGCGAGACCTATTGGCTATGCCAAGCGGCCGTGTGGCCGTGAAAGTGATCGCGATCAAACATCAAAGCGGCCGCGAAAGTGAAAGTAATTGCGGTAAAGCGCGGTGCACGCGCCCGCGCACATGCACTGTAGCTCTAGGCTGGGCTGGTAGCACTTTTTGGAGCCCTCTCAATAAGTCTCGCCAGACCAGCGCATGCGCTGGGTCAGGCGAGACCTAAAAATGGTTGTTGCTCGAGGGACGCGCATGCACATAGACCAGACAGGTTAAAGCACAGCCGTCCCCGAATGACATAGCTTCGCGTTCCTGTCTAGTGGTGGGCCTTACCTTCCGGGTTGTCTGGATTCTTCTGGGATGTCGGGATTCGGGTCATCTGCATTCTTCACGCCACCTCCTCCCGGACCTCTCACGGTGTCAGCATTCTTCATGCTGCCTCCTCCCGGACCTCTCACTGCATCTCAGCTTTCGGCGTGCAGCCAAATCCTCCCGGTCCTCTCTGTGTTCCAGTTTCTGGTGCGCTATCATCCCTCCAGTCCTTCGTCCTCTTCAGTTGTGCTGTCCTGTAAAGAATAACAAGGAAAGAGACAAAGCTACTTATCTGCTGCATACGGTAACAGCGCTTTGCGCTGTCAATCACTATTAATTTCATTTTCCCTGTATACTTATCTGGAGTTCCTGTGGCTGTGGGCATCCATTCCTTCTCTGATTTCTTTCTTGTTTAGTGACATGTGAACACAGAAAGAGATTTTAGAAAAGTTGTCTGAATATTAAGGCTGTGTTTAACCCCTTGAGTGCCCCGCCCTTTCCACGCCCTGTGCCGGGCGTTTCATTAGCGGGCGGGACTCATGACGAGATAGTCTCGTCATGGGCACAGCGCAACCGCGGCCCATGACGAGACCATCTCGTCATGGGCATTCAAGAGGTTAAATTCTTATTTCCATAACAGATGCCTGGTGAATAGGTAGGTTTAGACTAGAGTTTTCTTATTTATTTATTTCTTCCTTTATAGTACCTTTTCTCTAACCAATAGTACCATAATTTTCCACCAGAACCAGACACATCCCTGACAACAGTAATCATTTGAAAGACCACAAAGAAGGAAACTATAGGTATGCAAAACACCCATTAGAGTGTTTTTCACAGAGAGATACTCTTCTACATACTTACCAGTTTCTTTTTGTCCTTCTCTACTATCTGCAGATGTTGTGCCTTGTCCTTGCTTGGTCTTGTCGCAGTCTGGGGTTCAACATGTGACCTTCATCTTTCCTTGTTTTGTTTCCCTTCTTCCCCGGGTCACCATTGTCACTTTGACCTTGTTGGGTGCAATAGGTGATATGGCGAAGTAGTGGATCCATCTTCATTTCCATGACGTTCCTGCAGATAAAATAGTTAAGACCTTACAAGTTCCTCCAGTCAGCTGCCAGTGCCTCCATCCTCCCGACAACAACATCACCAGCACCCCTGGCAGCTGAACCACCACTGCTGTCACCCCCACCCACCCAGATCACCACTTCCAACACTGAATGCTGCACGATTCGGCGCAGCTTCTCTGTCAGGTGGCGCACTTGGAAGAACAACAACAAGCCTGGATTTGCTTCGACACTGCCCTCTTCTGAGCCCTTTTTTATTTTTTGTTTTGGTTTGGTGGGAGGGATTTTTGTTGTGGGTAGAGAGGGTGGTAATTGGATAGGGCAGTTGGGACAATTTCATAAAACATTTTGGACACTTCTTTGGACTTTAACTTGGAACATTCGATGGGATAATATTTTTTTGTTTGGAAGAGGGGTGGGCCTGTTGTGAGTAGAGAAGGTGAATTTGTTGTTAAAGAGTAAAGGGAAAAATTATTCTGATACTTTAAGCCTAAGTAGGTTTTTTGTGTATTACTTTTACTTTGCACTGCTGCCTTTTCATGTGGCCTGTTTGTTTAATCTGTTTATCAAAGTGTATACTAGTTAGCTATAGTTAGTTAAACCCTTCTCCTACTACCCTCTGTAACTATATTGACCATTGGGTGGGTATCCTGCCATTGCCTATGTTGCCTATGACAACATAGATAAACAAGAAATGACTTATCTGCAGTAAATGTTAGTTACTTACCAATTAAACTAGTTCACTTCGCTCCTTTGTTCTCTTATCTGAATGGATGAAGAGATGGCTGCCACCACTCGCCAACCTCCAAAAGTTTACTGCTGGGTTTCCCAAGATGCCTTCTTAATGGTGGTGGTGGTAGTAGTAGCAGGCTAGTGTGCTGACAGGGAAGGCATCCCAAGCGAAGTTCCACCCCCACTGTATGATTAATCAAAAGGATTATCAATAGCAGGCAACTACATTGAAAGAAAAACACATAGTTAGTGGTCAATATTTATATCATAGCTTTAAGAAGACTGAGACCAGACTACTACCACTATGACACAGCAAATAACACCTGATATTATAACAAAAACTAGCAATAGTAACTTCTTCTGAGCAATGGGGAGGCAGCATTTAAAACAAAAGTTACAAAATCTTCGAGTCAGGAGAAGTAGGCTCAATGTCAGGAGTGGACAAGTTTACAGGCCTTTTTACGAGTTTGGTGGTCCCATGGACAACCATATCGGCGGTGGCAATCCGAGCACCGTGAGCTCAGCGGTCCGAGCACCGTATTACAAATGGGTTGGATCGGCTTTACGAAGACCGTTGCAGGATCCCCAAGATCACCAGTAGACCACAGGGTTCATGGTTGGGGAAAGGCAGCCGCCATAGGGTGGTATAGAGGAGCTGTACCACCATCTGTATTATGAGTTGCGTGTTTCACATGCAGACTGTGGTTGTACAACTGCCTGCTTCAATGTGGCAGTGATGACGGATTTAGGGTGCATACTCACCCCTGTCCTCTTCTTTCATGCAGATTCTGACATGGATCTCTTTCTCCAGGTCCCCTCTTCACAGCCGGATCTTCACCCCGAGAATTACAACCTTGTTTGTGACGATGTTCAGGTGAGTCCTTTTCAAACCATATGCTCATTGCCAGGACTGCCCACATATTGGCTGAACTCCGGTAATGGGTATATGTAATTTTTCTACATATATCTTGCATATGTGTGCATCCAAAAGATCTGCAGTTGAAATGCACAAACAGGCATCACTATATTTGTGAAAAATACCCACCACCACCGTAAGATCCCTGCCTCCACACTACTAGCCCTGTGGTCAATTCATAATATGGCAGTCTTTGGACCACCAGAGTCGTGGGCTGCTGGCGGAGGCGGAAAAAGTCCTACGGCAGTCTGACCACAAACTCTGAATAAGGCTCTAAGCATTCTTGCGCAGCACAAGGCCTGAATGATGATGCTGATGAATTATGTTCTATATATTAATTATGGATCCCTTATATAGCTTCGGTAGGTAATTCTGGATGGTGTGGGCTATTGCTCAGGTAATAGAAGATCCCCGCAGTGAGTTGGTGTAGCTTTCCCCACATTCGCCCCACAAGTATATGATCAATTCATGGGTAAAATTAAATCACAACTCAATAAATTACACAGCAAGGGGAATAGGATTAGGGGTTTGATGAATGGATGGGAAAGGGGCAAAGGTGTGACAAGACAAACACTACACAACAGCAATATTCATCAGGGCCATAAGCAGCACATCATCATCATCATCATCAATCTCCTGTGGAAGCAAATGAGGGAATTACACTGTTCAGTTAAATGCAATGCAAACAGCCCCTTAGCCACAGAGACCCAAGCTATTATATATCTAAATGTTCTGTCATGTAGGTTTGAAAAGTACAAATTATGGAGGAATGAAGTGAACCCACACAGTTCTAAAGTTACGATTCTGAAAAGAAAAATGGCACTGTATTGCCAAATTAGGCAGTGAATCTGATTTCTTCTCAGAATGTCTTTCTTGGGACTATGGCTGAACCGGTCTGGTAAGAAGGAGTGTTATGGACCTTCCGCCTTTCATGAAGGATAAGAGAAGGCCTGCAGATTATAAAACAGAAATTATATTGTAAAGTCAGGGAGATGAACAGAAGGTAAGTGATAGACCTGTCATTCTTAAGGTGATTTTCCCCCAAAAGCTTTGCGTGCTTACCTCCTTTTTGCTGTATCCTTTTGTTGCCCCATAGGACTCTGAGCACTTTACCACTGCTGACCAGTGCTAAAGTGCATGTGCTTCTCCCCTAAAAATGGTAACATTGATGTATAAACAACTGGCATATCTAGTTTACTTATAAGCCCTTTGTAAAGTGGAATACCATATAGCCGGGGCCTGTAATCTAAATGCTACTGGTGGGCCTGCAGCACTGGTTGTGCCACCCACACAAGTAGCCTTTCAAATCGTTCTCCGGCCTGCCATTGCAAGGCCAGTGTCTGTAGATTACTGCTACATTGATTTGGCATTTAAAACCCCTTGCCAACCCTTAAACTCCCATTTTAGTACACATAAGTCACCTCTAAAGTAGAACCTAAGTAGCCATAAGACCAGGGTGCTGTGTACATAAAAGGTAGGATATGTACTCTTATGTTTTGCATATCACGGTAGTAACAAACACCCAAATTCGTTTTTCACTACTGTGAGGCCTACTCCTCACATAGGCTAGCATTGGGATTTCATTTGTAGACTTTTAAGCTGTAATTTCTGATTAAAATGAGTAAATGCATCATGTTCAATATCTGTGAAATGGTAATGATAAATCCTCTTTACTGGTAAATTTGGATTTAACATTGTGTTTAGAAATGCCACTTTTAGAAACTGGACCTTTCTCAGCTCTTACTATTCTGACTGGCTTGTAGCCGGTCACCAATACACATATGGGGTGGGTGACAGCTACACTTTTTGCATTCCCTCTACACACACTCAAAAACGGAAGGGTGAGTGTGACAGTGAAACAATTTGAATTCATCTGCCTTCTGATAGCTCTTCCTAAGCTGACACACCTGAAAAGGCAGTGGCCTATTTCCCACACAAAGGGCTGATTACCTACTGCTGATCGTCTGGAGCCAGGACTGGGAAGAAAGGGTGAACTGTGCACTTCAAGGGCCGGCTCTAACATCTCCCTCACTTGAAAGGCACAACTGGGAACTCGTTCTGGGCCTCTGACCCTACTAGGACAGTACACTACTGGACCTGTGAAGAACTCTGCCAGGAGTAAAGACTGCTGTGCTACAAGGACTGTCACTTTGCATGACTGCTGCTCTGGAAGAACTCCTTTTCTGCTTTGCTCTGCTGCCCTGCTGCCTGTTGATGTCTGTCCTGCTAAGGACAAGGACTGGACCCATCTCACTTTAACCCAGATTGACTCCAAGGGCTTAGCCCCTGCTCTGAAGTCTCAGGGTCATCAAATTCTTCCTTCAACCCTGCAACAGCAGCTGGACCCTGCCATGTGTGAGCTCAGCCCTGCAAGTCATGACAATCCAGTACTAGGCCCTTGAAAGTGAGCTTCTGCTGTGTAGAACCATCAAAATCAATGCAGTGATGACTTTGCACAGATCAGAACTGACGCATTGACATTTGATGCCGAAGCAGGACGTGGTTGACAAGATCACTTTGACAGAACTAGGAACTAACTAAGAACTAAGAACTTGGGAGTAACTGTTGACTGCAGATTGACATTCTGTGATCATATAAGCACCGTGATATTTGCCTGTTTTCTGTGGTTGTGAATTTTAAGGAAAATGAAACCTTACCTTTCAGAAGGAAATTTCTAGACGGTGGTCACGGTGCTTGTTATGTAAAGATTGGATTACGTAAACATCTGGTCAACAGGCTGCAGATGGCTCAAAACGCGGCTGCTAGGCTGTTGTCTGGCATCTCTAAATTTGTCTCTGTTAAAAAAGAATTAACTAGGTTACATTGGCTTCCCGTGAAGCACAGGGTATGTTTTAAGGCCCTCTGCACAGTTTTTAAGACCCTCAATGGGATAGGTCCACAACACTTGAAGGACAAACTCAAGTGGTACATCCCCAGTAGGACCCTTTGGTCCTCTGGAGCGAAAAAGGTCCTGACGCCCTTTGTTAAAAAGGCCAGCTGGGGTGACAGGAGCTTTATTGCATGTGCATCTAAGGCCTGGAATGATCTGCCTTTCCACTTGAGAAATGCCTCTAGCCTTCTTGTTTTTAGGAAGGGTCTGAAGACCTGGCTATTTACCCAATGACCTCCTCCCTCTTCCAGCTAGGCAGTACATAGCGCCAGGACATCCCAGGGTAACCGTTGTGCTCTACAAATTTTGTTTAACATAACAGATTGCGTGGCTCCATGATGATGGACAGTGCAGCTCGACGACGATGCAGTACATGCACATAAATGGGTTAGTCAATGAAACCTTCATCAAGACACCTGTGGTCCACTTCCTGAGTGGCCCAGCTGTCCTGAGATCTCCTCTCCAAGTTGCCTGCTCTTTACCACGAGGACCCTAAAGACACATGACCACTGGCTGACCTGTTCGCTCTGCACCTGGCCAAAGCGCCGCCTAACCAGCTCTGCTCCCGTGGTCCCCAGGCCCTTGTGACCTCTTCCCTCTAAGGAGACCCACCAGACTTACCTGTAAACCCACCTGTGCAGTGCATTTTTTTCAAGTGGCTCCCTTTGTCTTTGCCACCAGTTTCCATGACCATCAGCACCCTGCTCCCATCCGATCTCGGATGGTCCCGAACGTCTCCTGCTGGATATGAAGACCTGGTCCTGATATCCATCTAAAATGAAAAGGTGAACTTTGTGAAAGCATTGCCTGTTTTTATGTGCATTTTCCCTCTTATTCTCCATTGTTTCCTATGGTGCGTAATTGCGCACAAAAGTTATATATTTTTCGTACTTTGAAAAGTCGCAATTCTGAAAGTACGCATCTTAGAACTGTGTTCTTGGTGTTAAAAATCACATAAAAATATATTTTATTTTTATAACTTGGTTTCAGATTTAATCTTGAGTGTGTATCTCATTTATTGCCTCTGTGAGAACAACAAATGCTTAGCACTACCCTCTGATAAGCCTAACTGCTCACCCACACTACCTCAAAAAGAACATTAAAATGATCTGCTTTTACCTCTGCTTACCTATTGGGGATTCACTAGACTCCCTGCACTGTGTACTTCATTTTACTACACTAAATAAGAGCCAGCTTCCTACATAATCACGGACAAGTAGCTGCATGTACCGGGTTGATCAATCTCATAACTGTCATTATAACATTTAGATGTGTGCGAGTGCGTGCATCATGTGATGATATGACATCACAAGTCTGTCTCCAGTTACAAGCAAGAGGCCCCCGACCACAACTACATATGGGGAGCTTCAAATTTGAGCATGCACACAGACTCAGCAGCATTTCTCAAATCAATGCAGCTCTCTCCAGTCTACAGAGCTGAGTAGGCCTCACAGTCATCATCATAATGGTTTCCCATTGAAGTAAATAACTTTTTTTTCTGGCTGTTGAGGTAGTCCTGCCCAAGTCCTTCCATCCTTCACCTGACTCCGAGTAACTAATCAGTCCAACTCCGTCCCAGCCCTGGTGAAATAGACTCGTAGTGCACTGCTGTGGAAGAACAGGAAGAGAAACAACATTTTTGTATTTTGTGCATATTTGTGCTTGTTAACTAAAGTGACTGGCCTGATCTCTGAAGAACCATAAAAAAGGAGTGGACCCTGCAAGTGATTCTTGCTAAGCGTGAACGGGCCAATCACCTTCAGGAAAAATGATCACCCATCAGGCCCGAAACATTGCAAATATTCGAAAGCAAGTTTACAAATTAGTACACTTCTCCTTAACTGTCTGTCACCGCATGAATCATCAATCATCACTCACTTCACTCATTAATATATCACTCATTGGTGCAATAATTACCTCTTCCAATTCAAGCATGGTCATAGGTACACAATTGTATCTTCTCTTTTATACAGGCAACACATTGAAATTTGGCAGTCTTGTAAATGATATGATCTTCTGGGGCAGACTTGCTAGGTGAGGAAAAAAACGATAGGCATCGTAGGGAGGCAGGCAATGTCTGCAATGTCCTGAGGGGATTGGGGAGGCTTTTTAACTGCACACTGGTCCAGCTCCAATCCGGACATACAGGTGCCTAAAAATGGTGGGGCTGCATAAGTCAGACACAAATATAATGTTCCATTAGATATATCCTTTTCTTTCCAAGGCAGTTTGACGATAAATAATTTAAAAGTCCTTTTTTGGCTTACTCAGTCAGGAAAGTAGAGTTTGTCGTCAAACTCAGGTGGTTCCCCCAGAGATTGATCAGCTAACACACTCGAGTGTGACCAATCACCCTCCTCCTCCTCCTCCTATGGTATTTTAGGAACAGTGTTGTATGAAGTGTAGGTTCTGTTTGATCATAGTCATTCTCTCCATGTTTTAAGGTGAAAGACTAGTCCTTCTCACTGTGATAACTGCTTCTGCTGCACTGAGCACATGCTTAGCAGACATGCTGGCTATCAGAAAAGACAGATCATTTATTGGTAGCCTACTGAGCTTTGGTTATTTTTGCATCTTTCCAAACCAATTCATTAATGGGTTTTGATCCACATAGACCTTTCTTAAGTCATCCAGATAGTCATGGAACATCCTCTGAATGGTCATTGGTGCTGCCACTTGCTCGACCTCTTTTGCATTCACCTCTGCATTGGACTGAAGCCCTGACACTTGAAACCAAACCAATGCATGAGTTGGGGCCAATTCTTTGATTCCTATTATTGTGGTTGTTGCCAGTGTTCTTGTTGCTAGTGTTGGCTGCTGTGAGACTACATCACGCCATCTCTGGAAGTTGAAGGCAGCACACCATAGCTTCTGCTTTGGAGTGGGACTCTAATTTCCAGCCGCTCTTCTTCCAGGGCTCTGGCTTTCTCAGCAATTTTTGAAAGAATTGCTCTTCTGAAAAAGGAATGAAAGAGGACAGTATTTAATTGTGGCACAGATGTGCTCTTTGCTGCCTTATATTAACATCAAAGCATAAGATTAAGCTCTCAACCAAGATTAAGCTCTCTGCATTTTCTTTCATACCTGCAAAGCTTTCAGACACCTTCTTTTAATTGGTCCTGTAGCAGATTCAACAACAGGATAGCTTGGCCCATCACACTATATTCCTGACTTCCTGTGCAAAACCTCAAAAGAAAGTAGCATCTATGTCAGGCATTTGACTAGGCCCCATTTGTCCATTGTTGTTTTCACATGAAATATATTGAAAAAACTAGAGACAAGAGGCGTTTGTCAAACGATGAACAGTTTGTGTAATTAAACAGTGTGGCTGGGAGGAGAGTTACAGGTATAGGGTCTGAGGGCTGTCTCAACTTACAATTGATCAGCCATGGATTTTATACAATAGGTTGAATGCAATAAAACAGTTTTGCCAATCCTTTTTTAGTAAGGAATGTGAACCTCTATCTTTGGAGACATTATTGAATGTATTTGACAAGGAATCCAGGTGGGCCTCAACTTTGTGTGGACACAATGAAGCCAGTGGGTAACATGTCCAGATGTCTGGCATGGGGAGGGCTTTATTACTGCGTGTACTGTGTGTGCTGTGTCCTGATTGGCTATGAGTTCCACACATCATGTGTCATCTGACTTTATGGTGTTTTGGGTACTTGCATACCCCTCCGGACATGTGTGCTTGTTTGGGGCCAATATCCCTGGACCATTGTGGTGTTTCTGCGACTATCTGTGAGCTAGATCTGGAGTTTCCTGTTCATGCATTTATCTTCTGGTTACATGTCACCCCACCTGTGGTCTGTCAATCTGTGGCCTCAGATCTGGGTCTCAGGGACTGCCTGACTATATATTCTGAGTCGGTGTTGATGTGGAGTTCATAACAGGGAATTTGTTAAGAGAGATAGAATTTCATTCTTATATATTAATGTATCTTTATTCATACTGACATCGACTTTCTCAATATTAACACCTTCTCCATGGTCATGCTTTTCCAAGTTGCATCCCTTCTCTTTGAATGATACAGTCATTGATCGGTTTGTACTGCTCAAAGAGATGCTGCAACATGTAATAGGCTGAGTTCCAATTTGTTGGCACCTCATGTATGACGGCTTGAACTTGTACTCTATTAGCACCCTGAATGATATTCGAATGACTCCGGGATTTAAAAGAATGCCTGAAATTAGTGCAGATTATTCTGCAGGTGGTCAGTAAGTTGTAACCCTGGGCGTAGTTCGCGTAGTCGCGCTACGCGTTGCTATGCGAAGTGCAGTTCACAATGATTGCACAGTGCCGGATGCTTGTCCTCACTGCAATCATTGCGAACGGCATCATGCACAGTGCAAGAGGTCGTTTTCTGCCGCTCGAGTAGATTTGTACTCGAGTAGCAGCTTTCTCAACGCGGACTGGTAGTTTCTCATCGCGAGTGGTCGCGAGCACACACGACCACTCGCAATGAGAAACCTGACCTCCCCGTGTTGAGAATCTCACCGGGAGATTTATTTTCCACGCTCGCGAATGAGGAAAATCACCTTGATGGTGATTTTGCTCACTTGCGGTTGCCAACTTGACGTTGAGGACTGCGAGCGCGCAAAAAATGCCCGCTACGCTATGCGTTTTTGCAATGTGCTACGTGCGATTCGCGTAGTGCGCAGTTGCGCAAACTACGCACACTTCGCGAGCATAGCGTAGTTTTCCGCCTAGGCTTAGTAAGTTGTTGAGTATGTCTTCCTTCTTGAAAAAGTCCTGCACAATCAGGTTGATGCAATGCACCAAACACAGGACCCTGAAATAGCCACTATCTGCCATGACCTTAAATAAATTACTGTAATTGTCCATGGAACCAAATCCAATTCTAAGGCCTCTGGGTTACAGCCTTTCAAACACCTTGCTGTTAAAGTCTTTCAAGATGTTTACAGCTGTATAGGATTTCTACATGGTGAGCATGGCCACTGTTGCATGCCCCCGAATGCCCTTAAAAGTGTCTTCAGTGCTGAGATCTGTAGATAGCTGTTGCCTAACCCCCCAAAAAGAGAACCAGTGTGCAGTGTTACTCATTTAATCAGTGGCTTGACAACTAGTCTACATGTCTGTCATTATGTGAATTGTGTGAACAGCACTCTCCTGAAAAGCTTGTCAAACCAATTGCAGCACATTGTGATGAAGCACTAGAAAAACCGCTCTGGCAAAATAGGTCCAACTGGGAACCTTTCATTTCAGGCAGATGACCTCCATACATTCTAAAAAACCCACACCTTCCACAAAAGAAAAAAGAAGGAGGTTCAGTGCTAAAACAATAGCATGTTTCCCATTGTACAAACGTGCCGTTGGGTGGTTGCATTCGTACGGCCCCATCTGCCTAAATATGCCCATAATAGCAGCCTGGATTTCTTTTTTTTTTTTTACCACAGCAGCAGGTGACATCCAGAGAGAACTAGGAGGTGGTAGACCAAATGTGCATCTTGGGGTGGTCACTGTATGCGGTGGAGTCTCCATCTGACTCTTGTGTGTCAGTTTGAGATTGCTGAGGCAGGTGATACTGATGCACTGCTGGGGACAGGGCTGCTTTCCGTAAAGCTTTCACCCTCTTCTTCCTCATCACCTTCATGCCCCACCATGATCGGAGCTGATTCCCCTCTCGCATCATCACCACCTGCAGCGATTTTTTTAAGGTGAGCCCACACCGCATTGCGTGAATGTGTTTTTGCATGGGTCATTTGGCCTCTTGTACCATAGTATGTCCCAGGCTTACCTCGATGAACATGGAGTGGTAAACAGAACATTTTGCAATGTTATCTTCTTGCATGCTAATTGTAAAGAAGTCCCAAATTAGGGAGGAAAACTTACCTAGTGTGCCACTGCAAATGCCTGAAGAAGGAGGTAGGTCATTGATTGCCTCTCTGCAGTGTGTATTTCAAATGAGGTGGTAATGGATGCAGTTCACATCAGGGGTAATACAAATATGGAATCTGATCTTGGTGGGGGTGGTGATGCCAGTGTCACATCCCGCAGAGCAGGTTGAATAGGAGGGGTAATGGCGGTGTCCCCTGAGCTGAGTCAGTTTCCATGACAATGACTGGCTTGTCATCCTCATCTCCTTCCATAATTGTAAGGCTTTCAGGAACTTTCATTTTCCCTTGTCTCTCCTGGCATGTATCAGACTCAGCTGGGGTCAATTCCATGTCAAGATCATCAGAAGGGGGCCTTGGAGAAGATGGTGGAATACCCTTCCCTTTACATGCTGGAGATCTGGAAGCCAATGCACGTTCAACCTCCTGTTCTGCTCCTACTCCAGGAAGATCTACTATTGCTGACTGTCCACTTTGCTCAGTTTCCTGCAACAACTGGGTACTACTCATCAGCGTTGCCATGATTGCAGTAGGTGCCTCACTGAGAGACATGGGCTAGGGCCTAGGTTAGGGAGGTGCTGCTGATACAAGAGTGCTGCTCCCAGTTTGCTCCCTGGAGGCTGATATGGCAGACACATGTATCCTGAAAAAGGTTTTGGCTGGCACGCCAGTGGTAGCAATCTGCTTCTTCTTCTCCTCTTCACTGGCCTCTTTCTTGACATCCCCTTTCTTGGGGCCATCTTGAAGCTGCCAGTTGGAAGTGGCACTTAGCTGCACAAGGGGAAGAGACTGGTGGACTCATGTCACGTGTAGTGGTCATGTCACTTTGTACAGGCTTTCTGTCAGGCAGTACTATGGGTGATGTCTCTTGTGCATTTAAAAGCAAACAAGCAAGAAAAATATTTAGAGAAATGTGGCTTTGTTGCAGCTTGAATTAGTACAGACAAAGACAATATCATTTTGTGTGGTTACTTAAGCTATTATCCTAAATAATTAACAACACTAGTGTATCCATTCCCAAGGCAAACCACACCACCACCATAACATAGTTCAATTTCAATCATTTTAACAACAACATCCAGATGTAGCTGTTTGCTTTATGTGCATCTAAGGGAGACACCTGTGGCAGTTAGGGAGGTGCAGGGGAAAATGGAAAGATTCCTAAAAATTGAATGCTGGTGTGCACCTATGGCAGTCAGGGGAGTCCAAGGGGAAATGGAATAACCCTTAAAATAAATGCTTGTGGTGTGTTCACATATGGGAGGCAAGAAGTCCAGGGGGAAATGGAATAATCCTTAAAAAATAATGCTGGTGTGCGGCATGCACCTATGGCAGGCAGGGGGTGGATGGATGGAGGAATAATGTTAAAAAAAATAGAAACATTTTTAAAAAACATTAAAAAAGAATAAAAAACACAGTAATGTAATTGCTGGTGTGCTAGGGTACTATGAGAAACACATTGACAGAGGGCAAGGAGGTGCAGGGAAAAATGCAAAAAAACATTTAATAAAGAACACTGTTAATAATGTGCATATACTACAATGATCTTCAAGCATATTATTAAACTGATATCTGGGAAAATTGAAGAAACAGAACAAAAACAAAAATGCATTCTTTTATCAATTTTCCTAGAAAATGGCAATGAAAACTGATAAAAGGGTGGACGCACAAAATAGCCGCCGGCCACATGATCAACCTACAACAACAAGACAGAAGGCATGGCCACAACAAATAACACATGCAGGCCTATGACAAAAGCATCCTGGCTGGCTACATAAGAAGGCCACAGGCCACATGGTTGAACAACAACAGCAAGCAAGGAGGCATGGCCACAACAAGAACACATGGAGGCCTATGACAAAAGCACGCTGGCTGGCTACCCAAAATGTCCTCCGGCCACATGGTCAAATAACAACAACAAGCAGGAAGTCCTTGCCACAACAAAGAACACATGCAAGCCTATGGCAAAAGCACACTGACTAGCTACACAAAAGGGCCACTGACGACATGGTCAAGCAACAATAGCAAGGAGGCATGGCCACAACAAAAGAACACATGGAGGCTTATGGTAAAAGCACACTGTCTGGCTACACAAAATAGCACCAGTCACATGGTCAAATAACAACAGCAAAAAAGAAGGCATGGCCACAACAAAGAACACATGCAGTCCTATAGCAACAGCACACTAGCTGGCTGGCTGGCTACGCAAAATGGCCACAGACCACATGGTCAAGCAACAACAGCAAGCAGGACTGTATGGCCACAACAATGAACACATGCATGCCTATGACAAAATCCCACTGGCTGGTGGGCTACACAAAAAGGCCACTGACCCCATGGTCAAATTACACAGCAAGCAAGGAGGCATGGCCACAACAAAGAGCACATGCAGATCAATGGACACTGACCACACACAATGGCCCATGGCCACTTGGCATGAATAACAAAGACAAATGGTGAACTATTGCAAACACAAACACACACCCAAACACTGGCAAGACAAAGAAGGCATGGTAACACAGACGAAAACACTACCATTAATTTGGAAAAGCCAAAAATGAAAAATAAGTGAGCTATAAAAATTTGTCACCAACATATATCCTCCCAAGGCATCAAACATTACCCATCAAATACACTTTTTGCATTTTATCCAATGACATCCCTGCCCTTAATGATGTTTTAAAACACCATATAGCACATAAATAGTTGTTTCATATAGCCATGACTAGTACTGGGCCTACTGGCTGGGCGGTCCATGAGCAGACTATGCCACATAGTCAAATAAATGATTAATGCAAATATAACAAACACGGAGAAAATGTGTTTAACCGAGAAACCTTTTTTCCTTTACAAAATATAAAAAAATTAAACGCAAATAAAGGAGCCTACTGAAACTCCAAACCACCCGTCACAATAACATTTAAAATCGATTAAAAGTGCAAATAAATATTGGTACATGCCCTTTATCAAACAAACAACACCATTATACAAAAGGTTTTGAACTTGTGAGATCACAAAAACAAACTCCTTAAATCCAATGTTATATATGCAGCAGACAAAGATAGTGATCCTTCAAAATCCAAATGAAAAGTGACCAGGACATGGAAAAAGTAATGGGAGGAATCTGCTGGACAAGGACAGGTAGTTGGAGTCTCTGGGGCACTTCCTTAATATTGAAAAAAAATGAAAATAAAAAAAGGCTTCTCAAACCAAAAACAACTTGAATGGTCCTTTGGAGTAGAATATTAATGCAAAAACATATTGTCAAGTAGATTTAGCTGATGCTCGAGGTGCAGCTGCACTTGCTCACACTCGCCAGCATCACAAAAATACAGCCGGAAGGTGCCGTTGCGACCAGAAGCAGAGCTAGTGAACAGCAACACTTGCATGCTCACGAGCAGCTGGCAAATGTTGTTCCGTTCGCCAGCACGTGCCAAAATAACTTACACGCATAGCACGTACTTCTCAAATTTCTCCAACTCCGTGAGCGAAACAAATTTACCACCCAGGCCTACATTTTAAGTGATCTTGGAAGATTGCCCTAGTCCTCTGAGAGAGACATTTCTGTCTTTTTCTAAGTGCAAATGTTCTGTTAGCAATGCTTCCATCAACAAAAGTCCTCAAATGTTTAGAAATTACTCCTCAGATACGGTTGCACATTTTTAATTTGCAGGATAGTGAGAAATGTTCTCAAACTACTTCTGTCTCCTGATTTTCTGCTCTTCCCACCCACTGTCAGGAACTTCTACGTGACCAAGGAGGCAAGACTTTGGCACGGTTTAGAACATTGTGTGAACAAGAGATGCGTACCATCCTTCCTGCATCAAAAAGTCTGTATATATCACTTTACACTGGAGCTAATGTTAATATCGATCCATTCCTAGAATAAAAATGTATGAGGAAATTCAATTGATTGCTAAAAAAATGCTTCTCTTTACTCTTCAGTCTATTTTTGTACACTGCATAATACCTTCATGGGATATAGCAGGTTAAATAAGGGCATTTTGGAACCATTATGCCAAACTTCTGAGTCTATATTTAAAATAATTTTACAGTTTGAACCATGAAAAAATATGGTAAAACATTTCGGCTGCAAGAAAGATAGCACAAAATGTAAAGAGTCTGTGATACTAACGTAAGATACGGATATCTAGTTGATTTTGAGTTTTGAGCAAATCCTACTGATGTTTTCCACATTTCCCCAACTTGTACTCAAAAGGTCATTATCCACATTCATTTCTTATGGACGTAGACGGAGAAGTTTAATTTGCAAATGTCAAATTAATACCCTGAATTGTTCATACTGCGCATTGCCACCATGTGTCTCTGAATTAACTGTTATGCGACAATTGTTTCTCCATTAGGAGTTCAAAAATATATTGAGTGGCAAGAGTAGGTCTGCTTTAAACTCCTTAAAGCTCTTTCTGCTTGAAACTCTGAGCTTCTTTCTCACACAGATATGCAGTCCTTGAGCTGTAACCGAGCAATCACTGATAGAATCTGCTCTGTGGAAGAGCCCAAGGAACCTACTGTTGCTGCTAGCTATTTCAGAGAGAGAGAAGGGCATTGTAACAACCTCTTATTCGATCAATTAAACTGTTACAAGTGCTTGCATCATCTCCCTATCCAGCAACAAAATGATTAACTGATAGGTAAATGTGTTTTGAGTATTATCCTGTCCTATACTTGTAAAACGAGGCATTAGTAAACATCTTTTTTTTACCCACTTATTTGAAAAAACTTCTCATTAGTTCAAAGGTTTTACTCACGCATCTGATATGTGTCATTGCCCTCAGTGCAGTTCATAGAAATGAGTGAGCATAATCGTTATGTGCCATTGAGCACAATTAACTTGTCATTTACACTTGCAGAATAATTCGTTCTATGTTCAATTGCATGGAAAACAAATGTCTTTTCTTGTGGAAGACCTTACAGTCGCTGCCGAAAAATTTGAATTCAACATATAATAATCAGAGCAGCGAAGCAGAGTCTGCAGTTCAGATGTATTTGGCTGTAATTACTTTGACTTGCTAACAATAAGAAAGCATTCTACTTTAACCAACAAGGAGAAGATAAACCGTGTTCGGCTGCTAATCACCGAAATATTAAAGTTATAGATTTACTAGTGGCATAGCAAGGCCACCATGGACCCAAAATATGCAACGGCTGGATGGTAAAAGGCAACCATAATGAGGTGTACTTGCCACAACCACGCGTCCTCCTGTCACTCTCTCTGCTACATTAATGATAGTTATGAACCACAGATTTACTTTGAGTGTTCTCTTAGAATTTGAACAAAGATAAGGGGGGCAAATGCGCAACACTTGAGCACTTCAGTCTTTTTGAGGTGTATAAAATTATTTGCTCCTCCACGTTCCACATTTCGATTCCCAGAATCAAGATAAGTGGAAATTTAAAATCTTAAAGAGCAAATTCTATGTTGGAAGGTCTGCCAGCATGTTAGTCTTACTATTGCTGAAAGCTTAGGACTGAGTGCTAAAGAAGGATTTCTGAGGAACCAGCGACAACCTGATCCTCGTCGTCATGGACAAATCTCAGGGAGGATGGAGGCACCGTTGATTATTTTTTTATTTTATAGAGCCCATACTGGCCCTTGTAAAATCCACCCCGCCCACCGCATCTTGTGGAAGGTCTATGTGGACACTGAATACAGTACATACTTTCTCTCTACACCATCCCACATAATTCTCTGTATCCAGTAATTTGGTGAACAGCAGCTATGTGTTTTTCTTTCGCCTGTGCGGATGGGAAAGTGTGGATAAGACTGTTGAAATGGATGTGGCAATAGATTATTTGTTGTATATTTATCTCCCATCTGCCTTTGGCACAACATGCTGGCTGAAACTTCTTTCACCAGGGGAAGCATGCAGAGAGGTCAGCTGTGTATCTGGTCTTAAACAAAATATAATGATCTGTATATAAAACTCATAACATACTTGCAAAGTTTATTTTGTTAGATGGACAATCCAGGCCAGTATCACACCCGGGGGAGAGAGGAGGAGTGCAGGCCAATGAGCAGGTTTAGCAACACATAATTGCTGACGTTGGCAGTAGTTCACAAAAGAATTTAAAAGAATGTGTATTTCTTAGTACTACTCATAAACGCAGTTCATGAAGTTTTTGGCATGGATCTATGTCTGCATCTCTTCTATCTCTCATGTGCAGAGTTCTCCACTGAGAGTGCATAGAATAAGACACACATAGATCTACATTTTAGGAACAATTTCTGGAGAATGAGGACAAATTACAAAAAATGGGTAACATTTACTACAAAGTAGGCTATGCATAGGACAGATCTAGAATGGTCATTAGGAGGGACTTGAAAATAGAAAAACACACATGTAAAAGTCAAAACCTTCACTTAGAGGGCAGTGGGAAGATCCTGGCCCGCTAGGCCAGCAAGAGCTATAGCTTCTGCTTCCCTGCCAGAGGACTGCCTATAAATTAAGAAATGCTCACCTAAATGGTTGGGATTTCTAAGCCTTCAGAGCAACTGCTGCTATGGCAGTTGCTCTCATGGGTGACGATGTTTCCAAAATGGCACCCTGTTTGGTGCACCCGCTCAGCAAATATTTTTTTTCAAGCGTAAACTCTCAACACAGGTATTCCTTGAAAAAATAATCAATGGCCTGGCAAGCAGAGATTTTAATTAATGCACATGTGCCATTAAGTGCTTGCCATGCCTCGGATCGCTATTCATCGCATGATGGTCCTAGGAAGGGAAATGTACAGATGGTTGCCTAAAGCAACTGTCACTTTGACATGACACCACTGAGGTGGACTGGCTGTCAGGTTAAATGTTTCCAATGATGGAGTCTGCTGAGCTCGTCAGTTGAAAGAACTTGCGAGTCCCAAACCTCTCTATGGGCTTAGTGAATGGTGAGTTTGGCAGGGTGGTGAAATACCTGTCTGCTAAGTACTAAGGGCCAGATGTATCATCGTTTGATGCAGTGCAATGCCGCAGTGCTGCATCAAATGGAGAGAGCAGGAATACACCATATTTACTAACATATGACACATTCCTGCTCTCTCTCCCAGGGGCCCATAGGAATGAATGGGATTTTCTTTCGAAATTTGCGAGTACCCAATAGGTGCTCGCAAATTGCGCATGCAATTTCAAGGGTGCAAGTGTTCCAAAAGGATACCCTGTTGCACCCAATAAATTACAATTTATCAATATGCTGTGCACACACATGCCACAAGGGCATGTGTGTGTGTAACTTGTGACTTTGAAATAATCACCATCAACTTTAGATTGACGGTAATTTGTGATTCATATTTGCGAAATATCAATTTATTTTTGTTTACTGCATTGCATTTAAGGAATCGCAATTTGCAATTCCTTAAATGCAATCGCAATTTAAGTAATCGCAAATTTAGCGATTCCTTAATTGCGATTTTTGCATTTGGATTCTGCATCCCAAATGCCAAAATACCTGTCGCAAAGGGGCAGATTCTGCGAATCTAGCCGTTTGCGACTGTTTTTTTAGGTTGATGCATGGGGCCCAACGATATTTCTCCTCATTGTGCCTCTTTCGGGAAGGCATAGCATTTTGACGCATTCCCAAGTTTACCTGTTTTAGGAAATCTGGGAATGGGCTAGAATACATAGTTGGATGTGTGAAAACACCCACTCTCTACTTATGTAACCTTCCCAGTGCAGAGTAACGCAAGTCAATGTCTTGTCATATAGGTAACTATATATAAGTAAGTATTAACTAGCTAATCTTAACTCCACATCTGTGTACTTTGAGAACATATATATCATCATGGTACACCGATGTGGAGTTAAGATGAGCAAATATATACTTACCTATACATACTTACATTGATAATAATGTGTTAATCAATATTCTGGATACAATGTTTTCTCTATAATAATTTATACTCAATATCTGAGTAGATGCTATTTCTACTTAAGTAGTACTAACACCTAAACAGGCTTCATTCTACTTAATTAATTAACAACAACAAATAGCTTGGCATCAAGAGGATTCATATATCAATTCAGAGACCAACCACTGATAATAGGAACAACTTTGTTCCAACCATTGGCAATATGTCCATGAAATTGGCCTGGCCCTGAACCTCTTAAATTGTTAATTAAGATAATCTGCAATACAGCCCTTCAAGACCTCACAGAAAGTGTATTACCACAGCTCACACAAAAGTGATGTGACTCGTGAAGAATAAAAGTAGAGAGTGAGAAGGCACCTCACGTACGCAACACCAGGAAGGCTGCCAGCTGGTTCTCGCTGGTATGCCCACGTTTTGTCATCATTGGTTGCCAACTCAAAAAAGAAGAAAGTGTCCAGTAAAGGAAAAGGTAGAAAACAAATATAATTTTAGCAGGAAAACTTTGCTGTCCCCATAAACAAAGAGTAAGAGTGAAGAAACCCAGTGAATTGCTAAGAACAAGATGTTCAGAGCAAAAGTAAAATTGAGATATAAACTCACTGTAAGGTCAAACTCTTTATTCACAACCAGTGAGTTCACTCAAAGTAAAAGCACTAAATGTCGCTAACCTTTATAAAGAAGGCCAACATGTTTCATTGCCACTAATCTTTCGGCAATTTCATCAGGGCATCGGGGTTTTTTGCACTCGTTTAACTGGACATCCACTTTACTGTTTATAGAAGGGCTGTATAAAGAGCAGAAAGGAAGATAAATAGAGTGATTATTTTCTATTTATACTTCAATAAAAATTGGACCAACCATTCATCGATAACACCAAACTACTAGTTCCCATGCATATATCTACTTAAGTCAGGCCTTGAAGAAAGTCACATACAACATGTTGAATAACATAAAATATCAATAGAGGCAGAGAATAAAACTACCAACACAAATCCCAGAACCCCCGAAAATCAAATAATTTTACACGTTGAAGACAGCCATGCAAAGCATATTGTAATAATATTAACAAAATAGATGCACATACTGTAACATATAGAAATGACAATAATTAATCAATCAAACAAATACACAAGGCACATCTGTTAAAAACACATAACCTCACAAACACACACACACGCTCAATGACACAGAACACAACCAGCATACATAAAAATAACATATCCTCCCCAAACCTATGTAGAAAAAACCATCAACAGTTAAACCCACAGTATTCATGTATGATTATCAATTTACATACACAATATCAACCTCCAAAATTTGCACTTTGAGAATTGCACTGCATATGCTTCACAATGCACCTAAAGGTTTTACAACTACACATCAGTCAGAAACTAAACTGTTTCAAAGTGGTATGTTAGACCTGATAGTGAAGTTTATCATCATTAGGGTACCACTGAAGACTCCAGGCATGTTCTCTCCTTCAACCTTGCTCTTTTTCTTCCCGAGGAGATACATTCACTGCTCATAAAATGGTTGAGGAGTGGGGTAAGAGGCCCCAAACATTATTGCTGAGGAAGTGAATTCCATCAGGGAGTGAGTCCTTATGTGTTATCTTCTTCTCAATTTGGGTCCAAATCATCAGCTTGCAAATAATGCACTCCTGGCCACCAGGGAGGACATTGCCAGACAAAGTACTGCAATGGGGGTTGTAAGAAATTGGAATATTAATTGAGGGGGGATGTGCACCCATTTCAAATAATAATCACGATCCTTGTCAGGGTGAACCACTAAAGTCACTAAATAAACCTGTGCTTAACCCTCTGGTAGCTTGGCACAAAGTAATCAGGCTTACCTTAGAGGCAATGCATAAAGTATTTATGCAGTACTCACACACTAATAAAGTGGGAGCACAACACAAGAAAAGTACATTTTAATAAATAAAATTACACAAATATGACATAAATTCAATAAGTAGAATTGGAGATATTGAACTTTTAATTAAAAATAGCGCCAAAAAGCACAAAGCACCAACCACAGTTATTTGGTCATGCTAGACCTGGTCAAAGACTAGAGTGAAGGTCGACTGCAATGCAGAATGGGTCAGATACATGGAACAGATTTGTCTGGGTGAAAAATGTACCTTTGCACTTAGAAACGTTTATGGAGAAAAACTGGTCACCCACAAGTCATCTGTGGATAAAGCTGCAATCTGGTTCTGAAGCAGGGCTCTAAGTCAGTGGGTTTCTGAAGAGAAGGGTCCCAGTGCAGTCATCAACAAAGCCAGGAAAGCTCTAAGTGGGCAAAGTCCGAATTCTGTGCCCAGCAAGGCCTCAACATTGATGGGTTGCTGCTCAGCATTAGTCCAGATGAAGCCTTCTACATTCAGATTTACAAACTTTTCTACAAGTCAAATCTCATTTAGCGGGGCAAACCAGCAATCTGGGGCAGACTGGCTATTCGCCAATGATGACTGCGGCTTCGATAGCAACCCCGGTCTCAATCAATTGGCAAAAGGTTTCTAAGAACCTGCTTTTGCAGTTTGGATAGGAGGTGTACACTCTAACACCAGCCATGTGTCCAGAACCTGTGGGCTAACACTCGGAATTAGGACTCAATTCAACAGAGGCCAGCATCAGGGTTCAGGACAGGTCCAGGGAGAGATGAGTCTAGAAGCGTGTTGTATCCCTGTAGCCCAAACATGGGGATCAGCCAAGTGACCCTTCGAGTCACGTATAGAGTGCTGGGTCTTCCGCCAGGTCTTCAGAAGGCAGGGAAGCCCTTCTCCTGATTCTCCACAGGTCCAGAAGTTTTCAGGGAGGAGATCTGTGGGATATACTTTCATGCCCTGTGCCAGTGTTTGACTGGAGGGTAAGCCTCTGTCCACCACTTAAACCAATTCTGGTCAATTCTTCGCTGGGTTTTGTGTCAGCCTGATTAGAGAGAAAAAGGAGAGGCGGGCCTAGGTGTGAACCTTATCTGCTATACAAGGTAGACATTCTAACCTGTCAAGGGAGAAGTCTCTCTCTACACCCCAAGGGATATTTGCCCACTGTCTTTGATTAACACACACCTCACTACAGGGTAACCATCAGGGGGCAGGTCACAAGTGCACGGAATGATTCTACACATATTCAAAATTGTGGTATAAGGAAATACATGTATAGGTGCCAAGTATGAAAATAGGGCATTGATTTGTCCGTGAAAAGTTCTGGCAATGTTGGTTAATGACCACATCGATGGGAGTGCAGTGATTCTCAAACTGTGGTCCGGGGATCCCATGGGTGTCCTCGAAGCCTCTTAAGCCATCTACTTAGAAAATTAAATAATAATAACAGAGTAATAAAGTGTATATAAATGAAAAAGCTAAATGTACAATTGAAAAATTTTAAATGCACTGTATGCGTGGAGGAATTTGAAACTAGAGCCTAAAAATTAAATTAGTATTGTCAGATTGCTTTGTGGTAGCAGTGCAGGTGCATCACACAGAATATAGTATGGATGATGGGTGGCCTAAATTGAATTTAGAAAAGCTCCAAATTTTCTATTAAAAGTACATTTAGAGATTTTTTAATATGTGTTTTGCGAATTAAATAAAAAGTGTCATCATTTGTGTATTTGTTTGATGAATGCTTTTTTTCAGTAATTGTTGTGTATTGGTTTGCAGTTCAAATCATGGACAAAGCTCAGGCCAGGGACCCCTGCTTCCAGCAATGACTCCGGGGGGGGGTCCCTGGATTCCAATAATGATTCAGTGGGCGTCTCCGGGCTCCAGTAATGATTATTTGGGGGTCCCTAAAAGTCAAAAGTTTGGGAACCCACACTGGGTGGTGTGCATTCTAGGGATTGGTGGGCCTTGCAGAAAGTTGTCCATGAGTTCTGTGTGTTCTTGGGGTTAGTGGGAATCACAGTCACCTGTCCATCAGTTGCCTGGAGTACAAGAATTGCCCCTACATCTGCATCTTCAGGTGGAGTTCCTTGAGAAAGGGCCTGTAGAATCTACATGATGTCAGCATGCCACTGGATGTATATCAGATTCTCAAGCAACTGAATATCGTCCTTTACTGACAAGATATACAGAATATTAACTACCACAATCTAGTAAAGGTAAGAATATATAGTACTGGTGTCCTTGGTATGGTTCTGCTAGAAGCCAAACTGCTCAAACTGTCCCAAAATCCCTCATGGACTCATTTAGGAGCAGCCATTTTATACTCCACAAACTATTTATCTTGAGATAAATAAACTTTATGATCATGATGTCAGGTGAGAAACATATTACTGTAATTAATTTGTCCTCTCATGTTAGAGCATAAAGCTACTATCCTTTTCGTAAGTACCAGCAATTTAAATGGATACACTTATATATGTCCAAGAAGCATACCATCAAGACATACAATAGATGTAATACACATCAGTGCACAATTTTGAAAATAAATGTATCAGCTTTTGTAAATGAATAGCAATGCATTTTGCCTATAGCCTCCCCAATCAACTAGATACAAGCCCAATATAGGAGGACAACTATTAAACATATATGGAAATATATATATATGAGGCATAATATAAACTGACAAAAGACATATCTTTCTATGTGTTTATGCAAAGGGGAATATAGGTCCAGTAAGTGAGTTGTAGAAGACAGTTACATCTACTCATGAATTATGAATCAATTTCTCACAAGAATTAAAGTGGGTGAGAAAGTTATCTCAGAACATTATTTCAGATAAAATTAACACAGTAATGAGGTAGGATAATGTAAACCACAGATAACTCATTTGTGTTGTTGTGATAGTCTTAGCAGTGGCATATAACTGGCTAGGTGACAGGAAAGTGTTTTTTTTTGCCAGCACTGATTGTGGCTCTGCCACATATCGAGATACTCCTCCTGCTGTTTGCAATGCAGTACTCACAGAGACTGTAGAAAGGTAACATAGAGCAGGTCAGCATAAGTATTTTTGGGTTTGTTCATATATATGTAAGTAGTGGGCAAGCTTTATGTCACTGGCATATGTGGCATGAATTACTGCTGTTAGACGTGGCCCTCTCTGCAGGGTCATCGCTAAACTATTTGCCTTGACCCTACTGTTTTCTGAACCTGTTTTCGTTGTCTTTTAGGACTCTGTGCACTTTACCACTACAAACCAGTGCTAAAGTGCTTGTCCTTTCATTTTTAAACATGGTAGAATTGTCTTACACTCAATTTGCACATTTAATTTACTTGTAAGTCACTTGTACAGGGGCACTACATGTACCCAGGGCCTGAAAACGAAATGCTGCTAGTGGGCCGTAGTGATAATTGATTTACCCACTTATGTCGCCTTTAAAACATGTCTCAGGGCTGCCATTACAACTAGGCCTGGCCGGTAAATTCTGCTCCGCTCGTGGAATTTGCGGAATTTCGGTAATTTCGCGTTCCGCGGAGAACGCGAAAATGACCAAAATTCTGCTTTCCGCGATTTCGCGAAATTTTTTCTTGTTCGCGTTCTCAAAATGCGTGTTCGCGAGATATTTCTCCCCGAGCACACAAACAGCAACTGTGAACAGGAAAAAAGCATCGCGAACAAGCAATTCCGCGTGTTCGTGGAATTTCTGCATGTTCGCGGAGATTTTTTACCGTTTCGCGGAGATTTGCGTAACGCGATTACGCAAATTCCGCCCACCCCTAATTACAACCTGTGTGTGCAGATTTTTACCAGGCCTATACCTTCCTTTTTAAAACATATTAGTCAGCCCCTAGGGTTAAACCCTGCACAGCCTAGAGGGCATGGTGCAGTGCATTCAAAACTGGGAGATGTACTTTTAACTTTTACATGCCATGGTAGTAAAAAACTCTTAAACACATTTTTCACTACTGCAAGGCCTATCTCTCTCATAGGCTGACATTGGGTTCCTTTATTACATTTAATTAGTGGTAACTTTCAATTGAAAGCAAGTAGGAATGGCGAGTTTGATGTTTCAAGCATTGCAATTTAAAACGTTCTTTAATGGTAAAGTCAGATTTTAAGTCCCTATTCTGAAAATACACTTTTAGAAAGCTGGTATTTTATTGTCCCAAACATCTGGTGCCTGCAGCATGTATCATGGGTAACATGGCTAGGTGTAGCTGGCAGTTGGTATTTGTGTATTGCTCCCAGATAGTGAGACAAAGAGGGAGTAGGTGTTGGCAGAATAGACCATTTCTGACTTGATAGGAGGCGGAGCTGTCACCTGCCACACTTGCACATCACAAAGGCTCAGCCTTAGCACACTCACTCCAGACAGCTCTGGGGGTGGAAACCTACAGAACATTCTCCTACTTCAAGGTGGCACCAGGTATGAGTATTAGATCCTTAGTCCCAGCTCTTCAGTACACCTCTGGACCTGTGGAAGAATCAGAAGGACTGCTGTCCTGCTCTGCAAGAATGACTGCTACTCAGTTGCCCGGCCGCACTGCTGTCTTACTGCTGTGCTGCATGAGTGAAAGGCATGGACCTGCATCTGTAACGCAGGACCACCAGTGTAAATCCAAGGGTAGTTCGCTGGCCTCCTGATCAGAGCATCAGGGACAGTAAAGGCTCCAACCACCTTGAACACAGCACCTTCACTCTGTCTGCTTTGAGTCCTACCCATCAAGTGGGCCTGAAGGTGCTTTGCCAGACCAACTGTGGTCCTGTGGGTAGGAACGACGCAGTGCAACTCAACTCCTTGCAACTCTGCTTCGGAGCTGCTGCAGTGCGATGCATCCATGATTCCTCATCTCAAGTCGCAGCCCACAGTCTCAATGGAAATGCTGCTCTGTGAAGCATCCCTGTCTGAAATTGTGGTTTCACCACCTTATTAAGTAAACCCAGTTTCCTGCAGCAACTATGTGTGCAGGTGGAGATGATTGGTGTTTGTTGACAGACTAACACATGTTTGGAGTCAGATGAAAAGTAAAACAGAGAGGTGTGTTTACCTTACCTGGCTGATGCTAGGTCAAAGTCAAAGTCAAAGTTTTATTGTATAATTTGTTAAAATTATTACAAAACCCACATGAATAAATAAAAGAATATAAAAGATGAGAACCGTAAAACATCTAATCATTGTCACCAAAGCCCATAAAAATTGTTAAATACAATTATAAAAATTTGGTTCTAGTATGGGACAATGTGTCTCTGTAAAATTTAAGTTAACTATATCCACTGGTTATTTTCTTTGTTGCTTTTTTTTAAGGGTTCCGATGTTGCACGCTTCCTGCTCTTGCTGGTTCAGGCGGATCCTTACTGCCTTATAATACACCAGACCCACTAGACAGCGTACAGTACTATCTTTATGTATTGTGTAATTCCAGGGTTGGGGAGGCTTCAAAGCTAACCTCTTCACAACCACCCCCAATTATTTATATTTGTGGGGTGGATTCCTGATTAACCAATGTCTGTACTCTTTTTTTATATAAAAACAGTAATTTATTGCAAGAACCCTCAGCTTGTAGACCACTGTTGTCAATTGTGGAACAAATTTTAGATCTGTGACGACCCACACCGTAAAAGTTAGTGGAAAAAATGTGCAGAGCAAGGAGGCACCTCACGTGCGCAACACCATAGCGGGCTGACACTGGTTAGATCATCACCAGCACTGCCACGTTTCTCATCATAGGTTGCCACCTTGTTCAAAAAAATGGGAAACTGTGCCAACAAAATTGCTGAAAAGAAAAAGGTGAAAAGAAGGAGTGAACAATTACACACCCAAGTCCTGATTTAAAAATTGAGAAAGAGCCATGGCTACCACAATTTTATTCTCTGCTCATGGATCAATTCAATAGTAAAAAGTGCTGTAATTCAACAGACACAAAGTCAAAATGCCAACATGTTTCATTGCCTTACTTGTACGGCAAATTCTTCAGGGCAACAGGACTTCCTTCACCATATCAGCATATTTCATGCTGGATTATTTGTGTCTACAGAAAATAAAAACAGCAGAGGGTTCCTGCAATTACTCACTGAATGGTAGGGCACAATCACACTCAATCTGTCGTATTCTACTCAGATATTTAAAAGGCATGAGTTTATCATTACCCGTTGTCAGCCGAGGTGTCTCATACCGGCTCGACAGCGTCTTAACAGGGGCTGTGATTCTATGTTTCACAAGCCCTTTTTGAGCTTCTGGGCATTCTGCAAGACAATTCCAAACATATATTGTATCAGACATCAATGTTTTGCCCGTTTTACTCCACCGCATAGAAAATCAGCAGTGTATGCCTGGTTGTCGATTTTGCCCCCTAGCTTCATTATGACTTATACACCTCTTATGCACACATACAGTGACGGGGAGCGGAGTTCTACACCCAACTAGGATAGGAGACTCCAACATACATATCCTTTCATGTAGGACTCTAGGTTTTACCCGATTTACTTCGGCGCATATAAATTAAGCGGTGTATGTCTGATTGTCGATTTTGCCCCAACACTTCACACATAATGTCGAGAGTCGGAGTTCAACATCCCACTCGGATAGGGAACTCACACCTCCATATGCCTTCCTGTTGGGCTCTTAGGGTAACAAGGAAACGTATTACAATCCATCCTCACCCCACACTCATGCACCTCACCGTTAAAACTGGCAACCCGAGCTCCGTCTCAGCCGCTCCGGGCGCTTCAAACCAACAATCTAATAAACCCATCCCACATCACGTAACGTTGCTGTCCAGATCACGTGATGCGTCACGAGAATGAAAGCGCCATCTTAGGATGGGTAGAGTTCCGACTTTTTCATTCAGAACGGACATTACTAACATATTGCACGTTGTGTATCACAAATCCACTAAAAATGACATAGTCGCTATATATCAAAAACTATGCCAAAGTGAAAAGGAGTATACACTCGCCAATCTTAGCAGTGAGGGCAGTATTTTCTCTTTTTATGAACTAACCGCCACACTCCTACCAGACTTATGTAATCTCTGCTGTCGTTATTGGGGGCCTAATATCTTCCTATCTACACAGTAGAACAGCCCCTCTTTCAACGATGTACAGTGTCAGCTGAGTATATTTATCTTAGTCCATTGCCCACCCCTTACTGCCCCCAGAAATTTGGTTCCCCTGCATGCCAGAATTA
Source organism: Triturus cristatus (assembly GCF_964204655.1). Lineage (NCBI taxonomy): Eukaryota > Metazoa > Chordata > Amphibia > Caudata > Salamandridae > Triturus > Triturus cristatus. The sequence continues at coordinate 373,653,492 of NC_140582.1, read as the reverse complement.
TGGAGGATCCTCCCAGCCAACTTGTTACTGCTTGTCTACAAGTACGAATTTTTAGGACATTAAAAATTTGCTTTTAATATCGTCGTCTTAGATCCAATACTGCTGGGCATAAACAAAAAATATGAGCTAGGGATTCGGATTTGTACCCGCATAAACGGCATTGTTCTGTTTGGTAGCTCTGTTTCCAGGAGGGTTAGTAGGTCTTTTGACAGGTGTTGGCCCATCCTGTAGTCCGTGTAGCATTTCTTTAGGAACACGCTGAAATGAGAAGATAGGTATGCTTGTGGTTTAAGAGATTTGTAAGATGCTATAACTGTCCACCAATGCCTGCATTTGGCCAATGATTTTTTATCTTCCAAAAAGGATTTTGTTTTGGCTGCCTTGTTAATTAAGCTATTTAAAACAACTTTATCCATCCTTAATTCCCATGATGATTCTATATCAAGTTCCATCAAGCAATTTTGCAAATGCTTTCCCCACGCACTCAAGATTTTGTTATCCGCCTGATGCATGATTTCTTCCCAGCATAGATGGTCCAAGGACTCCTGATTTGCAGAACGAAATTTGTTACAAAGCTTCACAAAGCCGCTCATGCTCCGGAAGTTTTGATTTTGCAGGCCAAATTTTAGACGTATCTGCGATGGAGAGGCGGATTTTGGCAGATTAAAAATGGCTTTATAGATCTTAGTCTGCATTGCGTTTAATAAATCAGCCTCCTTGCCTTGCCAAGTAACCAGTCCATAGGACAAGGTAGGCAAAATTTGTGCGGCCATGACCTTCAATAGGGGATTGTGATTGGGACAGTCCAATTTGGATTTCAGTAATCGGTATGCAAAGATTAATGACTGAGCTTTTGCCTTTATTATAACTTTTTGCTCTTTATGTTTCAGTCCTTGCTCTATTAAAATACCCAGATATTTATATGAAGGTTGTTCTTCTACCATTTCTCCGTTTGCCATCCATTTAAAGTTGAGTTTGCTTGATTCCACTAGTCGGACAACCTTTGTTTTACCTTTGTTTAGTTCCAGCTTTTCCTGATTTAAATATTTCGCTAATTTGTTGATTGCTCTTTGTAGACCGATTGGTGATTTGCTCAGTACTACTATGTCATCCGCGTATTGTAAAAAGTTGATTGGTTCATTAGCCAATCTCGGCGGATGACTTTCTGCTGCAACCAAAACTTTGCTGATGTCCGAGAGAAAAAGGTTAAAGAGGCTTGGGGCCAACACACAGTCTTGCTTTAAACCTTGATACGTCGGGATCTTTGAGGTAATACTGCCGCCGTTGCCTAACTTGACCCTTACCCATGTATTGTTATAAAGGGTGACTATGGCGTTTAACATGGGTTTCGGGAATCCCCATGTTATCAACTTTGCCCATAGGCGCTCTCTGCATACCCGGTCGAATGCTGACCTTATATCAATAAAACAGGCGTATAGTCTTGAACCCTCGGTTAGTGCTTTTTCCATTAAAAGTGACAGACAGGTTTGTGATGGTGCCCATTCCTTGTCTGAACCCTGTTTGATACTTGGGGATAATATTGGACTCTTCTATCCAATCTTGTAACTGAGTTAGGATGCAGGAGGCATAGAGCTTGGCTTCAACGTCTATTAGGGATATCAGCCTGTAGTTGGCGGGGATGGGGCGGTCTCCCTGTTTGAAAATGGGGTGAATGATATTCCCTTGCCAAGATGCCGGGACTTTGTTTTGAGAATATATATGGTTGAATAGGGGAGTTAAGGACTCTGACCAAAAATCCGGATCGGTTTTAAAGAGCATATTTGGTAGCCCGTTTGGTCCTGCAGCTCCTTCTGTCTTCAATCTTGTTATTGTTACCCTCAGTTGTTTTTTAGAGGTTAGAGGAGTTTCCATGATCACATTTACTTCTTCCTGGGCCTCTATTTCTTTATTCACCTGAGTCTCATTTTTTGTGCTTTTCCCGCTTTCCATCTCTCTCCCCCGATGCCTATTAGTGGAGCTTGAAACTGTGTTTCTATACAGTGATTGCACATGGTGGGACCAGGATTCCTCTCCTACTCCTGCTTCTTGATGGAGGGTCGCTCCTTTATTTAGGTCGTTAATGATTCCCCAAAAATCCCTGCTATTTGGCCGTTTTCCTGCGCTCAATAGCTTATTCCAAATAGTTTCCTTGTACGTTCTCTTTGCAGCCCTTAATGACTTCCTATATATACTCCTTGCTTCTTTTAGTTTGCAGTTGTTTATGCTGTTGTTTATGCTGGTTCCCATTTTTTCCCATGAGCCAGTGCTCGGACCTCCCGTGCAACGATTCTCTTTTTTTCTCTTAGGTCCAGGTTGAACCATGGCTCCTTCCTTGCCTTAATACTCCCCAAATTCCCCGCTGCTGCTGGGAATTTATGCAAGAGGACCTGAATCAGTTGCTCCCAGTTCTTTATACGCTCTTCGTCGGGCTGGGTGCTTGAGTTGAACGTATGTTGTTTTACTGTGATCAATATACTTTCCAGGCCACCCCCACGCCATTTTAACTTCTTAAGGTTGAACTTCTCGGCTTGTTGTAGTAAGGACGGCAGACTTTGCAGTACAGTGAGTGGAGTGTTAATTTTAGTTATTTGAGGAAAATGGTCACTTTCCAAACGCTTGACTATTTGGAATGATTCTATGCTAGAAGTTAGAACCTTGCTTATTATTGTATAATCAATTATTGAGTGGACTTTTCCGCTCAAGTAAGTGATGCCTGCCGGAATGTCGCCCCTTGTTTTTCCATTCAGTATTGATAAACCTAAATCTCCCAGGTCGCGTACTGCTTTTTTGATTTTTTCTGCCTGATTTTTCCCTAAGAGATTGCTGTTAAAATCTCCTGAAATAAACATCGGGCATTGCGCATATGATCTCTGTAATACTTTTATCAAAGATGATAAATTTGCATATTTCTCCTTCTGGGTTTTCCTCTCCGGGTGGATATAGATGTTGAACACCAATAGTTGCCATTTCTTATTTCCTGTTGGTGAACAAACAGTAATTTTAATCACTTGTACCCAAGAGAGACCCACGTCCAGCTCTTCTGTTACCCAATTATATTTTTGGGATACATATATTGACAGGCCGCCGCGTGGATGCCCGAAGGGTGATAATCTTTCTGCCGGAACATGGTGTTCTTGGAAACCTACGATTGGCGAGGGGGAGATTTTCCATGATTCCTGGATCAGGATAACATCTTGTTGCTGGAAAAAGGAGAGAGTGTCATTTTCAAAGGCCATTTCATGAAAGCCATGAACATTCCAGGAACAGAATGAAATACTTTGTGGCGTTGTTTTCTTAGGAATTTGTTGCTGCCTTAGCATACGGATTGAGTTGTTATGCTCGATGTTAGGGATTTTGATTATTCAGGATCCTAGGCAACCTGATGCTAGGATTCAAAGGAAAAGGCAAGCAGGTCAGGCTCAAAGAGCTGGAGAGAAAGCAATCATCGTCAAGGCAAGTTAAAGGGTGATACACGTCTGCCACCTAGCAAAGCCGTTGTCAACTCTATCTTTGCAAACACATGCTCAGCCACATGCACTCATGCAGACTGTTTTTCATGATTTCCAATATTTGCACACCCCTAGCTCCACAACTATTCATACTGTTGATGACTTTCTGTCACATGCCTCTACATAGGATGTTTGAAGGCAGTCTACATAATTCTCTTTAGTGGTCCTCTACAAGGTTTACTACAATATAGTCTCCCTCTTCAGTGAAGTTCCTCTTGCTCTTGAGTGGGATGGTCTGCATTCTGGAGTTTGTAGCTGGTCTCTCGCACTGTGGCTTCATGCAGCAGTATGTGCTTTCTGATGGGGTGATTTTTAGGTGTGGGTTATTTTCCTCAAGTGATGCATATTTCCTTATTCTTTATTCTTTTCATTTCATAGATCTATAAAGCCTTTACCTAGGCCTTGTAGAACTACGTTTGACAGCCTTGGGCACAAAATACACTCGTAAAGAGTACATCACTGTTTTAGAGTTCAATGTGTCCCTGCTAGATGCTTTTCATGATTATAAGATAATGGATTGATCTATGCATACCAGGAGTGCTAAAACTATCACTGAATTGTGTGAATTACATCTGAGGAAAGCTGATATTTACCCTTCTGAAGTAAGCACCCTGGGCCTGATTCACAAAAGTAAACTTACACGTTTGTAAAAACAAACTACAACTTAATAGAAAGTTTACGATTGGGGAGACTCTGTAGTCAGGGCAGAGAACTCTCCACATATAAAGAGAGGACTGTGCTATCTTTCTACATGCGAAGTTCTCTCCCAGACTGCAGAACTTCACAATTATGAATACCAAAAAAAAGTACATTTACACACAAGTGTAAGCCTGCCTTTGCAAATCAGGCCCTTTGTGTGGCTGAGCAAATACTAGGATAGAAAAAGCCCCATTAGTGCCCACCTGTCATAAAAACACAACATGGCAGACTGAGGTGATTGCATGCCCCAGATAATAATGTGGTGTGCAAGTGGTGATGAGATGGAATTACGGCAAGGCAGTCGCCCTTCTATGTAGATTGGTAAATTGAGTCTCATTAACTCCCCTGCAATTTACAGTTATGCAGGGGTGCAGTATAAAGTGCGATAAAAAGTGCAAGTTCTTATTGCAATGTCTGTGAGATACTGACCAGGAACATCTAAATGGGACTGAGATCCTGAACTACTCGTGTGACACTGTCATCCACAGAGACTGCAGGATAGCATGCTGCATTGCCCAAGTTAAAACTTACATTGTAAAACTCCCTTTCCAAATGAGCATATCCGTATATACTTTTGTAGCTCTGAAGCTGGGAATCGAGGTGTCTTTGAATGTGAAATGGTTGATGTGGTACTTGCCTGTCAAACGTCTGCTGCAGATTTTTCCTGTAACATCCACAACAAGTTTCTGTTCCTGTGTTAATGATTCAGAATGTGGAGGTGCCCGCCTGTACATTAAGAGCTTCTACATTTGGGTCTTGCTTGAGGTTTTCATCTAAGATACCTCAGAAATGTGTCTTTTCTGTATGGCAGTGTGTCTCACTAAGCTGAATGCGATCCACTAACAAAATACTGTGACGATGACAGCTTTGAATCCCAGAAAGACAAACGCAGTTTTCCATGTAGGTTGACAGGGTTGGAATGGCTATTCTGCCACTCTGGAATGTTCACCGGCTTGACGTTCAGTGTTTGCATTCAGAGCAGGATTACTTGCCATGAGGAAGCCGTGCCCCTATAGCCCCTATAGCCCCTATAGCCCCCATCATGAAGCAGGTTTGAACACTTTTTCAGCGCTGATTTTGGCTTTCAAGACAACTTGATAGGCAAGTAAAGTGATTACCATAAATGAGAAATAGGAGCATTTGATGTTTATAGCGCAGCAGAAGAACATTATACAGCTCTGCATTATTATTATTACAAAGTGTAGCAAATCCTTTTTTTCGATGTATAAAATATTTACACACATAAAATAATAGTTGCCATTTTAGGTTAACAATGCCTCAAACGGGATGACCTAAAACTGACTAGAGACATCAAAAAGGCTTTGACTTGTCCATGACCCAAAACAGTGAAACGTCACCCAGTGACATAATAATACCAAGTGACAGTGGGAAAATAAATGGGGGGAATGAAAAAAAAAATCGTTTGTGCAAACGTTGAAAAACCACCAAAGAAATCCAATTTCGAAGACTAATGGCATTTGAACCTTTTACATTTTTTAACGCAGGCAGTTTAAAAAAAGAACACATTCTCCGAATCTGCCTGTTCTAGATAATTATAATCATTGTTAGAAATTGGGTTGTTGGTTGACTGGAATGTGATCCCTGGTAAGGCAACAGCCACAATCCCTTGAGGAAGAACCGAAAAAAATCACAAAATTAGCCTGTGCTTAACCCTGAGTAGCTTGGCAAAAGCAACCAAGCTTAACTTAGAGACAATGTATAAAACAAAGTGAAAAGACAAAACAAGAACAATCCCTGTACATTTAGAGAAATAGAGTACATTTTTGTAAATTATTTGACAACTAAGCAACAAAAATACAACCAGAAGAAATGGAGCTCGGAATTTATTTTTAAAGTTTGATGCAAAAACTAGTGCCTAAAAGATCAAAGCACTGATAGCAGACATCTAGGGCCTCATGTAGGTAGCGAAATACCGGTCGGTAACGGCCGATTTTCGGTAAATATGCCGTTACCGACCGGTATTCAGACAAGTGAGATGTAGGAGTCCAAAAACCACTTTTCGGTAAATATGAGGCGGTAAATACCGATTCATAGTTACCGAATTCTAAAATACCGATTCATATTTACCGAATACACAATTAACGAATCGGTAAATATGAAGTGGTAAATATGAAGTGGTAAAAATCTAAAATGACATGTAGGAGCAGTCGGTAATTAAGAAATCCAGGAAAATCGGTAAATAAGAGTCGGTAATTAACACGGATGGAAAGCAGGTGGTAACCATCAACAATGCACATAAGCAATCCCAAAATGCAACAGCGTGGACAACATGGCCGCCATGTACGTCATTGCAAGGCGCCTACGTCTACAGGCAGCAGGACTGAGGGTGTGGCGACGGGAGGAACAAATCTACAGACAGCGCATCACACTATTCCAGCTGACTGATGCAGAGATACATGAGAGGTACAGGCTACACCCCGAAACCATCATGGACCTGATAAGGGACCTGCACCCACTCCTGGACCAGCCAACAAGAAGGGCGCACGCCATACCACCACATGTGCAGGTGCTCTGCAGCCTACATCTACTGGCATCCGGCAGTTATCAGGTGGTGACAGCTGCGGTGGGTGGTGTATCCCAGAGTTGCCTGTCCCGTTTCTTCAGGAAGTTCCTGGATGCCATGATGCAGAGAATGCACCACTACATAAGCTTCCCAAACACACAGGCTGCACTGCAGAAAACAAAAACAGACTTTTATCACATGGCACAGTTCCCCCATGTCATCGGCTGTATTGATGGTACACACATCCCAATCTGTCCACCAGCTGATACAGAGCACATCTACAGGAACAGGAAGTCCACCCACTCCATCAATGTGCAGGTGATCTGTGATGCAGGGAACATCATCACAGATATTGTTGCAAAGTTTCCTGGGAGCACCCACGACTCTTACATCTTCCAGAATAGTGGGATATACACACGACTGAGTGCCGGAGAATTCGGAGAGGGATACCTGCTGGGTAAGTAACAGTGACGCCCCTTGAAACCTGCAAATCAGAGTGTATAGAGGCATGTAACTGATGGTTCCCTTTTACTCATCCAGGCGACAGTGCATATGCATGCCGGTCATTCATCCTCACTCCCTACCTACACCCAGCAACCCAGAGTGAGAGACGATACAACGTGGCCCACAAATCTACACGCAATGTGGTGGAGCGCACGTTTGGACTACTGAAGAGCAGGTTCCGCTGCCTCCACAAGAGCGGAGGCGCACGCCGGTACAAACCCATCACCTGCTGCAAGATAATTGCCACTTGTGCAATGCTGCACAACCTTGCCACGAAAAAAGGTACAGATGTGGAACTAACATATGTTGAGGACAACGAGGATGAGTCAGGCCAGCCAGAGGGCAGCGCAGCTAGAGTGCCAACTGCAGTCGATGGGAGAGAGAGACGGGCAGAGATCACATGCAACTATTTCTGAGTAAGTGAGGGGACACAGCGAGTTGTGAGAAGTCATGACGTAGTTTAATGTGGCACCACGCCATGAACACATGAACAGGCCAATCTGGCAATATGCCATCTATACAATGAGTATGTCCAGGGTTACGTCACCCAATGGCAAGTGGATAAGCAGGGCCACATCAATGTTTGCGCATACGCGCTGCAGTGGTGGATTGCACGGCCTGTGCATCCTCACTAGAGCCAACCCCAAGCCGCCTGCTGCTCCTGCGTGCTTCGGGGACGGGGGGTGTGATGCTGCTGCTGGTGTCGATGCTCTCTGCAGCATCCCCTGCAGCAGTTGTCGACGCCTGACTACTCAATAGCACCCCTAGTGCACTTGTCACCTGCACCATCCCCCGAGACAGGTCGCTGCAGCACTGTGTTAGGCCCTCCTGCATCGTCACAGAGCGCCGGCAAAGTAGGGAAGTCGCAGTTGCCAGACGGTTGAGTGCCCTGCTGGTAGTGTCCCTTCGCTGGCGTTCCCGGCGCCGTGCTTCGATGTCAGCATCTAATTTGCTGCACAACTGCTGGATTGACTGGGACATGTCCCGAATGCCCGCAGCCATGCCGCCAATGTTTGTGTCCATGTTGACTAAGCTTGTCTTCATCACCCGCATGTGCCTCTGGACTGACATAACTGCCTTTGATTGCAGGCGCTGTTGCTTCAACATTTGGCCCTCGAGCCCCAAGAAGACACCATGGCCGTCAGTGGGTGCTGGTGGACTCTGGACACGCGACCTGCGGCGCCCTCTTGCTCCCGTCTGTGCTGCCTGTGAGGTGTGGGGCACAGTGGGATGGCTCCCTTCCTGGGGCCCGGTGCGGTCTTCTGGGCCCATGCTGTCGTCTGACGAGGTGTCTAAGGCTCGTAGCCTGGCTGCTGGACGCCTCCTCATTCTCACACCTGCAAGCGGAGATGTGGCCGGTGAATCGAACATGAGTGGCGATGCTGGCTCTGGTGGTGGTGATGCTGGCTCTCGGTGAGGTGATGCTGGCTCTGTGTGCGGCGAGGCTGGCTGCGTAGGTGGTGCGGCTGCAAGTGGGCCTGCTCCCTGGTCTGAACTCGTGCTGGCTAGAGGTGATTTTTGTGGCCGGTGTGCCGTCTCCCCTGCAGCATGCCCTGTACTGCATGATGTCACATCTGTGGACAGAAAAACAACATTGGCTCAGTGTCCCCGAAGGGCTGCATTGCAAGCGTCACAATAAATCATTTCACATTCCAATCTGTCCTCTGTCTCCTTGTGCCTCGAGTGCGTGACATGCCTTGTTGCCCTGTGACATTTACGTCATGGTTAGTGTTGCCCTGACTACATCTCCCGGAATGCATTGCCTGTCTGCACTGACACGTGTGGACTGCAGTGTGATTCTCGTTTCACAATGGGGGATGTGGGATAGGGGTAGGGGAGGCTACATTGCTGTGCTTTCGTCTTACCTTGGTGTGTTGCGGCTCTGGCAGAGCTGTCGGCGTCCCCAAGACCCACGACGCTCTCTTGCTCGAGTGTGGCCGCCACCAGCTCCTCCAGTTCGTTGAGGGCAGGTGCCCTGTTGGTTCCACCTCCGGTCTGGCTGGCCTCCTTCTGGATGTCGCCCATCTTCCTCTTGGTCACAATCCTCAGGTCATACCAGCGCTTTTTGAGGACCTCAATGTCCCTGTGGGTCACTCCCACAGCATTGACCTGCGCCTGGATGGCCAGCCATATGTTGCGCTTTTCGGCCTCAGGCACTTGCAGGGATTGCCTCCCAAACAGCTTCTGGTGCTGCTTCACCACCTCCTCCACCAGCACCTGGAGTTCCTTGGGGCTGAATTTGAGCTTCCTCCTCCTTTCCCCTCCGTCTTTCTGTGTTCTCTGGCTGGACATGCTGTTCGTTTCCCGCTCGCACATGCAACTGCTCCCTGCCTCTCCTCTGCACTCCAGGCCTCTCCAGGGTCGGCTAATTATGTACACCTGCCTGGGTGTGGCCACTTCGGCTAATTGTGTACACCTGCCTGGGTGTGGGCAGTTCCTGGTTGGGTGGGCTGTCGTTGCACAGGATTAGCTGTTTCGTCAAGTCATGTGATGTTATTTACCGAATCCGTACGTACCGATTCGGTATTTTCCGAATCGGTAGATACCACCTCGGTATTTTCCGATTCGGTAGATACCACCTCGGTATTTTCCGAATCGGTAATTATCACCTCGGTATTTACCGAATCGGTGAATTCCGATTCGTATTTACCGAATGTTACCGAATCGGTAACTGTTACCGAATTTTTACCTACATATAACTTACCGATTCTAATTTACCGATTCGGTACGGCTTGGTATTTAAGAACCGGTAAAATTTATTTACCTACATGAGGCCCTAAGTCTTGCAAGACCGGGACATAGTAAAAAAATATGACTGACCGTGATGGAGTGCCTTTCGGATACAAGAAGTGAATTTGGCCTGGTTAGCATCAGCACTTACCTTTGGATTTAGAAAAAAATCTTCAGAAAAATGTTCTGGGAAGGTAGCATTCAGCTGGGCAAGGCTGCAGGAGGTGTCCGATGAGGGAGCGCCGTAACTGGATAGTGTCTGGTTGCAGCCGTGGTGAAAATTTCTATGCTTAGACTTAGGGGCTGATTACGATCTTTCCCGGAAAGCATTCTGACCGAATCCGTTCTGGAATGCTTTCCGAACGACTCAGATCGGGGGAGTCCGAATGAGCAATTTGTATGCATCCAAATACGATTCGGTTGGACTCCCGTTGATTTCAATGGCATTCGGTGTTCCGAATGAGAACACAGGCTCCCTTTGAAGAAAGGGGTGGCTGGGGAAAATCTTGCACTCTGTGGCGGGCACCCCATGGTGCCTGCCACACTGTGCATGGTTGGGAAGAGGGGACCCATGGGCACCCCCACAGGCCTGATTTGGGGGGCCCCGGTTGAAGGGGGATCTGTTACAGGCCCCCAAAGAGAGATTCTGACAGCTGTTTCATTTCGGGCAAACCGAATCTGAACGGCTGTCCGATGCGGTTATCGTAATCACTCAATCTGAAACTGTGTCCATAGAGCTGTATGGATCGTCTCTGAAAGACTCGACCTCTTCGAATGCCTTTTGGAACCGATTTGGACACCACAAATTTTTTACGGGCATCATACTCAGTCGTTCTGAACTGTGTACGATTCGGTCGGAAACAAGGGTTGCAAATCGGATTCGGCAAACCCGAATTCGATTCAGAGCCCTTTCAAACGGGATCGTAATCGACCTCTAAGTCTCTGAAATGGAAGTCAAATATCTCCAGCTGGTTGAGACAGAGGGCTGTAGCCAAAGATAGTTCCACGAGGTTGGATACCCCTTTGGCAAAAGACAGCAAAAAAGGATTTGCTGCAGCAGAGAAGAATGTAGCAGGGGAAGCTACTAAGTCAATCTGACCGGCGAAGCACCTTGGGTGGATAGGCAAGCAGGTTGGTTCTGGTCTCTTCCTGGTTCTCAGACCAGTTTCTAGCCAAAAACATTGTCAGTTCCCACTTTTGGATTTTAGCTATCTGGGCATCTTTACCACCACCTCCAAGGCTCAAGGGTTAGAGGCACTTTGACTGGGTTCAGGCTGGGTCCATGTGCATGTTCAAGATGGAGAAAACATTTTTTGTCCTTTTGGCTCTGAACAGAAGGCCAACAAATTTGCTCTTGTGAGTCACTCTGGAGGTCCTAGGACAGTTGAAGATCCACTCATTATCCCTAGGCAGAAGGTAACTGAGCTGCAGCACAAACAGGGCAGCAATCTAGGCAGGTCAGCAGTCTTGAAGACCATCAGCTCAGCAGAGTGGCAGACCTACCAGCAGCACAGAGGTCCTTCTTCCTGGCAGAGTATCCACAGGTCCAGAAGTGTACTGAAGAGTTGGTGTCTGAGGTCCTACTTTTATACCCTGGTGCCCTAGTTCTGAAATGTGGGGGATGTTTCAAGACAGTGGCTTTGAAGTGCTTGGAGTTTCCTGCCTGCCTTGCCCTCACTCCAAGCTGGCTGAAATGACAATGCAGGGGTCATTAGGTTTGTTGTGAGAAGGCAGAGCACAGGCTATTCAGTTGCAAGTCCCAACCCCCTAATCCTGCCAGCAGATGGTCCATTCAAGCACACCCAATCCCTCTATTGTGCGACTGACTGTGAAGAATTCACAACGTCTAACTGTCAGTTACACCCAGTCATGTGGCCCAGGTCAGGCTATAGCCACAAAAGGGATAAAGGCAGAAACATGCTAACTAAAGTGGCATTTTTATAAAAGTGATCAAAAGCCTGACTTTACCATTAAATATGGCTCTTCACCTCAATTCCAAAGACACCAAACATAACACAGTTACCAGCTCTAAATTGGAAATTACAGCTTCTTCAATGCAATAGGAAATCCCCAAGGTATCCTACGGGAGGTATAAGTCTTACAACAGTGAAATATACATTTAGGGGGTTTTCACTGCCAGGACATGCAAAACCTAAATGCACATGCCCAACCTTTTAATTACACAACCCCCTTCCCTATGGGCTGCCTGGGGCCTACCTTAGGGGTGATGCACATGTAATAAAAAGAGGAGTTTAAGACTTGGCCAGGGGCTTGGACTGTTAGCAGCTTAAAACTGCATTCAGCCTGCAATGGCAGGCTTTGGATTTGTTTTAAAGTGCTACTTAAGTGGGTGGCAGGCCCTCTAGTAGCATTTAATTTACAGGCCCTGGGTATGGTATATCAGTTTACAAGGGACTTACAAGTAAATTAAATACGCCAATTGGGTATAAGCTAATGTAACCATGTTAAAGGGGAGTGAGCACAACCACTTTAGAACGCGTTGGAAGTGGTAAAGTGCACTGAGTCCGAAGGCCAACAAAAATAAGTGTTAAAAAAATGGAGAAGGTGAGGCAAAAAGTTTGGAGGAAGGCCCCCCTAAGGAGAACAGGTCTTAATGTGTTTTGAAAATTTAGATTTTTAGATAAAATGGCTTCTCAGAATCGACCAGTGGTCTATAAATCACTATTACAGTGAAATCACAAATGATAATAGTCAGTAAGGGCTGAAAGAGTTCACATGAACTTGTAAAACGTGTTATATGCTCATTTGCATTGATTGATTCCACTAATAATGGTGGCAATACAAAAATAGTCTCTCTCATTTGTGAGTAAGGTAATATGAATAATGAGGTGGTTGTGGGGGATCTGTTGGGGGTGAATGAAAATTGACTCTGCTTCATTACATATTATTTTTGAGATAATTGGGCTCTGTCAAATGTGTGAGATATATATTTACTTTAATTCTCTTTTTTTAGAGTTTACCTGATTTTTGATTGAAAATCAGAAGTAAAATAATTTTAATTGAACAAAACTGGTATTTCATACCCAGGGATAGCATTACCAGGCATTACAATATGTTGTACCCTCAAATAAAAATGGCATTACAAAGGCATGATCATGCACATTTATCTTTTTGAGAATAAGAAAGCTCTTGACTGATGCCCACAAAGAGTTACTTCCTAGGAACATCAGTCGTACACGAACCCTTTCAGTGGACTCACTATTTGATTTCCAGTTAGTTGAGCTTCTGGATAGTACAACCGTTGGGGCTGTTTATTATTGAAGAGCCTTTACTTCTGTGTTGAAACTACACTTTTCCTCTAAAGCTGGTCAATAGCTAGCAGATGTTTACTTTTGACAACAAAACCCATTAGAAGTATTATCAATTTCAAATGTAATTAATTGATTGAATGACAATAAATAAATATGTTCAAATATGTTTACATTTTCTTTTGCATTGTTTGGCTGACAGGTTTATACATGGGAATATATTTGCAATGTAAGATAAATACATCTGTAAACTGAAACACAAGAGGTCAAATCATCAAAGTGTCTTCATTATCTGTAAATGCCATAGCAAGCCACAAAAACACAAATTACCAAGTGATCATATACCAGTAAATTCTGATCACACTAAATGAGTGAAAATAGGAATAACCTTCATATCAAGTCCTTACCAAGTCACCACTGAACAGAACAAAATCAACTATGGCTCGTAGGTACGCTTGTAAACTAAGAGCTTGTTACGCCCCAATTCACTCCTACATACATAGCCATGAATGGGTTGTGGAATGCAAATTAGACACTCTAATCTCAGCAGGTGAATACTACAGGCTGTGTGCAGACATGGAGAGCATAAACAAGCATAAGTAAGAACCATTGACTTAGTCTTGCTTTCATAATACAAAAGAGACAGGATTGCAGAATGCCTATCTGTATATCTCAATAAATGACCCAGATAACACAATCCACCATCAGTGAAGCATATGCACAAAACAAATTACTGATCAGGGTTCCTGAAAACAGCTGGCATATTTCAATATATTTAAATCTGATTCGCTTGAATTTGCTGCCTACATTTTTTTTTTTTTTTTACTGCCATGTTTTTGAAACAATTATATTATGACTGTGTAGCTTATCAGTAAAAGTTGTTGCTATAAATATTCTGGGGGAAGTCGCTTGGAAATCACTGCTATCTTGAATTTGACAGTTAAAAATGTAATTGGCTTCTATTGGAAGCGTTCTGCTTTTTAGCACTCTGCACCTTATTGGGGGCATTACTCGATCGCTTTTGGGGCTTTATTTGTCCATTCCCACGGGGCGGAGTGCTATTTTTACTCTGTATCACAGTACCATTTCTGAACGCCATCTTGATTTGTGAGTGGTTTCGTTTCTGTAGACCGACTTCCAATCACCTACTTAAGGAGGTCCATGCTGCAGATGTGTAGAGGGTTCCTGAGAACAGCCAGTACATTTGTATCTATGTTTATATAACTACCTTGAATTTGCTGTTTTTTTTAACTGCCTGTTTTTTAAATTATTGTATAGTGACTGTGTGATTAATAATTAAAAGTTAGTGCTATAAACATTCTGACTGTGTAGCTAATCAGTAAAGGTTCGTGCTATAACTATTCAGGGGAAGGTGTTTGGAAATTGCTGCTATCTGGAATTTGACAGTTAAAAATGTAATTGCTTGCTATCAGAACCTTACTGCTCTGTAGCACTCCCCACTGCGTTGGAGGCGTTACTCAATCGTTTTGGGGGTCATTATTGTGCATTCACACGTAGCAGAGCATCATTTCTACTCCATCTCCCAGGGCCATTTCGGCACGCCATTTTGACTGGTGAGTGGTCTAGTGTCTGTAGACTAGCTTCAAATCACCTACTTAGGGAGACTCATGCTGCAGACGTGGAGCGGACGCACCCCAGGCTCTCTGAGGAGAAGCCGGTCTGCGCCAGTTCATGCACTGATGGCACCCAGGTCCAGCCATGTTGTCCCTCCTTCCACTACTCAGGTGAGTCCCCTCTCAAGATCATCACTCCTATCCTTGAATTGTGGTCTGTGCAACCTAGCCCTGCCTTATTACCTTTGTGCTGAGAGTACCCATGACTTTGAGCGCAAGTCTTGCTGTTTCACCCCAATGGTAATGTGTGATGCTCAAGAGTTGCCATACCTTTGCTCCCAGTGGCACCTTACGAAGGGTGGGCTATAGAGACTGCCTCATTAATTACAGGCCCTTCTTCAAGCACTCTTCTGACACACTGCTCTTACTATCTTAAAACACATGGGAGTTTATGTTTCTTACCAAAATCTGACTCAAAGAAGGTTCCAATCTTGACCTTGTCATGGCCATTCCGCCAGGCTATCGGATCCTGTGTTCTAACCAGGGTGGAGAGATGATAGGAGGTGGTATATCTTTAATTCTCAGGGCTATCGTGGAGGTCTCGTCATCCAGTTTGGGCCAAACTGGGTATATTGAAGGGCTCACCTTTTGCATCAAATTAACCCCCACATTCTCCTTTGCCTGCTTGTTAATATATAAGCCTCTGTATTATCCAAACAGCTGCCTCCCACAGCTATGTGACGCTATTGCCCAACTATCTCTACATTACACCAACTTCACAGTTTTGAGAGACTTTAACACGCATGCAGATGTCCCAAACTGCCGCAAGGCCTTTCAGCCGATGCAGACACTGGCAGGCTGGTTGGTGTGGACGGATCATTTCCATGTCACATTTATTTTCTTTTGTCCACAAGACCAGGACTGCTCCTCAAAAGAAGAGAAACTGGTGGAATGTTATGAAGGAATCCTTTGAGCTATCTATTCAATCCTGCTACCCCGCATTCACAGGCAATCCTGTTGGTGACACAATCCTATTTAATTAATGGATCTCTACGGTATTAGATCCTCTTGCTCCCTTGAAAACGTATACAGCCAAAAGATCTACGCTGTCAGAACCATGGTTTTCCCCAGCTCAAACAGCAGTGAAAAGACTCTTCAAAAAGCTTCAGTGAAGCTGAAGAAACTCTTATGACCCTACGACAAAACAGTCATAAAAGGAGGCTCTCAGAAACTTCTGGAAACTCACTCAGAATTCTGTGAGAGAGTATTTCACAAATCGTATTGCACCTGCCGCCACCTCCTCTAGTGAAGTTTTCAGTATTGTTAAGTCTTTTACTTCCCCTGATGAGGTTACAAACACCTTCTTCCCCTCGCATGATCTCTGCACTAGGCTATCTGATTTTTTGGGTGAAAAAAATCCCAAAACTTTAGTTTCCTTTCCTGGACAAAGTTGCCACTGTTGAATACTGATGCTGCCTGCCAGGCGCCTACCCACTCTCTCTGAGTTTTGTGTTATCTCAGAAGACGATTAATTTGAGGAACTGCTGAAATGCAAATCAGGGTCTTCGGAGGACCCCTGGCCACCTCAAATTCTTAGATTGGTTGCTCACACAGTAAGTCCGTCTCTAAACATGATTTGGAATGTCTCTTTGAAGTCCTGCCATCTGGAAACAGGCATTCCTGCTGCCGCTCTTGAAAAAATCTAATGCGGACCCCAGTTTGGTCAGCAACTTTAGCCCTATTTCACTTCTGCCTGTTCCTGCAAAGATCCTGGAGAAGTTGATAAATCCTCAAAACTTATCCTTTGTTGAGACAAACCGTCTGCTTAATGGCAGTCAATCTGGTTTCCATGCTAGATACAGCACGGAGACCGCCTTACTGAAAGTATCGGAGTTGGTAAGAGAAACTTTGGATAGCGGCTCCTCTGCCATGGTGGATGGTGGTATTGTTAGAGCTGTCAGGAGTTTTTGACACACTCCACCTTGTTGAGTAGATTAAGCCTACTTGACTTTCAGGGCACAGTTCTGTCTTGTATTCAATCCTTCCTGCATGAGCTTTCCCAGCGCATTTCCCCCATCCTTTCTCTTCCTCTCCCAAAGCCTTGGTCTGTGGGGTGCCGCAGTCCATTTCGATTTAACCTCTGCTTGGCCCCTTTGGCCACTCTTATTGAAACCTGGAGAGTGAAGGTAGTTTCCAATGTGGATGACACACAACTGCTATCTCGTTCCGAGAACACTCAGAAGTGACCTTCTTCAAGTTTAAAGATTGCTTAAAAGGCATTGACAACTGGATGGATTCAAACTTTTTAAGACAGAACACGGATAAAACAGAGGTTCATTTTTTCAGCTAGAAGCCCCTCCCAAAACACTGGTGGCCAGTAAACTTGAACCCACCCCCAGTGCTAGCCACTCCGGCCAGAAATATAGGGATCTTGTTCGATTCGGACCTTTCCTTTGCCACCCAGATCTCATATATTAAGGGAGGCATAAGGAGGGTGAGAGTGTTAAGGAGGGGTTTAGGACAGAACATGCACCCACCCACAAAATACTAAGCCTATTCCTATTCACAAATTGCACCCAAACTAGCTATAACTTTTTATTCCAGCTCAGAACTGGAGTAAGTTGAGTACCAGCCATGGCCTCAATGGCACTATAAAACGACAATCGTCTAGAAAAGAATGAAGATGGGGACGTAAAATAAAACCGCTAGAAAATAATCTTAAAATAAAGTAAATTGTTTAAAATATTTAACAAAAACGAAAGTAATTTAACATAAAAAAGTTCTAAAATTATCTTTTTTTATTTAACACATGGTAATATTTTTTTAATTTAAAATCATATCAATGTCACAATGCCAAGTTATTTTGACTCAAAATCAATTAAATTACTTGTAATTAATTCTATATATCAGTTTTAATAATTATTACCTGTTTTACCAGTTATGGGCAGAATGGGTCTTGTCCAGAACCCATGGTCCTTTGCGGACTACAAGGTAAGATATATTCATCAACCTACCCTGGCACCTTCAACTATCAAAGCTTGACACACTGTTCATCACAGAAATATGGTTCAGCCCACATCCTCGTCACACATCAAAGACACTGTTGTTCCCACAGCTATAGCATCCATCATGCAGACCACACATATTCGAAGTGAAGAAACCTTGCTTTCATCCATACATTCTCCGGGCCCTGCACCCTAAGCAAACAAAAGAGATGACTCCATGGAACGCCTTACTGTCATTTCCCACTGCCAGTACCCAGTGCACCACCTTTCATCTCATCTACAGGCCTACAGGGCAGAACAAGGACTACACTGAAAAATTCTTAGATCTCAGAACTTCATCCATCCTATAAGCCTGCACCATCCTCCTAAATAACTTCAATCTCCCACATAATGTAATAAACAAGAAGAAAATAAGTGACACCCTCCTCAACCTCATCAACATACTCATGGTAGAGAACATCAACCAACTAGCACATTCTAAGGGCTGCCTCTTTTCTTTTCAACATCACTGATAATCCAATGCAAACCACATCCTCACCATCACTGTCTCTCTCATTACCAATTAACCAACAAACTGAGAGCAATTAAAGGGGAGAACTTCAAAGATTCAGATTCGTCAATGACTCCCATAGCAACAATCTAAAGCTTGAAATCATCCCTATCATCCTGCCAACTCCATGTCTGAGGATTAGCATCCTTCTAAGCAATTTCAACACTTTTCTTGAACATTATCTCAACACGCTTCCTCCAACTAAAAAACACAAGTGCAATCCAAAGCCCTCAGCTCCAGGTGCTCCAAAAGCCACACAAACAACAAATGCTCTATCCACAGACATTAAAGAAAATGGAAGAAAATTAGAACCCCCAAAAAACTCACAACACTGAAGTCCCATCTGTTTTCACTCAGACAACTTGTCACAGCAGCATCAAATAAAATACTATATCAACACAATCAATGAAGCTGCAGGTTGCTTGTAAAGACAGTCAATCACTGTATCAAACTACTGCCTGACCCTCCTATTTCTGACTACACATAGAAATGTAATGCCATCAACTACTACTTCAGTGAAAAAATACAGAAAGTACTACCCCTAGCCTGTTTCTCCTCTTAGCATCCAGCAATGGTCATCCTTCAAAGTAGTAACTCTCTCAGATCTCACCGATATACTTAGCACCTTTAAAGGCACTTCATTTGAAGATGATGTCTTACAATTGTTCTTCACCAAAGCTGTCTCTGGAGAAGCTGTCTCATCCTAACTCTCCTTTATCAATGTCTCCCTCGTCAATGTATTTTTCTAGAATCTCTACAGACAGGCCCAACCCTGTCACCTCTAAAGAAACATAAACTAGACTATGATGATCTCACCAACTACCAGCCCATTACTCATCTGCACTTCATGAGCAAGATAATTTAAAAAGTAGGGTATGGTCAACGACAACATCAAGTCAACTGCAACCATTTCCTGCATTACTATAAATCTGGATTCAGATCACATTGTAGTATGGAGACAGCTTCATTACACATCCTAGACAATACTCCCCTGACCATAGCTGAAGACAACTCTGACCTGATGGCCCAGTTGCAGACGGGCCATCAGGTTTAAGATTTATTCGTGTAGTACTAGCTGAGGCTCTGTCAACACTGTAAGTCCAATTACAGTGGAGGGAACAAGACATTTAGTGAGGAAAGAGCTCTACCTGTTTGCGACACATCAAATTGTCCTTGGTAGACTTGTATTGTTCAAAGGGCTATTAGTGCATGCAAGAAACAGAGTTTCACTGGGTCAGAGTCTCCTATAAGTGTGTAGAAAGCTGGCTCTCTATAGTGTACTACAACTAAGTACACTGTGCAGAGAGTCGAGTGAGTCCCTTATTGGTTTTTAGAGGCCAAAGTAGATAATGCTAACACTCTATTTGTGGTAGTGTGAGCGAGCAGTTAGGCTTATCAGAGGGTAGTGGTAAGCATTTGTTGTACTCATAGAATCAATAAATGAGACACACTCTCAAGAATAAATCCAAGAGCAATTTGCAAAAATAAGTAACATTTTTATATAATTTTTCAGACCAAGAACTTTGTTGTACAGTGAGTATTTTTAAAGTTATGAATTTTAGCCTTTCAAAAAATCAATCACATTTGTGAGCAATTGCGCACCATTGAAATCAATGAGGAAAAAATATGCATGTGAAATAGAACAGTTGACTTTCAAGGTTCACCTCTTGGATTTCAGCAGTTAGCAAGGTCAGGTCCAAGGTTCCACCATCGGATTCCCTGGAGTGTTTTGGATTCGCCCAGAGCAGAGAGCTGAGGTAGTTGGGTGCTGGTGCGCTACGGGAGAGGGGGGCAATTGAAAACACACTGCACAAAGGGAATTACAGGTAAGCCATAGGGTCCCACTAAAAGGAGCAGGTTGCAAGGGCATCAGGAAAAATGAGCACAGCTGGGTTGTTGTTACCAGGGCATTCAGGTGCAGAGCAGATAGGACAATCGGGCAGTGTGCCTCAAGATGTCCTTACGGACAGGAGCAGGCAACTTGGAAAGGAGCTTTTGACAGAGCTGCACCACTCACAGGGGTCTCAATATCCCTTAATGGTCGCTTGCTTCCTGGATGGTTGGAATTCAGATGGGACTCTTCTTCTCAGTACAGGTTGCAGAAGGTCCCGTGCCAGGCGTATTGGTGCAGCATGGCTACAATAGGTCCTGGTGTCCACAAATATGGTGAGGTGACAGATCTAACCCTGTACCACTTTTGGTCCATGTACTGCATCGGAGTCGCTGGGGAGCAGCAAGTCGGTTAGTCCGGAGTCAGTGGTTCAGTGCCTGCTGTTGCAGGGGAGCCGAGCCTCTACTTCAAGGGAAGGTTCTTTGGCGAAGACTGGAGGTGCTCATGGGTTCTAGGAGTCCTCACAGTGCAGAGGCAAGGTAGCACACCGTGATTGTTGAGTCCTTCAGGCAGCAGGCAGGGTTTAGTGTCAAATTATCTGCACCAGGGCTTCAGTTCTCAGGCACAACTCTTATTTGTCTGTATCTTCTTCTTGTTCATTGAATCTACTGGTCAAGGTCTAGGGAGGCCACCTAAATACTAAATTTAAGGCTGTTACAGGGGGAGCGAAGTAGTAGCCAATGGGCTATCTACCTTTAGGGTGCCTACACCCTCTACGTGACCACTTCCTGTGGGAAGGGGCAGTACCCTAGCCCTGATAGGTAATTTTCTCGCCATCTCAAGATGGTGGATTTTCAAAAGTAGGGTCTCAATTGCCTGCAACACCTTAGGGGCTGTAGTGGCTGAATTTGGACCCTCCGCCTCATCTAACTAATTTTCTGGCCTGTCTTCCCACCAAATGCGGAGTAGGACAGGGAGGTGGCATCCCCCACTATCTGTGAAAGCCTGGGTTGCACTTCATAGGCAGCCCTTTGAACGTTCCTGTTCTGGAAGACCATTGTTGCCAGGAGGGGGTTTGAAGCACCTCCACGCAGATCAAGCTTTGTTTGATGCATCTGAGAGTGTGAGCTCTCACCCCATGAGGTCCGAACCATGTCTGGTGGTAGCAGACTTGCTAACACTAGTCAAAGACTACACCAGTGCTTGGCAGGTTTGCAGGGGACCATCTAAAGGGTCTTCTGTGTGCATTTATTAATACATCAAACACTGGCATCAGTGAGGATTTACTAAGACAAGATGTTTGGTACCAAACGCATTAAGGGATAGTAAAGCCATCATGGAGCTAGGAAACTCATAATGACAAGTATCCAGCCAATGTACACTTTATGACTTCCTTGTGCACTTACAATACTAAAGTATGGTTCAGATATTGTAGTGTCATACCTGCTCATGCAGCTACATCCACACATGCAATATAGCGCACACTTCTTTAGGGCTGTAAGTACTGCAGAAAGGGTGACTTCCCTATACCTTATGCATTGTATGGGGGCATGGAACACAGGACTCTGTGCCATGTCGACTCTTCGGTTTTCTCTGCACCACGACACCCAGCCTGCAATGGCAGTTTGTATAGTCTTTGGAGGAGTCTCTTGGGTGGCACTATTGGTGCTGCAGCCCCATAGGACCTTCTTCAGTCCCAATGCCCTAAGTAACAGGCAAACAACCGATTAGGGACTTACAGGGGTGGCTGAAGTTGTGCCTTGCGTGGTACAATTTTGGGAAAGAGTTCTCACACTAGCAACCTGGTTAGCAAGGACCCACTGCACTTGCAGTTCGAAAACACATCAGGCTTCAAGCAAAAAGTGAGGGGCTAACCATGTCAAAAGAGGTACTTCCCTAAAAAGTGGAATTCCTGGAGAAGGCCAAAAACTCTTTGAATTGTCTGCAAATGATTTCAAGCTTTACAAGATGCACTGGGATGGTCAACAATTTGTCTTGTAAACTGTCACATCTTACCTAATGTGCATCCCCAGCGGTCTTCAGCGCCGGGACACTTCCGTTGGAGGTAGCTGCGCGCTTTACAAGCTTCCATAACATAACATAACATAACATACTAGAGCATATATACATATTTGCCATTTTCCATAGTGATGGTAATGCTCCTGTCAGTGGACCACTCAAATACCTTGGTTGAAGCCATTCAAGAATTTTGGGTTGAATTCAGATGCGGCTGGTTCAGGTAAGAGCAGTCGGGTGGTAGGGAAAGTCAACAGACAACAGAATACGTAAAATAAAATAAACAAATGAATAAAACCACTTACCTTGCGCTCACCGCATTGCCGAATCAGCAATGCGGCCAGCGCATGGTAATTGTTTTTTTTTCCTATTCCGTTGTCTTTCGACTGCCCCATTGTCCGACCCTGCCCCTGCCCCACCGCTCCATCGCCCCCACCGCTCTTACCTGAACTTGCCACGCCTGGTTGAATTTTGTCAGAATACTTTCAACATTTCTCTAAACTGAACAATGCAATAAGTGAATTACTGGTTAATACTACCCATGGCTGCGTTCCAAAGTGGTTGACCTTGAGTCAAGCATTTTGAAGGCAGTCAATGGGCAGTAACACAGATTTACTATGTATTCTTTCCATTTCTATATTTTTTTAATAATAGAACTGGTGTCCCCATCACTGACTTCACAACTAAGTCTAGCATTTTCTTGTGCAGCTCTGGCACAGCCACAGTGGAAGCAATTGTCTGATTCAGAACTCTCTATTGACAAATGACCAGTATACATTGCAGAAGTCCCCACCTTTCAATAAAGAAAATTAGAGGAAGTTAGGCACCAATATCTTGACCACGCATCAGTTTTATAAATGGGCCACTGGATGTTTTCTGTCTTACCTTGTTTCCATTGTGAAGAGAGAATGAATACTGGATTCTATTTTTGCTGGAACCATAACTGATTTCTCTGAAATCATTGCTCCTGTAGGAATCATTGGATCCTTACAAACTCACTGAATAAAATCACATAACAACATGGTAGGGACAGTATATGGTAGCCAGACATCTGAATGCAGTGTTGCAACTTAAGCACCCTCGCAAAACATCTTCTTATATGACCAAAGTCAAAATAAATTCAGAACTGAACCAACAGCCATCCCAATATAGTGCTCTTTGGTTGTGCTTGCATGCGGCATGAATCTTTTCCATGCTAGTGAATTATTTGGTGCCCAATGCTTAGACGACATTCCAAAATGCACTTCTGTATTATAGGGGATGGTGACTACAAGATGGCTGAAGTTTTTTTGAAGGACAAAATATCACAAACGTGGGATGCTGACTTTCAGTGGTGGCAACCAAAATTGTGTTTTCGGTGTTGCCAGATTAGCTGGGTGTAGAGGTCAACCTTAATGGATCACCCAAATGCTGACTGTTGCTGATAGGGTGTTTTAATGTGCAGTTGTAGTTGAATTGTGGTGAATTTAATTTTCAGTGGCAAATAATTTGAGCCCACAAGATATGCAATTTAATATCTGCCTTGAGGTGCATTTACCTCCAAAGCGAGTCTAAAAGGGATTCCAAGTAATGACTGTCTTGTGTGACTAAGGGATCACATGTGCAAAACTAATAGAAACCCCATCATAATTATTAACATCGAACAAGCATTCTCAAGCCTTCATTTGCTGTGGTTTTCTGTGGCCCACCTGGCCCATATTCATGTTACATATTAATTTATAAATCTATTAACCCTGAATAACTTGTGCTTGACTATATGTTAGCTTTGCATAAAGCAGTCAAGCTCAAGTTAGAGGTAATGTGTACAGTATTTTTGCAGCACACAAAGAGTAATAAAGTGAAAATACAACACAGGAAAAATCCCAAACCAATTTAGAAAAGTAGAGAAATATTAAATGAATATAATGGCACTACAAACACAAATACAATCAGTAGAATCAGAGTTATGAATTTGAAAGGTTTTTAATACAAAATAGTGCCTACAAGATCAAAGTGCATCCTTGGGTAGCTAGTCGCGCAAGACTGCGGCAAAGTCAAAAGTTAAGGCTGACTGTTATAGAACATGGTCAGAAAACGAGAGGGAGATAGAGGGACGGCTCATCCACCTTTCTAAATATGTGTTAATCAAGAAGAGTCCTTCTGTACTGTGAGGTGAGCGTTATCTAAGGAAAATCCTCCGTTTTCCGAACAAACTTGTGAGTGGAAAGAAAAACAACCCTTCCTTTCTGTACAGAAGGGCTCTTCTTGATTAACACATACTGTGATAGAGCGTGGGTCGGATACACAAAGTGGACTGGGCCTAGTTTCAGCTTACCTTTGGGCTTAAATACATTTTGAAGAAGCATGGTATGGCAGGAGGTGGTGTCTGAAGAGGCGGCATCATAGTCAGGGAACTGCTGAACAAGGTCTCAGTGAAGAGTCTTACCTTCAGACTTCATCATTTGTTTTTAGAAATCGAAAATCTTCAATGGGATGAAGCTGCAACATGTAGCTGACAATGGCTCCACAAGGCTGGATGGATATGTTTGCTGAGAGATACCAGATACTACAAGAGGATTTGCTGTTATGGAGAAGAACTTAGTGGGAGCTACTGTAAAGTCAGTTGGACCAGCGATGCACCTTGGGCTGATTGGCTGTCAAATAGGTCCTGATCTTCTGTCAATTCTTAAGGCACTTCCTGGTGAAAAATGTTCTAACTCTGACGTTTTAGGGTTAGGCAAGAGCAGAAGCTCTAACACCAATTCCAAAGGTCCAGGACTTGGGGGGCACCACTTGGGTGGGTCAAGACTCACTCCAGCAGAGACCCGGTGTTACTTTGCACTGTCTTGATAATAATAATAATATTAATAATAATAATAATAATAATAATGATACACAGCTACCTCAAACTGATGTGTTCCGCACTGAGTTGCAGATTCACAGTGAGGAGGAAAAGGGTGAACTATGGGAGGTTAAAAAGCCAGGTTTTCAATGCTTTTCTGAAGGCCGGTTCTGACTCAATCATACCGAGCTAGAGAGGCATGTAATTCCAAAGTGACGCAGCTCTCACTGAGAATGCTCTGCTGCCTATCCTAGCCTTGAAGAAACAAGGAATTCTGAGCAGTTTCAGGTGATTAGATCTAAGAACCCGGTCTTGATGGTAGTTTTGTAGTCTATGTCTCAAGTAATCCGGGTCCAATCTCTAGTTGCTCTGTAGGCGAGGGTGAGTGCCTTATACTCGATCCTCCTATTGACAGGCAGCCAATGGAGGCTCCCCAAGTAAGGGGAAATATGGTGGTGGAACGGCACTTTCCTAATTAATCTGGCCGCGGCATATTGAATTATTTGCAGCCTGTGGACCAGATAGGCTGGTAATCCAATATAAAGGCTATTAGAATAATCCAACCAGGACGTGACCAGTGCATGGAATACTGTCTTCCTGCAATCTATCAGAAGGAAGTGAAGGAATTTTCATAGGGCTCTCAGCTTCCAGAAGCATTATGAGGAGACCTGGCAGATCTGGGCCATACAGGAGAGGTCATTGTCAAATTTAAACTCCAAATTTCTGGCTGAATCCACTGGGATCCGTGGGGGGTTTAGGTCTGTGGGCCACCAGAGCTCAGACGGAGGAGATGATGATTGATTGAAGAGTATGACCTCTGTTTTTTCAGTGTTTAATTTTAAGCAATTCTCAGTCATCCAGGCCGAGATGTTATTCAGGCATTGCTTAAAGTGAGCGAAAGCATCCTCCGAGTGTCATCAGCGTAGTAGACTACTCTCACTCCCCATTTCTCAACCAGGGTTGCAAGGGGGGTCAAATAAGCATTGAATAGAGCTGAGCCCTGGGGACCCCCACAAACAAAGGGTTTCTGGAAGGACACAAATGAGTGGAGAAATGCCTGTTGAGAACGTTCTCTAAGAACGACTGGAACCAAGACAACGTGGTTCCCCTCACTCCCAAGTGTTAGAGTCTCTCCAATAGAATCTGATGAGACACCATGTTGAATGCTGTGGAGATCCAACAGCACCAGCATTGTAGAGCTGCTCTGGTCAACAGCTTCACAAACTGTTTTGGCAACTTCCAAGAGAGCTGTCTCCGTGCTGTAGCCCGATTGAGAATCATGGAAGCGATTGTTGGAATCAAGGAAATTGGACAATTGCTTCTGAACTTCCTTCTCAATAATTTTTTCTGGCGCCAGCAGAAGGGATATAGGCCTAACATTCTTGTGTTCTGCTGGGTCAGCATCTGGTTTCTTAAGAATAGGCAGTAGGTTGGCTTGTTTTCAGGCAGCAGGATAAATACCAGTTGTCAGGGAGGAGTTCCAGATCTGGTTCAGCTGCATATTGAACCTGGGTCAGGTAACTTAAACAACTAAGCCGACCAGGGGTCATCCGGAGAACCTGATTTACATTTGTACATCTCTCTGAGAGACGCCACCGGAAGAGGTGGACGAAATTCAGACCAGGTGCCAAGGAGATCAGAGGTGGGATTTAACATAGAAGAGGGAGAAAGGAGGAGAAGATCAGTTGGATTTTCTCCTGGAAGAAGTCTGATAGGTCAGCACAGAGGGTAGCTGAGCAGAAACTGAGCTGTCTAGAGCCATGGGCTTGGTAAAACAATGGACAATTTTAAATAATTCTTTGGTCGAGGTGTCAGATAGTTTGATTAGGTTAGCAAAGTAGTCCCTCATGGTGTTACGTTTCAGCCTGGGGTAATTTTTTGACGTGCTCTCTAAGAGCATTTTGCCACCGGATTGTAAGATTTTCTCCAGGAGCGATCAAGTTTCTTGCAAAGACTTTTTTCTGCTTGTAATTCCATGGAGAACCAAAGGGCAGAGGGTTTTTCCTAGAAGATATCACTGGTCTAAGAGGGGCCACTCTGTCTAAGGCAGAGGTGACCCAGCAGTTGAAATTAGATACATCACTGCTTGGGTCACTGTCAGCAGGAGGGGGGCATTTTTGAGCAAGGGTCCCACTGTTTCAGAAGAGACTTTCCTTCTTTTGTCGGAGATTGGCTTGGAACAACAGCCTAAGGATTTGTATGTAAAGCTGGATGGAACAAACAATGGTCAGACCAGGTCAGTGGTAGCGGGGCCTCTAATCTCAGGTTGAGATCATTGAAAATATAAGGTCCAACATATGACCCGCTATATGAGTAGGGGAGAACACCCTTTGCATCAAGTTTAGACCCTCAAGGGTATATGCCAACTGAGAGGCCTTAGTACATTTTGATAAATCGGTCCTATAGTTTCTGTCGCCCACAATTAAATAGCATGGCTGAAACTCCAAAACGTTTGGTGAGTGTGTGTCAGATGATCAGTAGCCAGTCATATGTTTTTTAGGGTGCCATTTGTTCAATGTTATTGCTTTTTGCAGCAATGTACAGTGTCTTAGGTGCCTATTGTGATGCTTTCTCCTAGACTGAATAAGGGAGGAATTGGAGTAAAGGTTAAGCTCGTTATCAAGCGTTCAGATATGTTGTTACTAAAAGGATTGTGAATAGAGAAACAGTTTGCAACATGTTAGCGATTATGGTTAAAACATTTGCGATGGAGTATATTTGTGAAGTTTGGTAGACATATATTGAAGTGCTATCAAGTTGTGTATTAGGCAGTAGTGAAATTGTGAGAAAGTTGCGTCCATGTCCAGGGATGCAGAGAGAAGGTTGGGAGAGAAAAGCTGTTTCAGTTGGAGATGCTGCAGTTCATCTAGATTTAACAGGATTGAGTGAAACTTGTGCAGAACAATGCAACTAGGTGCAAGTTGTTATATGTAGAAGGACTTTGTGATTTATTGATTTTTTCTTTGACATCTTTTAGTTTTTTCTGTCAGTGCTTGGCTTATTGTAGGAGATACTGGTTTACTCGTCATCTCATCCAGTGATGTAATCGCCTTTTGGGGTCGGTTGTGTGTGTTGGGAAGGAGGTCTCTTGTTTTGTGGGTCATTTGTATTGGTTAGACTTAGAATGTAGGAACTGTTATTAGTAATGTTCTGTTACCTTTTGAATTGTGGTCAGTTTCTGGCGGTATTATGGGCTTGGCAACAGCCTAATGTGTGTAGCCTAAAAAAGGATTCTTTCTCGTATTCAAAGCTGCTGTCCTCGGAGTATTAATCATTTTATTACTCCCTAAAGTGCCATCAGTTTCAGTTACCATTTGATCTTGACCTTGCCAGCTGTAAAGCGAAACAACCTTTAATTTAACCAAATGTAATTACTTCCAGTTACTAGCTTTCAAATTATGCATTGCAAAACTAAAATGGTTCACACTGTGCACCCTTCGAACACCTGCCTGGCGCATAAATAACGTTTTCTTTATTGTTCAGCGCAGTATTGCTCTATGGCTATGAACACACTATACAATGCTTACAACAATATATCCGATATGTACATATAAATTATGATGGACCAAAAAAGGAGGAACCAATATTATGGTTTTTATAAAATTCATTCATGCCACTTCCAACCAGTTAATAAACAAATTATGACGTTGTAGCTTAATTAAACGAAGTTTTGTAGTGTTTTAAAGCTACTTGAGCATGTGTAAAGTGTAAATATTGCATAATGTGAAAACTCTGTTTTATACTGTGGAACACTCTTAGAAGGTCAGTCTTTTACTGTTCTCCAGGGTAAGAAGGATGCAGTGTTTCTGATCAATTGGACGAAAAGAAATACATGAAGTAGTATTGCTCAGTAAAGTAAACTCTCACTACTAAAAGGTGCAGTTATCTGCTGGTCCCAATTTTGGATCTTGGAAATCCCAATACAGCCTTCTATCCTTCTGAGGAAGGGAATTTCGACTAGAGGGAAACCGAGCAAGTGCACAACCAGTCATTTACAGTGCTTAAAATGTCAGAAATGTTATTTGAAGTGCTATATGAAAACAAGTTATACACATCAATAGCTCCGAACTTGATTCAGTCGCTGCTTTTTGAGTGTGCAAAGTAATTTAATTGCTAAATTTAATTTGTTTTTAAGGGCGGGTTTCTGACGCCCAATGTTACATGTTGTTAATCTTTACACCAGAGAATGCTGTAAAGCTTATTAAGAAAATCCTTAGAGACTCTCTCTCAATTTCTCTTTATGTAGGTAATCATATAGCAGTGGTGGCTCCTCTGCTAAGGCAGAGGAGCATCACCCCACTGCTGTGAAGCAGTGGAAGAAAGAACAAATACTATGATAATAACTCTAGGTTATTATCATTGGATTTGTTCCTGCTGCACAGCTTTGCAGGGCGGGTGGGGCGGCTCTGCTCTCAGAGGAGAGGAGTGGTGTGCCCACTCCAAGTGCATAGTCACTGTTTGGCCGTCCATCTGGGGCCGTCCAAAACAGTCATGCGCACTACGCATGTTCTCCATGCAGGCTGCATTACAGTCTGGGTGGAGAACATGCCCAGGCCCCAATTCCCTGGCTGAGCGCTGACCCACGGCGTTCAGACCAATCACAACGCTGCAGTGGGAGTGGCAAGTAGGTACCTTTTTTACTTGTTTTTTTTTACATCACTCCCTCTTTCCCCCCCCCCCCCCCGCCCTGCATGTCACGAATGTCATATAGTAGATACAGTGTGGTGACATGATGGCAAAATGCCTCAATTGTATGCTGATATAAAGTGCACAAGAATTTGAATTTGCATTTATTAAATGGGCATCTCCAATTAAGAAGTAAACCATGAACCTGTAGAAGTGCAGTATTGAGAGGTATACTTGTCAGTTCGCCGTCCCATGAGATGTCATTAAACTGGCAAATTTATTCATGGTAGATTCTGAAAGATCGATAAAAATGTTGCAGTGGTCCTTATTAGCATAATGTTACAAATGTGTATCTAGTTTGTATATTTAATAAAGTAACAGTGTTGGAAGACCAAAAGTTGTCAAAGGATGGAAGTTGTCAGATTATATTGCATTATGCAATATTAAAAGGTAACTGAAACAAGTTCTGGTCACAACAAGAAAACAACGCAGACAAGTCAAAATATCATGACCCAAATAGGGACCTCAATAATAAGACTGGCAAAAGTGTTTGGCACTATATCGAGTCTTCAAATAAGATAATTGGGGTCACAGCTAGAACGAGTTGATCCAATGATTACCTTCACCAGAGTCATGTGGCGCTCGGCAAAAATAGCTTATTACATTATCCTGAGAGTTAAGGTAGAAACTTGATTACTTTTATCTCCTGTGATCTTCACATCTTGGACTGGAGTCACATAGGAACACAGAGATCTTCTGTCTAATCCATCACAATAATCCCCATTGCCTCAGTTTTAAGATTAAACCCATGATTGCCCATCCATTCCCAGAACATACAATGATCAATTTCATACAGATCCTACTGTGACATCCATGTCCCACAATATTCAGGAGAATCTTATGTCATTGAATACGCTAATACATGTCATTCTCATGATCACTTTGCAATACCTTTTGTTTGTCCATATGAAAATTCAAGAGGGTGTATGTATGAAATCTTTATTACTCTTTGCCCCTCTTTTTGTGAGTGGTCAAGAAACAGCAGGACCAGTCCAGAATCTGCCTTCCAAACCAATTTTTTAGAGTTGACTCGGTAAGATTTAATTGTTGATGTAATCAGACTGGTCAACATTTACTAAAGGATTATTTCTTTCACACTGTCAATATGAGACTCTGTTCTGAGATTAGCCAACACCAAGTACAAAACTGACTCAGTGCAACAGTAAAGGTGTAAACGATACTTTAAATTGCCTGCACATTCAATGAATTAGTTCTATTCTTGCAGACACTCCCTCAACTCTTTGCAAAATTTGGGGAAATTCAACAATTAAGAATAAAATGGTTGTTTTAAAATTAGAAATTCCAAGATATTGCTTTCAAATGTTTCCAACTGGTGAGTCGACCTGCAGCACTTATTGTGCCATCCGCTTAAGTAGCCCTTTAAAACACGCCTCAGACCTAGGTGTGCAGTTTTAAAATGCCATTTTAACCTGGCAAAATAAACCTTTTTGCCAAACATAAACCTTCCTTTTTAATATATAGAGATCACCCAAAGGGAGGGCCCTAAACAGCCTATAGGGCAGGTTGCATTGTCTTTAAAAGATTGGATGTGTACTTTTAAGTTTTACATGTACTGGTAGAATAACATTGGGTTACCTTATAAAATTAATTAATTGTTAACTTTTGTTTGGGAGGAGGTAGGAATATCATATTTGTTTCTGAGGAATTGTAATTTAAAGCCCTTGTTAATAGTAAAAACGAATTTTAAGCCGCAATTCTGAAAAAGTAACTTTTAGAAAGTTGGTATTTTCTTGTCCTAACCTTTGGTGCCTGCAGCCTGTTTCCTGGTTCACTTGAGTAGGTGCAGTTGGCAGTTGGCCTTTGTGTATTCCTCCAAGACAGCCACATAATGGAGTGTCTGGGTGTTGGCAAGATGGGCCGTCCTGACTTGATAAGAGAGGTGGAATTGTCACATGTCATATATGAACTTCACCCTGCTTTAGCTCACACACAAAGGACTTCACCCTAGCCTATTGTGCTGCAGAGAGACTGAGAACAGGAAAGGGAGGCCGGAAATTCTAGACACTTCTGTAGGTGGAAGACAACAGACATTTTTTCCACTTGAAAGTGGGCATCGGTATAAAAAGGGGACCCTCAGATTCACTTTTGAGTACAATCCTGGACCTGGTAACACTACAGAATAAGCACTTCCCTGCTGCCAGAAGACTGACTGCTGCTTGAGGCCTGCCCTGCTGTCTGAGAAAGAAGCCTGGACCTGCTTCCTTCGTCCCAGGCAACCTGAGTGACTCAAAGGGCTAATTAGCTGGCCTCCTGTACTGAGATACCTCCAGAGGTCTCTCTGCAGCTGTCCCGCTGACCTGTTGTTCTGGACCTGCCTAGACCTGCAACTTGACCTGTCTGTGTCCTGTTGGCCTCTTCTGGAGTGAGTTCTTGTTCCCCAAAAGGAAAAGGTGCCTCACAGGTCCAGGACTTGGTGTGGCATCATCGAGCTCCTCCTGGTAGAAAAGGAGAAATCCTGAAGTTTGAGCTGTTTGCGACCACAAATGGGCCCATTCTGCCTAAATCTTGTCACCCATATCGACCGCCAGTGCAAAGATCCAGTAAACCCACCTCCTTGCAATGCCAGATCTGTACTTCACATTATAGCATTGACAGGCTGCAGTGACTGCCAATGCAAATCTACAGCAACTACCATCTGCAATGCTTGAGAGGATCTTTGCGCTACAGCAACAACTATCTACGATGCCCAGACTGCTCTTCGTGCTACAGCGACGGCCATCCGCAACGTGCTGTCTGCTCTTTGTGGCCTCCTCCATCGTGAACAAAACTCTTTACTCTGGAATTTAGATGGTAAGTTCTTCAGTTTGACTAACCTGGTTCCTGTATCAGGCCTGAGCTCCATCGCAGTTGGGCTGAACTTGAGACCTAAACTCAGTTGTGCACAAAGAGATAATTGCAAATAGTACTTTGTACTTTCAGGCACTACACATACCTTAAGTCTTTCACATTGCATATCTCTGGGTCTACTTATTGGATTTTTGTCATTTTGGTTGGAAATAAATAATATATTTTACTCTGTCTTTCTAAGTTAGTGCCGGATTTTTCTTGTGTTGTGTTTTAACTTTAAAAAGGTTTGTGCTCTGCATAAATACTTTACACACTGCTTCTAAGTTAAGCCTGGCTGCTTTTGTGCCAAGCTACCAGAGGGGTGAGCAGAGGTTAAATTAGTGACTTTTATGGTTCACCCTGACAAGGAATGAGGCTGTTGCCTTGAGAAGGGCTCACACCCCCCGTCAACAAAAATCCCAATTTTTAACTGTATTATTTCACTTAAAGCACGCACCTTACAAGTCTGACAATCATGTTGGTGTCTACACATAGGAATTTGTACTCCAGGGTGTACCTCCAGGTCAAAGTCTTTGTTGGGCATTGCAGACTAGCCCTCTGCCATACAGTTAGGCTCTACACCACAAAACCAGACAGATTTAGCAACAGTAGTTCAGATGATGTCATTGTTAGGAGATTCTTACTAAATCTGGTGCTGTACTTTTTACTGCTCTTCGCACAATGCAATGCTGAACCTTATGTGAAGGACTCTAAATCTGGGCCCCTATCTGGAGTGATTGAAAAAATCGAAAAAGCCATCTCTTTCAGACCCAAAGCACAAGGGATGGTGGTGCAGGAAATTTAATCCAAATATCTATGAAATTTTGAAAACCTTTGAAGGCTGGGCTCCAGGTTAGGGGATCTGTGTCCATCCTAGTCATTTAAATGGATGACATGGGTTTATTCCATAAAACATTGGTTTATTCCTCACTGACTGCATCTTACCTGGTGATAATTGTTTCAACAGCCAAAAACATACCACAGCAAGGTTTTATCTCATTGCGTGCATGCAGAGTGACATAATGAGAGGGATCTGTGAGCTCCAGAAACCAAAGTGGTCAGCACCAATGCACTGTTCTGAACTTGTGTCTGAGTGGATCGAGCCACTGCTCTATCCTGAAGTTGTGCCCAAGGATACTGTGTCAGGGTGACAGCATGAAGTTGTGCCTAAGCAGACCATGCCACTGCTAAGTCCAGAAGCGTGGGCAAGCAGACTGTGCCACTGCAAAGCCTCAAGTGGTGCCCAAGTGGAGTGGGTCACTATGATGACTAACTGAACCTGAGCAGAATGCACCGCTAACACAGCATTAGGAGCTGCACCGAGTAATGCCACCGGCTGAAGAGTGCCCCGAGGTGGCTCTGTGGCTTGTAACCCTACAGCTCACTGCCCAAGTCACCTGAAGCAGGCTTCCGACCAACCGGTTGATTACAATGCTGCTGGAGCCTGCACATCTGTACAGATTCTGCGTGGCAGCCTCCACTTCTGCTTCCCGTGAACTTGACCTTATTTCGTGAGCACTTGCTATCAATGTCTCCTCCTAGAAGAGGGATGGAGAACCAGACATGTGACATGAGTCCTTGCCTTGGCTGGTGCCTCAACAAAGCTCATCAGTGGTGAGACAATTAAATATTTGGGAATAACACGTGTAAATGAGCACACAAATTCTAGAGAGGGCGTAGCATTGCACCTGCGCCTGAAACCTACACTTAGCCACAGCCAGTCTCAAACCTGGAAGTAGAGGGGAGAGTCTGGGGAGGAAGAAGGGGGAGAAATAACTGATCACTTGGTAAGTAGCTGTGCACCAGTGAAACGCCCATATCTGTATACTGTAGTTTCCAATATTACTTTTTTTGCGTGTGTTAAAGTACTTTCTTTTTGACAATGACAAGTAATGGGTCAGACCAATAGTTACTGCACTGCTTAGTGCTTGTTGAGTCCTGAACTTGAAGCACCCCCACACGACCTCTCTGCAAAGCTTTTTACTGCTCACAATCAATACAAGTGAATCTCAAGTGCTAAAGGGGTTGTACTTGCTCTACTTTGCAGAACCACCGTAGGACAGACCATGGGAAATCAGAGGCAAACAATATTAGTCCCTGTAGTTGAATTCCCCCAGTCTTTGCTTACCTCAAGACCTCCGAGCAGGGTCCAACACCTATAATTAACTCAAAGTGATTACAATGTCTCTCTATGGAAAACAGCTATGATCAGAAACTAAGCAGCACAGGTAATGGCGCATGTGATCATATTTCTGGGTGTAATATAGGGAAGTACGATTGTATATGATTTCCATGCATACAAAATCTACTCAATCTTCCTACACTTTGTTCGTCAATGTTTTTAGTGAAAATAAATAAATATAGAGACGGAAAATTAAACGAGCATTCACTCAGGGTTAGACTTATTTTCCTATGTACTAAAGATTTCTGCTGCCAATCATGCAATTTTGCATACAGAAAGCTATTTTGATTCGAACGTTATCTTTGGACCAACCCCTTCCTCATGCATGCAAGGGGGCATGTCTGGTGCAATTCAGCATAAAAAGCATAGGATTTTGCACAAAGGCAGATCTCTGAAAATAGGATCTAGCTTTACTCCAAAATCCAAATCCTAATGCCTAGCGAAACTGGACGGTGTCAAGAGGTCAAACACTACCTCACTTGATACACTAATGTGGAACCTGTGCGTGACTGTAAAGTACACATCTTATAGGTTTTACGACCTGCATGGTTTACTTTACATAGAAGTATATACCCAGCGGTGTTCTCCATCTCCACATCATAGGCTAGACACTGCTGACTTGTTGCACCATACCTGAGCATAGCACAAATAGCCAGATATAGCTAAAGCACTGCCAATGACGTCATCATTGGGCGACTCCTACTTAATCTGATGCTGCTCTATTTTTTGTCCTTTGCATAACACAGCATGCAATTTCTCACACAGCGTCACATTGCACGAAGGACGGTAAATCTGTAACTAGGTACCTATAATTAATTATATCTATGGGAGTGGCACATCATATATTTACACAAGGTGTATCTGCTGAAAGGTTTAGGTTATTAAAGAATTTTCAGACATTTTAACAGTCATATAGTTTTAGTGAAAGGAAAGGTTCAATCTACTGTTTTTGCGAAAATTATATTACCTATTTCATTTGATCAATCGCCCATTTCTCGACACTGTTCGGACTTTCAAAGCTGCAACAATACGTACAGTGAAATTCAACCAAATAGAACAAACACCACAACAATTAGAGAGAACATTTTTATGACAGGAATTAGTGTTGTTGCAAGTTTTCTTAGAAAAGGGTTAAAACAAATTCTTGGAAATGAACAGAGGAATCAGAATGCTCAGGCACGTGATCTTGCTCAAAGGAGATCCCTAGAGACTGATAAACCTTACGTTGCGTTTTGCAAGTCTGAGAAATAAAATTACCCGAGGGCATCTGTCAATCAGAATCGCATAATTGTATTGTACAATTTGTACAACTTCTGCAAATTTAAATAATGCATTGTTTAAAAATAACGTAGTTTCAGGAGAGTTCAGTGTGTTAGAACAAACATTTTAATATTTCAATATTTAAGACAATAATGAGACAAAAAGTGCAGTTTGCGCAATACTTGAACTAACATTATTTGAGCAAAAAAATTATGATTACTTTTTGGGAAACTATACAAAACTTAATATTGCTCTAAATAAAGCATGGAAGCTTACAATCCCTATTTAAAACAGGTCTTCCATTTTCTTATTACAAGCTAAAACACATCTTCCATTTTCTTATTACAAACTATTTATGATATCTCTCTTCACTTGTAACAAGATAATGACGTTTAAACAATTGATGGGAAGACTAGGTTTTCACACCCCTTCCTTCTCAATATTACACCCTGGAATTCCTGTCAGTAGCTGTTTATGGTAAAATGCGTTTATTGCGCTGTACGGTTTAACGTAGATGGACGGAACCGATATGCTCGATGCTCATACACTATAAAGCACAAACCTAGATTCAAAACAGGTTTACAATAAACTTATTAAGTGCATGTGCTTAAGTGCATGTGTTTGCAAGAAACTATAAAGGGCATTTTGCGTTGTTAACTTTTACAGTGCATATTCCATATTAATGATATGTTATCCGCAACCAGAATATTTATTTGATTAGAAGAAATATTAGAACAAAGATTTAATGGGGAAAATGTGGAAGGGTGAAGGTGCTGTCAAGTATTATAAGCAAAATAATAGCCCCTTCATGTATAAAAAGCATATTGCAAGGCGCTGTAGTGTTCTGTGAACTTATAATGGACCTCAGATAATAGTAGGAAATGATGTACTCTTAAAATAGAGCATTTGTCTACCGGGTTCCAGACGACAAACGCAGAATATGGCAAGGCGGGCATGCCTCCTTAGCGTCCAGCGATTGCTAACTCTGGCCCTGATTTAAAGTTTGGCAGAGAGGATACTCTGTCGCAACAGCTACAGAGTGCTCTATCTGCCAAACGATAGTTCCGCCCCTCTCATTTAGAGTCAAGTGGAATTTCAGTATGTCAGCAACGGAGACTACTCTGTCTCTGCTGTTGGAATGCAGATTGGATGGTTCAAAGATGTAAGTGCGAGGGAGAGGAGTTGGCCTAACGGCTAGGGCTGTCAACCTCGAATCCTGGGAACTGGGTTCGAGTCTCGGCAACGACGCTGAACATCCTGTGATTCTGGGCAAATCACTTAATCTCCCCGTGCCTAACAAAAAAATGAATGTGTTCTCATGAAACACAACTGGTGCTATGCAAAGTGCTCTGATACCCGATACCTTTGGGTCAAGTTCGCGCTATATAAAACTCTGTAAATTAAAAAAAAATCAAGGGCCATCAGAGGTTTGGCCATTTGAGTTAGAGTGAACGGTCAAATGGGCAGTGTTCACTGTCTGTCACTGACAAGTAAAACCTGGAAGTAAGGGGCAGTAAAAACTGCAAATTGACCCCCACACCATGGCAGACAACTCCCATGGTGATTGGAAAATTAGTTTATTTTATTTTCAAAAACAAAATTGTTATATTTTGGGCTTCTCATCTACTGTGGGATATGGTGCAGAATGCTGTATGTGCCATTTGTGATGTACTGGGGACTGGGTGGTGAGGCCATGGGGTTCTGTGACAGTTGAGTTATTGTGAAGGTATCTGGCTTCACAGGCACAGGCTGTTCATCTGTCATTAAACTTTGAAGAAGACCTTCAAGTGTTGTGCTATGACTACAACACTTTTTCTGGTAATGAGGATGGTATATGCCGGGCATCTGACAGAGGTGTACATGGAGTCCAGCAGAGAATAGCCCGTGCCATCTCGTTGAGGTGGTTGCTTGAGAGCTTGGTCAGTTTTCATCACGGTGCCTCTTCAAAGAACAGTGGGTTGTTCATCTGTCATTTAACTTTGAAGACTTACAAGTGTTGTGTTATGATTACAACAAAATTCCTGCTTTGAGATTCTGATTTGGGAATTATAAAGAACAGGTTACAAGTTTGAAAGATAGTAACGTCATTTCGACAGAGCCAGCTGTCAAATGTTTAATACAATAACAGGAATCCTCGCCCCAGCGGTTCCTGTCAATGTAACAGATGTGTGCCGGGGCGGCACACATTTCTAGATTTGGAGGATGGATGCCCTATCAGGCGATGTAGACTTTTACTCCTTTCCCTGACGAAGCAAAGCTCATCCTCCAGGGTCTAAATCAGACCTCTGTCTTTATTCTGATGCTTGTCCTGACTCTCAGAGAGTGTTTTTACTGCTCAGCTCAAAACAACACACAAGAACAAGTCAGGTCAGAAGGTCACCTTTCGAAGTGAGGAAGTCTTGTACCCAAGATAAAAACAACAAAAGATCTTGACTGACTTCTGATCCTATAACTAACTAGGCTGGTTTGAGCATCGGCTGTTCCAACTGGGGTGCAACACGAACCTTTCAGCCTCAGGGTTGAAACCACATGAATTCCCCAAGTATTGGCCAAGTCACCCAGGCTCCTTGTCTAATCAGACCCCCAGAAAGCCCCAACCAGCTGCAAGCCCTCTCAGCTAGGCTAAAGGGCAAAGAATAGTGCTGCTCGTAGAGATTGTCATTGTGGAAAAGGTACAGTCCCACCTGGTAACAGTTATCATGCATACTGCCGTGCTTTAAAACCATTTGCAAAAATAAATGTTTTTAAAGCATACATGATCAGTGTATGATCCAGTATGTACTTTAATTTTGATTTTGAAATGCTTTTAAATCGTGTCAGGCATTGTGCTTGGCTGGTAGACACCAGTCACTATGTAGTTCACCGGCCTCTTTTATGGCATGGGCAGATACAGTAAGCCCGTCCTGCAACCTCCTCAGCATCAAAAAGGGCCGCACCCTTTCAGCCTGCCGTAGAAATGACTGATTGGCCAGTCCAGAGCAGAATGTATTCCAGAAATGCCAGTAAACTACTTCAGAAAGTTATTTCCATGCTGCTGATTTTTGCGTGTCACTGTCAGATTAAAATGTACTACATAAATGCTTAATAAAATATATTTGATTGGTAAACGAATTTTGCCTTAATGTGATTTTTGACAGGACAATAACACTTCTGGATACTTACACATTTTTTATGCTGTATAAAAGTGATAGGGCTAACGGCCTCTCTAGGGCATAAAAAACATATTTCTCACTATAGAATAGAACAAGTGCACTCTGGAAATTACCTCCAAGAGAAACTAGGTTATTGGTTGAGGGAGGTGCGAATCCTTCTCAAGCAACAAACATAGTCCTTGTTAGGGTGAACCACAAGAGTCACTAAATTAAACAGGCGAAAATGTGCAACAATGTGCAAAGTATTTATACACCACACAAACAGTAAGAAAGTGAAAAAACAACAAAAGTAAAATCCCATGTAAATTTAAAACAATAGAGTAAATTCTAAATAATAAAATGATACCAGCACAACAAAAATCCAATCAATGGAACTGATATACAATTTCACAGTTATGGGTAAATATAGAGCCTCGCGGACATCTGGTCGCACTAGATCGGGGGAAAGTCAGAAGTTCAGGCCAACTACAATGGAGTGTGGGGCATATACAGGGACTGGGATAGTCTCATTTGAACATTTACCTTCTCTAATTCAGCCATGAAGAGTCCAGTCTGCAGCGAGGCGTATGGAGAGTCACGAATAGTCGTTGCAGTAGAGTGAAGAGCAGGCCGGGCGTCACGGATGGCCATTGTCTGTAGTGCGAAGATCTGGTTGTTCTACACAGATGGTCGTTGCTAGAGTTTCTCATTGGCGGCCACCGCGGGTTGTAGTTGCTATAGTGCGTGGTGCATATCTTCCGTTGCTGCTCATTGCTGGTGGCCACTGTTGTGCAAAGTGTTGGGTTCACTGGACCTTTGTGTAGCTGCTGTTAGGGGTGTCAGAGTCTCATCGTTACCCATTGCAAAGAACCCAAACTTCAGAATGTTTCCTTTCTTCACAGAGGAGTGCTCTCTGATGCCAGACAAGGGTCCAGGACCTGGGGAAGCACCTCTTGGGGATCAGGACTCACTCTAGCAGAAGCCAGAAGGTCCAGGGAGGTCCAGTTGCAGCAGGTCAGCTGGGTAGTTGCAGGGAGGCCTTTGGAGCTTGTTGTGTCCTTTTAGCTCAGAACAGGAGGTTAGCCAACTGACCCTTGGAGTCACTCAGGTCAACTTGGGATGAATGGAGCAACTCCAGTCTTCCTACTCAGAGAGCACGGCAGGCTCCAAGCAACAGGGCAGTCCTCATGGGAACAAGGCAGGACTCAAGCTGCAGGGCAGTTCCGTGATATAAGCAGGGCAGTCCTCTGAAGAGCTATGCAGGCCACATGCAAAATGTCAGTCTTGTGAGGAGGAAGGCAGTCCCTGTTCTCTAGTCCGCAGGTCCAGGAGTGTACTGAATAGTTAATTTGAGATTCCAATATTTATACCTGGTGCCAGCCTTTGAAGTGGGAGAAACTTCTAGGTTACCACCACATCTGCTTCTGGAAAGTTCAATCCTCCCCCTGCAATGGCTCCAAGTAGTTTAGGGTGATAAGAGACTGGTGGCAAGTCCCTTTGTGTGTGTGCTTGAGGCAGCTCTTTGAAATGTAAATGAAACAGGGAACAACTTGGACCCGCTCATGCTGAAGGATGGCCCATCCCACCTAACCCTGGTTCCCCTTTGCCTCACTTTCTTTGAGGAATACAAAAAGGCCAACTGCCAAGCTATTCACATTCATGTGGCCCAAGACACAAGTTGCAGGCACCAAATGGTTAGGAAACATAAAATCAACTTTCTAAAAGTGGCATTTTCAGAATTGTAGCTTAAAATCCAAGTGTGCCATTAAAGAGATTTTAAAATACAATTAATTTGAGTACAAACATGTCATTTCAAATGTTATCACTTATTAAATGTAATAAGGTAAACTAATGTTATCCAATGGGAGAGATGGGAATTACAGTAGTTAAAAATGAATTTTGGAGTTTTTAACTAACAGAACATGTAAAACTTAAACGCATATGTCCCTCTTTTTAAATACACTGCACCCTGCTCTGTGGGTTGTTTGGGACCTACCTTAGGGGTTTCTTATATGTAACAAAGGGAAGGTGTAGGTGTGGCAAAATGTTGATCTTGTCTGTCTGAATTGACAGTTTAAAACTGCACACAGGCTGCAATGGCAGGCTTGAAGCATGTTTTAAAGTGCTACTTTAGTAGGTGGCACAATGAGTACTGCTGGCCCACAAATAGCATTCAAGGTACAGGCTCTGAGTATATGCTATACCACTATTCTAGGGATTTACAAGTACAGTCAATGTGCCAAATAGGTGTCAGCCAATTACACCATGTTTTAGGGAAAGAGCAGGCGCACTTTAGCATTGATCAGCATTGCTAAAGTGCACAGAGTTCTAATACCAGCAAAAACAAATTTAGAAAAACAGGAGGGGTGACTGCAAAAGGTTTTGGCAAGACCCTGCAGGGAAGGTGGCGTCCAACAGCCTCCTATCCAAATCTTTGTCATGAGCTGTAAGGCAATAGGATCTACGTTGTCAGTTCAGCAATGACAGACCTGCTCCACAGGGCATGCACCATATATGCTTTGCATGCTGCTGTGGAAATATTAATGCAATTCATTCTTCATGGCCACTTTACCCTGAGTTCAGATGCTGAAAATGGCAGGGTAAGGATCCCGAATTTAAACATTTTGGACCCAAATGACAAAAAAAATCCAAATTGTGACATGCCTAAGTCATGCTTCTGTATGATCATAACCTACACTTCTTTGACCAATTCACCAAACATGCCCATTCAGAAAGACAACATTTATTAGCAACTTCATAATGAGGCAAACGTCAGCTAAATTTAGGAAAAATTATTCCTTAGTTTATGCATATGTATTCTGTTGTTTTACTAGACTATGAATGCATAGGGTTACAAAACTGGAGAACCTCTCGATTCGTATTTCGAGATCTTATTTTTCTCTTTCAACTTTTTTTTCCCTTTAAAACAACTCTCCTTCCTGTGCCTAATAAAAAAACGTGGTACGGTCTAGGAAATGTCCTCGATGCAGGGTGAGGTTTGCAAATTTTACAGACCTGGCAAAGTGTGCAGTTTCCCAAGTTAACCTACATTCAATGCACTGGAAAGCTTTTGTGGGAAAATATTCTTGAGAAACATTTTATTGAAAAGAAAAAGCGGGAAATCAACAGAGTTTTTCTCCTGCTAGCCTAGCTCTGGTAGACGTTTTGTCCTGTTTCCATTGTTTTACTTTTTATGTTTTATGAATTGGACGAAGATCATGAGGTTTGAAACACAGCATACAAATAGGTTTCCCCCATCACAAGTTAAAAACCTAAATCTAGTCTCATGTCATCGTAGTGTTATAAGGACATGCTTATTTTACTGCTGCAGAGAAGTAAGGCTGCGGAGTGTCTGCCATACACTGAAGCTTGCCTGACTGGTGTTGCTTTGGTGTAAAACACGTCACATTATAGCAAATACTTAGAGAAATAGCCCTCTGAATGGAATCATGTGGTAACGTTTTTTGAAAACTTTTCTTGTGAGAAGACCTCTCTAAACCCTCGTGGAGAGGAATCAGGTAGCTCGC
Source organism: Triturus cristatus (assembly GCF_964204655.1). NCBI lineage: Eukaryota > Metazoa > Chordata > Amphibia > Caudata > Salamandridae > Triturus > Triturus cristatus. The sequence continues at coordinate 373,610,827 of NC_140582.1, read as the reverse complement.
TATGCTTGTTCACCCGGATCAGTATGTCTTTACTATTAAAGTATCCTGAAACTGTTCTTAAGGCAGTGTCTAGGGCCCCACATGTTTCACTGTTAGAGCAAAAGAACTACTTTTTAATGGTCGGATGTTGGGCAGTTCAACGAAACGAACGCGCTGGCTGTCATTCCTGCCATCTGAGGCATTTAGGGAGGCCAAATAAAAACATGGCTCAGACTGGAATACTTACCTCCCCCAGCACCCTTCTAGCATAGCTGCCAAGGTTTCAGATTGCCATGTGTGACATTTTCATAATTTTTTTTTTAAGCATGAGTGACATTTCAACGATTATGAGTGACACTCTTAGAAAATCTTGAAACTGCTCAAAGCACCAGAAATGCAGGGGCACTAACCTGCACTTGTGTGTTGAGGTCATGAGGTCGATCACAGGTGTTGGCCGTACTGTAATTTAACTCAGCCTGCACAGGGAGGCAGCAGCAATTCCTGGGGGCCCGGTCGCGGACAGGAAATTGTAATAATTAAATACATCCTGCCACCACCTGCGCCGGCCGGATCCTCCTCACGCAGCATCACAAAAGTCAGTGAGAGTCTGCTAACGTAAGACCCAACCTGTGAGAGCCCAGGAGCCAGCGGATTCATTATGGTATGGAAGCAGCAAAAAAGTTTAGCGTGATTATTGACATGGCCATCATCATGTTTCTCCGGAGGTAGAATGTGAAGCCGCCAAAGGTTGGCGCTAGGTAGGGTTGGTGCCAGTTCCTTGCCGGAAAACAGCAAGAGGCAGTCAGGGAAGGTGCCACCCCCGGATAAGCAGTGGCACAGACGTTCTGCAGGCCATGTCACTAGGGCAGTCACAGACTGAGGCAGCTGACGAGGTGAGTTCTCAGCTGCCAATTCAGTCTGAGCCCACTGTCATAAGGTTGATGTGTGCAGTGGAGCGCAGTGCTGCTGGCAGGCTGTGAAGCGTACCTTTTTAAGGTCTTTCCACCAAAGCAAGCCATCCTTAACTCCGGCCTCCTTAGGAGTGGTGCTCCTCTTTAATTCTCTGATTCGCTCCGGCACTGCCACTCTCCGGTACATTGGCAGCTGCTGGAGGTGGCTAAGCGGGGGTTCGCCAGGGTGACCGTGAGTGTGTTCAAGTGCCTGGCTCCACGGAAAGTGACTGATGACACTGTGACACAGTGCAGCAGGTGGCCGTGCTGCTCCGGGGGCCAACAGGGGCAGAAAATCAGTCATGCTCCTGTCATGACAACAGAGTCACCCTGCCGCAGGAGCCAGCTGTGCAAGCCCCACTTCATCTGCCACACCCCTCATCGTTAACCATGCTGCTGTAAATGCGGCTTTGACATTTGCGGTCATTTCCATGCATTACCTTCACAGGTGGTTAGGCGATTGATAAAGATGCGTGATTAATGCATTTTAATGCGGTGATGCGGACCATCACATTAAAAAGTGTTAGTCTAACGCGTGATGCGTGGTGCTTGGCAGGGCTGTTCTAGTTATGGTGAATAATGCATACAGTAGCAGCCGGCATGGATCGGGAGTGGCCGGGTGGGCGGGCGTGGTATGGGAGTGCAGGATGTAAAAAAAGAAAAGAAAAAACAAACTTGCTTGCCACTCTCCCACATGGTCTCTGTCTCTCCTCTTCAGGGCTGGACCAGGAAACAGCCAGGCTTCCTCCCCAAAAGCAATCACAATGCTGTAGCATTGTGATTGGTCTGAGCGCTCTGGATCGGTGCTTATTAGGAAATTGGGGCCTGGGCAGGTTCTCCATGCAAGCAGTAATGCAGCCTGCATGGACAACATGCGCAGTGAGCATAACTGTTTGATCGGCCTGAGAAGCTGGCCAGTCATGTGCACTTAGGAGAGGGCAAACCACTCCTCCCTTGCTCTAAACCACTCCTCCTCTGCTGTGAGACCAGAGCAGCCCACCCGCCCTGCAAATCTGTGCAGCAGAAACACATACAATGATAATAACCTCGAGTTATTCTCATTGTATTTGTTCTTTCTTTCACTGCTTTGCAGCAGTGAGGCGACGCTCCTTCGCCTTAGTCGAGGAGCCGCCACTGAATGCAGGTACTGCATCCATTGAACATTATGATCAGCCATTTCTTCACAGCATCTTCTCATGCAATCACATTTGCCGTTGTCACTTAGCTAAAAATAGGCCTTGATGGCATATCCCACCGCAAAATAGCATTGGCAGATTATGACCTTTTGCAATCTGATGGAATTCTGTAAAGAAATTCATCATTAGAGGTTAACAACGTCAAATATCCAATTATTCTGCCTTGCAAAATGTACAGAAGAAAGGAAGTTCATAGAAAATGGATTGCAGGCTTCTTACCCACAGCTAAAAGATGAACTAGACAATGTTGTCCGGGGTTCGTGGAAATAAATTACTCGTGTTGTTTGTTCTACCTGAATGCAAAAAACTGGATATAGTCATCTGTATTTTCAACATAGTGAAGACAATAACATTCTGCCCATACCTACTGACAGGCAAAGCTAGGGACCAAAGTCAAATATTTACATATCTGAACACGTAGGCACAGACAATTCATGTGTATTGGAATTCTGACAAATCTCCGTGATGAGTTAACAATCTTCTCTACAAATATATCAATTGTAAATCACACTAAAATGCAAAAAAATGCAATTGTTCCAGGAAAAAAATCTTACTATGGATTGATAATAAATAAAATAGTCTTCTTTTTGTAATAGTTTACCAAAACGTGAGCTATGTGTTTTTATGTGGATAATAGCAACAACATTAACTAAGGAAAGCCAGGCAAAAATGGGGTTGAAAAAATGGTACTCCCCGTCTCTGGGATGGCAAATTCTTTATATATCTATAACTCTAAAGCGGGGAGATTACGCTCCATTACAAGTTTTTAGGAACAACAAGGTAATGTATGCTTCCGCACAAGTTCCTGCCGCTTTTTGACCAGTTTATCACTCCTATCTCTCACCTGCTTTCAGGAGGTGAATCTTCTGTGTGAACAACAGCTGACCCAAGGAGATACAGAGCATCTTGTGGTCCAGAAGTGGTCGGTAACTCCTGTTGGCACCATCATTGGAGTTACCGGGTAGACATAATGAGGTACTTAGTAGTGTCACCAGCAGTTCATCATTTCTTAAATATTAAGTGCTGGTGCCTAAAGTTGTGCTCAGAAGCCCGTGTCTGGCGCTACAAATATCGGAGTGTTTAAATAGGCTGCATAGTCTTTATTCCATCTCATTCCATTTCTTGTTCATCACCTGACACTCCCTGCCTGTTTATCTCATTCTTTCAGTTTCTTTTTCGTCTCCTCTTTCTCCCTGTATCACTGCTTCTCCGTCTTTCTCTTTCTCCTTCCTTCCCTCTTTCGTGTTTTTCTCTTTCTTGCTCTGAGTGAAAGTACTCAGGGGCTGCCCATACCCAACATGCTGCGTCATGCCTTACACCTGCTTCAGGCAGGCGCACGGTTTTGATGCTGCAGCGTCGGAAAAGTGACTCAGTGAAATCTTGTAGATTTCACTGCGTCCCTTTTACGAAGCTTTTTCCAACGGAACGCCCACCCTGCATACATTAGACCTGACGCAGGTTTAATGTAGCGCAGGGCTTTACAACATGACACATCTCCCTAGATGCGTCACATTGTAAATAAGGCACAACATGGTGCATGGTTTACGCCGCCGTTGCGTTACAGAAGTGACGCAACGGCGGTGTAAATGTGTCGCAAGGGGCTTGTAAATCTGCCCCACAGTATCTATGTACAAAATGAAAAAGATGAAACCTCATTTTTACTGCCCGATTTGGATGCCTCACTACCCTTGATTTCGTCCCCAAGTGGTAAAAGGAGGCCCAACCGAAATATGCATTGTGTCGCTTGTGGCGTCAAGTAAAAGAAACGTTCTCTGTGTGCCCTTAATATGCTAGAACATCGGAGGTTGATGCTGCGCAAGGAGTTTTCACTCTGCAGTGCAGCGGGATGGATGCTTTAAATCCAAAGATGTTTACTTTGAACATTAGCCTGGTGCAGTTTTTTGCAATTTTTAACAAACAGATTGGCATTTTATCTTGAAGAAAGGGACACACGAAATATGTGCAACTGCATTGTAAATGTAACCCCTGCTTAGTTCTTTTTATGGTTGCATTAGTAGGCATTTAAGCCTATTTGGCAGATAGGATACGTGTAACAAATTTGTCCTTTATTTGCACAAATTGCATTAATGTACTATTAAGTTCTGATAATGCCTGTTTTGCACAGCAAAAGTCAAGCTTGCATTAAGCATCATGATTAATATTGTTGCAAACATAATCTCACCAGGTGACATGAGTTGCTGTGCTGCCCCAATATGTTTACACTGTTTCCCTTTGTACAGCAACCTGTGGGTTTTACATGCCCCACAGGCTGCATGATCCTTGTTAGCTCAGGATCATATATAATGCACTGATAAATTGTGAAAATGCATTCTTTGCACAATAGGGTCAAATCCTGTTGTAATCATGATTTTCAGAGATGGCTCTATGCTCCTATGCTGGGGAGACCAGTGCTTGGACTTCCTGAAGTACAGCTAGATTGATTTTATATGTCCGGTACTGGTGATTATCAGTGGCGTAACGAAAGTTGAGGGGGCCCCCCTGCCACGTACACGGAGGGGCCCCCACTCCAGGTCTAATCCGAGCTCTTGGGCCAGAGTATTGTGCTGTGGGGGCCCCCCTGCAGCTCGGGCCCATCCCGCACCGCGGGGGCTGCGGGGACGTGTGGTACGCCCCCTGGTGGTTATGTTGTGGATTTTATCATGTTTATGGTTTTTATTAACTAATAAACAAAATTTTTGATTTGATTTGACTGCCCGAATGTTAGAGGAGCAGAAACCTGGGGTTTTGAAAGCGTACATTGGTGGGTGCAGATTTGCTGCCCCTGCTGGGACTCCAATAATCCTTAGCCGCAAGTCCAAGTGGCAATGAAAGGCACATGAGGCTACAAAGTAGGATCATTACAAAAAATGATATTTCATTTTCTGTGATCTTACATAGAACCCCTCAGTGGACCATGTTGTGTCCTGTGTTTATGTGTGTGAAGACTCTAGTGCCCCCGACATTCTCCTTTCAAGAATTACACAATCTGATGGGTGTGGTTAATAAAGTTTGTGATGCAGTACATTCAGTTAACGGCTGCATGCTGAAGAATAAAGACATGTAAACCAGAGCTCCATGTGTGGCTTGGTCTGTTACATGCTCCTGGGCTGAGGAGGAAGCTACAACTGGCTACTAGGATGGGATCCATGCCCCCAATGATGGTTCCTGCAGGAGTAACCCCAGAGGCATCTGGTGGTTAACATAAATTGTATGTGTATTTGTATTTCTTATGATATAATGAAATTGTAAATAGAGGGTGTTGTTTTGCTTCATGTTTGTGCAAATTTGTATATATTTTGTGTTGAAGTGTTCTGATGTTCACCAAGAGATATTCGTCCCTGATAAATTATGATGAATATAGTTTCTTAGAAGAAATAAGTTGTTACCGAGAAAATTAATTGTTTCTTGAGTATAAGTATAAATAAACGAGATTGATCCCTCTTAGCCGTGTTCCTTTGTTCTCATCTGGTGGCATTCAGCACAACTCAAAAGATCTTAAAACCTTGACGCTCCCCAAAGCAATGGCTGTCCGAAAAAGTGCCAAATATGGCACCTTCGCATTCCAGAAACCACCACCTTTATTCGACACTGTCAAAAAGCAGGATATTGGTGCCAGATGAACTGCCTGTATTGGAACATTCGATGAGTTCATAGATGCTACAGAAGAAGCAGATGACAAAAACATAATCAAATACTTAAAGAACCTTGCAGTTGAAGGAGTAAAAGAGGTGATAAAGAAAATATCACAAGCTAGTAAAAAATCATACGATCAAATCAAGAAGACGTTGGAGGCAAAGTTAATCCAATGCAGAATGTTGAATATGACATGTATATTTTCAACCAAGCAAGATAGCAAACTGGTGAGATGTTGGATGATTTTTTTGAGAGACTTGGTACACTTCTAAAGCACTTCAAATTCAATGAATTAAATGATGAAAAACCATGCATCTTAGGGTTATTGATAGTAGCCTCTCCGACTCATTCCGACGAGGCATGTTGAGAGAAACGCTCAGTTTGGAGAAAGTGCTCATGGCTGCAAGAGCGGAGGAATGTGGCAATCATCAAGCTGCTGATATGGAAGCTGGAACCACCCAAAATGGATCAGCTTTGAGACTGAAAAGAAAGCAGAAACACAAGGCAGAGGCCTATCGAGTGATGTATCAGAATAAAAAGAAATTGTGTTTCCACTGTGGAGTCTCCTTTACACTTGAAGGTAAATGCCCTGCAATCAGACAAATATGCAAAGGTTGTGAGAAGGAAAATCATTTCATAACAGTTTGCAAACCAAAAGTGAAACTAAGTACATCATGAAGGGACAAGAAGATGGAAACCAGAAAGTTCCAAAAGTACTCTAGTCACTCCTACAAGGCCAAATCGCAACACCGGCTAAGGCAAGTGGAAATTAAATGAAGCAGATTGTCATCAATTTCATCATCCAAATGTACATTGACGTCATCATCGAGTGACGATGAGGAAAATGATTATGCGATGGTGAACTGAGGTGGCGAAGTGAGCTAAAGAATGATGATGTATTCAACCCAGAACTATGACTGGGGGTGAGTGTCTGAAAAGTTTCAGTGCTCCATGCATCATCTCCTTGTGTTTACTTTTCTCGCCCTAATTTGGCAGGGTATGCCCAAACGTGGGTTCCTTGCTCACTTTGCCACTGGATTCAAGCTAGCCTGGCTAATGAAGGGTGTTACCCAGAAACCGGTCCTAGGATGCTTGTTTCCGGTTTAGGGAAGACCTGGCTTGGCAGTTCGGGCAGGACTGTTCCCGTGAGGCACAGGGTCAAGACTGATTTGTATATAGCTGGGTCTGAACTGAGATGGTGAAGTGAGCTAAAGAATGATGATGGATTCAACCCAGATCTATGACTGGAGGTGAGTGTCTGAAAAGTTGCAGCGCTCCGTCCATCATCTCCTTGTGTTTGCTTTGTTCGCCCTTAGTTGGCAGGGTTTGCCCAGACATGGGTCCCTTGCTCACTTTGCCACTGGATTAAAGTTAGCCTGGCTGATGAGGGCTGTTAGCCCGAAACCTGTCCCAGGATGCTTGTTTCTGGTCCAGGGAAGACATGGCTTTACAGTTTGGACTGGATTGCTCCCATGAGGCACAGGGTCAAGACTGATTTGCATATAGCTGTGCCTGAACTAGGGTGGCAAAGTGAGCTAAAGAACGATGATGGATTCAGCTCAGATCTATGACTGGGGTTGATGTCTGAAAAGTTTCAGCACTCCGTCCATCATCTCCCTGTTTTTGCTTTGTGCGATGGTGATGCCAGTCACAGATCACTGTGTGCTTGTAGGATTGGCCCCTTAAAAGAAAAAACACAAGTCTGAAAAGAATCACCACATGAAGCAACAAAGTTCCTTTGGACGTTGTCCTAAAATCATGCTGGGACTGCAGCACTAGTTGTTTCACCCACACAAGTATCTCAGTCCTGCCCTGGCACGGCCGATGTGTGCAGTGTACTACCACTTAGACTTGGCATTTAAAACCTTGTCAAGCCCTCAACCTCCCCTTTTATTACACATAAGCCACCACTAATGCAGGCCCTAAATAACCCTAGGGGCAGGGTGTAGTATAACTAGAAGACAGGACATGTACCTTTAAGTTTTGCATGTCCTGGCAGAGACAAGCAGCTAAATACATTTTTCACTGCTGTGAGGACAACTCCTTCCACAGGCTAGCATTGGGGAGTCCTTAAAATACCTTTTAAGCTGCAATTCCTGATTGGAAAGTAGTAGCTACTTCATGTTTAATATCTTTGGAATGGTGGTGATAGTCTGCTTTAATTGTTCAAATTGGATTTGACATTACCATTCTAGAAATGTCAGTTCTAGGAAGTGGATTGCTCTTAACTTTGTGCCTGCAGCCTGCCCCCAATACACGTCTGGGCTGGATGACAGCTCCACTTTGGACATACTCTCTAGACAGCCACAATGCAGGAAGGGCTGCATTTGATAGGGGTTACATCTCCATTCATCTGCATTCTGATAGTCTTCCTGGGCAGGGAGAGAAAGAGGTGGGCAGAGTTCATGTAGTTGTGTTACGTGGAACTCTGCAAAGTCACAAAAAAACTCCACATGCTACACAGAGTTCCGCTTCTGGGCAGGGTTTGCCAGTGCGCCCGTTCATATTACGATGGGAAATGTAGTGCATCCTTGCATGCCAAATTGCACACAAATGGCCCCACGCGGTTCTCAAGTGCATTCTCCCATTCTAAATCTTGTGCGAACAGCACCACGCGGTCTGCAGAGGCACAGCCATTTTGTTTTTCTGCTCTCTATATGGTGCTGGGCCTAAAATGTCATCTTTTTTCATCTGTGTAATCTCCCCCCTTTAAAATTAATCACCCCTCATATTTAATTTTTATATTAGCGTGTGTGTTTGTTTTTGTGTATCTTACATTTCTGGAGAAAAATAAATCATATGTTTCATGACTTTTTGTTTGTTTCCCTCTACTTCCTTATCTTTGTTCTTTCCTTTCCTTTTCCTTTTTCTTCTGGACCCACCCAGAGCCATGGCAGAGGAAGGGCGGCTATGTTGCAGGCAGCACAACCGCCTCGGTGTTCAGCCATGGGCCATCTTTAGTTAGGAGGCGGTGGCAGCGTTGTTTTTTTTGTACAGTGCCACGTCCCCTCCATGCTGGCAGCAGGTGGCAGGCCCAGCAGCAGATACCCCTGCAGGAGCATCAGGTACGCTGGGGGAGGGTGCACCAGTGCATGCAGCACACCGGCAAGGTTCAGCACACCGTTCAGCAGCTGACACACCACTGGGCAGACATCCTGGAATGGGAACAGGACCTGCTCGACCTGCTAGTAGTCAGGATTCCGGGCTTGTTGAGTATTACTTATTTGTTGTGTTTGTGTGCTACAATGCTAACATTTTTTTCTGAATATCATGCTGCTCACACTTAGAGGTAAGCGATGTTTAGTTTACATTGGTATATTATTGTGTGATCCAGTTTCTAGTTTCTGATAGGCAGGTGCTCAGCTCTCCCTTATTGTACTCATCATTGGAGCTTGCTTTTGCTGGTTAATTAAGAAGCCATTGCAGACTGTTCTCCTCTGACTAGATTGAATCAGTGATATCAGTTAGTGGCGTGTTCTCTCTGTCACTTTGTTTATATAGCTCTAACAGTTCCAAGATATTTATTTCACAGCAATGTGTAGTATACATCTATGCACTGCAAAGAAGGGAGACTAAGTTGGTCCATCAAGGAGGTTGAGAAATGGGAAAAGAATAAAGATCATTCACTGTAATGCATTAGTTTCAAATGTAGTTTCTGTTAAGGAAATTTGGAATAGGGATGTCAGGATTAGTATGGTTTGCTCAACGATTGTCGATAGACTCAAAACTAGTACTATTGGTGATCTGTTTTAGAGAAGTACAATGTGACAGCATTTGCTTATCATAAACATTTTCTGGAGAATAACTGAATGACTATTCTATTTTTTTTATCTTCTTCATTTCTTACATCGGCACCCAAGGTCAAGAAGAGGGATGTTGTTGAAGGTCCTGGAGGAGCTAGTCAGGAGGCGCCAACCACCAACACCACTGCTGATGGCTCTGCTGAACCCAGCAAGTCCTATTATTTATCATTATTTCCCTAATGTTGGGTTTTCTGATTGTTATGGACTTAGGGTAGAATCGTGGGGTACTGGAATGTTGATGCTGTCTGCAGGGAAAATTGCAGGTCCAAGTAAGCTAGTATTATAAATACTATTCACCATGCAGTCTTCTTGGGAAAGCTTTATTTTTCCTGCTAATGCTCTAACACAGTTGAGTTCCCTAGAGAGTGGCCATGGCCATTGGAATGTTCTTGACTTTCAGAGATTGACTGTCTATGAAGGTAGAACATTACACTAGAATGACCCACCAACTTATGCCTTACTAAACTCCAACACAGTTCGGGGTTTGGATGTGTGTAAGTAAGGAGTGTGGTATAATGCTTCACAATGGTGATCCACAAACTTGAATACGACCAAGCTCCATTGGGTGCTAGCAGCTGAGGGCAGCTAGTTTACAGTTAACCACTTCCTGTAGAGTAATATGGAATTTGAGTTTCTCATTGTTTCCTATGGGTCAGTTGATCGTATTACAATAACTAATAATGATTTTATTTTGTTTCATTTGACTAATCTCATTGTCCTCTCTTTTGCTAAAAGCGTTTTTGAATAAATTAAATATTTCTAAGTTGTTAAGATATTGGTGTACACGTACCACGTGCTTTTTTCTGAAGAAGGCTTCACTGAATGTTTCAATTTAGCAATCCTACACCAGGTATTCTTCATAGAAACAAGTTTACCAATTAGGAGTCACATTTTTTGTCTTCATGGGTGCTCAGCCACATTCTTCACATAAACAGGCATCCTTCATTTGGCAACATAGATGGTAGTGTGCTTACTTATTTATTAAACAGAATGCATGATTTAATGATGCATGGAGAATCAGAACACGTCTTGAGTTAGTTGCAAGGGAATATCTTTCCAGGTAGATCAAGAACTGATATTAAAATTAGTTTTTTTCCCACTCGCCTCAACAGTGAATGTCTCACCGCTTTATGGTTCTGAAAGAATTAAATTGAAAAGTATAAACTAAAATAAAAAGTGTCCTTAAATTTGTACTGCAAATAACAGCATGAATGTGCTTCAAAAATGTTGAGCTACAAATTGAATAAAAAATTGTCCCTACATTATTGGCGAAAGCTAAGTATTTTAAAAGTCTTCAGTGGTATTTTGTGGAGCTACGGGATGTCTATTATGGTTTGGCTGAATCAGCTCCTGATTCTCGATGTAGTGGTGGTATAGGCTGGCGTGCAGAACTAGGAATGCCTATGTATATTGACTCTCAGTATTTTAGAAACTACACATTATGTGATTGCCCAAATTTAAATCTAGCAGGACAATTGTATATTGTTGCAGTTTTCCTAATTTCGATTAACTTGTATCAATATAAAAAGACTGGTAAATCCAGACTCCTTAGTGTTGTGTTAAAAATAATTGATAATTAACATTGTATGCCTGCTCATGAACTGTTATGGAAAAAAAAAGAATTTGAAAGGAGATAAACCTGTAGGTCAATTGAGTTACTTTTATATGTGTGATTTGTTTATCTTTTATTAGTTCTGTAAGTTTTAAGTGAGAACTGAAAAGGAATCTGGTTTTCTTAAACTTTAATGAGCTATTCTGATAAGAAAAAAATAATTTACATTGTCATAACCCCGTAAAGTCACCAGTACCAAAATATCTTAATCGTTGCTAAGGTTCGCTCTGTAATAAAAATGCCAAACATATTTCCCTTCAGGAAAAAGAGCATTTTTATTTATCAATTTTCTCTCTGCTGTCCATCTGTCGTCTTCTTTGGCTAGACCTCTCTTAAGGCTCTTTGTCAGCATGGAATTGTATATGTCCCCTGTGAAGAGCTCGTACATAATAAACAGCAGTGTCCATGTTTGTTACATCCTTCAGTTGCACATCAGGGCACTGCACTCTTGAATAAAGAATACTTTCCCAACTCTGCTGGATCCCAAAGGGAGAGCTGCCAATCATCCATTCTCCTACTCTGAAAATTCAGACGTTTAGGGCACTAGTATGACATTATCTTCTGGGAAATTGTTATAAAGTGACATTGGGTTATTCGCTTTAAAATGGCATAGAGTTTTCAGATCAGGAGGCAAAGAGCAGTACTGGAAATAAAACAATTGCTTGAAATATGACAAAAACAATTTTATGGCAACACGCTAGTTAACAAAATGCAACATTTCGGTAGACAGACCCACATGAGGTTGATGTGTTTTAAGACTGAGATGTAAACAAAAGAAAACCAAACATTCCTCGGCAAGCTTTATACAAACAGCATAGAGAGTGTGAGGTTTTCATCATTTTAAATCTTTCCAAATTCATAAACAACCACAATACCATCGATGTTCAAAAGCACCCTTGGTGGAAATGTAGACTGCAATGCTAGGCAAATGCATTTGTGAGTAGGGTTCGGCGAAATATTCTGTTCTGCCCACGGAATTGGAAGAATATAGGGGATTATTATTAAGCCAGGCAAAGTGAATGTGAATATGAAGGGCATCTAACATGGGCTTCAATTGGAATTCCATAGAGCATATTATCAAGCCCATTATCGCCGTTTTAGCGGCAGTTTTCTGCCGCTAAAGTGGCGATAATTTTATCGCCGGTCTTGATAATATGCGTCTTGGTGACTCTGTATTACTTTTGTAATGCGGAGTTCTGGCTAAATACCGCCAATCATTGTGTTGCAGAATTTTTCTCATGTGTGCCCCAAAAGGTAAGTTGGTGAGCACAAGGAAGATTTGGCATCCCCAGCACGATTTTCCTCCGAGATTATTCCAAGAAGGGAGGTCACAGTCATTTGCTGGCAGAAGGATGCCACTTGAGTAGAAAATCTACTTGAGCGACAGCAAAAGAAACTTGAGTAGCTGAGCCCTCTGGCATGCCTAGTCGTGCACTTCACACTAATGTTTCAGCACGGAATACACCCCTGGGGTTAATCACTGTGTGAGGAGACCGATATGCCTACTTCCTCCCAGTTTTTTGTAACTCTGTGGAATTCCATGGAGTCAAATTCCGCCAGTACCTCCCACCCCTAATTGTAAGTGCCAACAAATAATCACATGCAAAAACAACAGTTGATGGACAGAATGCAGAACAATGTCATACATTCACCCCAGTACAGAGATCTGGGCCTAAATCCATCGTTTTTTTACTCACCATGCCATTCCAGTTTGAACCCAGCCATATGTAAATCAGTCTTGACCCCGTGCCTCATGGGAACAGTCCAGCCCGAACTGCCAAGCCAGGTCCTCCCTGGACTGGAAACAAGCATCCTAGGACCGGTTTCGGGGTTTCACCCCTCTTCAGCCAGGATAGCTTGATTCCAGTGGCATGGAGAGCACAAACATGTATACAAACATAAAAGAAAGCAATTAAAAGAATATATACAAAAATGTAAAACAGATACAGCACGTATGCACCACTTCCGAGGCATAACCATCAATTCACAAAACAGATATTTTTACAACTGAAGCTGTTGCAAAATCCTTCTGATGGTTAGAAACAGTTACACCTCATTACAAGACCCACACCACAAAAATCAGCAGCACCATGAATACTGTTACAATGTTTTAAGTGCACTTCAAAAACACTGGATTGTGAATAGACATTGCATGATGAGGTAGAGGTATTTACTCACACAATAATTTCATATAATTCCACTGCACTTGGTGAAAACATATGGAATAAGCCCATCTGCTAATTCCACATTTGCATGTCAAAAACAGAAATTAGTTTTGTGCATTTGTATTTATAAGAACACCTTCTTAGGGTGCCAACTGAGCATGGTTCTGGGACCAGACTTTGCCCCACATCTGTATCTGGCTCTGGTGTCTCCAAGCTGATCTTAAGCTTTTTGCCCCCAATATGGGCTGTCAGAAATGTTCCTGCTTTTAATTCCCTGGTACTGAGTGTTTCCATCTTATTTCTGGTTTAGTTTACTTGGTGCTAAGTGTTCTTGTTTTTTGTGTGTGTTTTTTTTAACTTCAAAGGCACTAGGTCACTCCAACACCCTTATGACCACATCTGGTTGCGGACACTTTTCCCCTTCCTAACATATCCGAGTTGGTCACTACACTGCATGGCGCTAAAGTGTTTTCAAAGCTGGATCTCAGAAGTGCTTACCACCAAATTAACCTTCATAAAGATTCAAAGCACTTAACTGCCTTTATCACGCCTTTCGGCACTTTCCAATTTACTCGCTTGCCATTTGGGCTCAATTCGGCGGCCAGTGTGTTTCAAAGAATGGTGTCTGATCTTTTTGAGGGGGTTGGCAATACTGTCTATTTTCAGGATGACATATTGGTCTATGGGCAATCTGTGGAGCAACATAATGTCACTCGTAAGATTGTGTTAGACAGACTTTCAGCTGCTGTACTGACATTGCGCAAGGATAAATGTAAGTGCTTGTCGGAACAAATAGACTACTTAGGTTACACTATCAGTGCAGGTGGTGTAAGCATTGTGCTTTGCACGCGTGGGTTCGAATCCCATCCTCGTCGCCAAAATTGTAGTAAATAATAGGTCATCAACAGCTTTCTTCTTGTAAGGTGGTTTATTCAAGTACAGAGAGGACACAAGAGCGGACTCTCCACAGCAGAAGCCAACCGCAACTGCCGTGGAAGAGAACCTAGAATTATAAGGCAACAGAGAACATAGGGAAAGGATCATTCTACTAGCATTGAAAATACTCAGCATGTACTACAACCCTCTTATCCAATTGAGCAATACAGCTTGCTAGCACACACTATGTACGCTATATTTGTGAACAGTGAGTGGAAATTGTATTGAAGCTTTCCAACAAATAGCTCACCATGCTAAAGCAGGAGGTTGTAAAAGTAAAAGAATATTTCTTTGGACCCCTATGGATGTTTTAGAAACAGTGCTCTGGGGGCACAACAGGTATGTTCAGCTAGATACCCCTGGAGCAATATGGTATTACATATGCTTTAGCAGCACCTTCCGTAATACTGATTGTGCTGGTGCACATGTATTGAGAGCCTTATCTTCAGAGTGCAAATGATGGAATCACTTCTCCTCTGTTCCCACTCCCTATTATGGATGCAGGCCCAGAGGTAAGCCAGTTCCTAGAAGGCACACTGACAATGCACCACCAAAAGGTGTAGCACTTTCAGTACCTTTCCTTAAGCCAGCCCTCTGTAGGGAAAAAAAGGGGTCCCAAGGACACCCCCCAAACATCCTCCTTCAGGCAGGTACAGTCCCTCATTGCACCTGCCTTCTGGGGGACATCTCTCTCCTCTTTAAAGTGCAGACAACATGCTGTCTGCACTGTAAAATGTGGAGGCATCTTATAAACAGCCGCTCCATATTTCACAGATGCACTGTTCGAGGCTGCCCATTAATTATAATAGGGTGTAGTATCCATGTTGCAGCCGGCACACCTCTTTAAAGGTGCGCTGTGGTGCAACCAAGGACAGTGCAACCTATCTGTAATACAGTTCTTGATTTCCAAAAAAGTCCTAATCAAAAATGTGTCACTGGACTGTGCTGTGCTGCTTGGACTGTGCAAGAGGTGCCCCCATTGAGATTCAGTTAGACTGCTCGGTGGAGACATGCCTTGCTTTTCATTTGGCTGGATCCCAGGTCACCCCTCCTGAGTATGTCACTTACCAGAATCTCCTGCCACTGGGGGTGCCTGACCTGAAAGACTATGACAATGGCTTGTGGTGAGGTTCCAGGCAACCCCTAATTCCATGTGTGGTTGAATGTCCCCTGGCGCCAACTGACTCTTGGTGGACTGCCTCAAATAAGTGCATCAGTGGGGGCACTTTGTGTGTAGAGGAGCATAGTTTTACTGGTGTAGATCTTGACCTCACCTCTCTCCTGCGGATGGTGTCATGGACAATTCCAATACCATGGGGCAGGGAGATGAAGCTCTAGTGGATCATCCCAGGGATGATGACTCACTGGCAGAAGGCGTTGACACACCACTGCCTACATATCAGCCCCAGCTGGTCAGAAAATTGGGGGATATTGTGGACACCAAACACACTTCTCAATGGAAAATATGCATGGTGTGTGCGGGATTGGGACTGCTCCATGCCGATCACTACAAGCTGACTGAAATGGCAAAAGGAGCTGAAGTTCACATCAAAGAACTCCAGCGGGGCCAGAAGGAACTGCCCATGCCAGTTGCAGACTTGGCAGAAAGGGTGAAGATCCTGGAGTGCCAAGCAGAAGATGCCGAGGGGTGCAACCAATGCAATATCATCCATATTGTGGGTCTTCCTTTGGGCACTGAAGGTGGGGATATGGGGTCCTACCTGGAGTCTTGGTTTAAGATGGAGGCGGTGCTGTAGTGTTCTATATTAGTTGTGTTTTACTCTTTCTTATATTAGGAACAGTAGGGTGTCGATGTTCCTGGACTTTACTGTGGTAGTTCAATCACAGAAAGCCTACTTCTTGGCTGTGAAGCATGCGCTGCGAGAAGAAGGATTTCAGTATTCTTTGCAGTTCCCAGCAAGGCTCAAAATAATGCTAGACAGAAAGTATCTCTTTTTCACTGGAAATGGCTGGGGGCTTACAAACCCAGGGGCCACCTAGCAGAGAATCAGACCGAGGGCTCAGCATCCACCTGTAAATTGAGGATGCGCGCCCAACTTGCTCCCCAGCGATGAATGCTCAAGAAACCAACAAAGTCCCAGACGGAGCAGGAATGAGTGGCGGCACTGCTGGAAGCAGCAGAGATGACCGTGCACAGACAAGGAGACTCTATCAGGAGCAAATCATCTGGCCAAATCTCTGGATAGTTGGATTCAGATAACTCGGTGCAGTGCAGCAGAGACTTCCCAGATTTGACACCACAGCCTGCTGAGAAGCTCATCTGATTTCTGCAGTTTAGTCGCATGCTGAGCTGCGCAGATAAGTGACAATTAAGTTCTATTGCCTGAGTGTGGGCCTGCCCTTGGGGCCCGGTATTGACTTTTGCAGGTTTGGTGGCTTTGGCTCTTGGGGTAGTAGGGGATGTTGACTTGACTTTTGGGCACCGTTTTCTTGGTCTTGATGGGTTATATGACTCCCTCTCAGACCCCCCTCATATGTACACTACTGCTCCTGCTGTGTTGATACCAGCCACTGTCAATGGCAAGGGCTATTAACTGTTATGGCTGGCGGTGGAGTCCAGGGGGCTGGTATTCAGGCATCTCAGTGCTGATTCAATGTGGATTTCCTGTTGAGCAATTGCCCCTCTCCACTGCACTTCTTTAAAGGACTGAATGGCGTCATGCTTTCACCATAGCTGTTATCTTTACTGTTTGGGCAGCCAGCCATTGCTGGACCGCTTTTGGGAGGGGTTGTTTGGGGATGTTTTGATTGTTTTATTGTCTCCGGTTTTGCTGTGTACAGTGCATTGGGGGCTGTGGACGTGGATGGGTTGGGACCCGGGGTTGGGCTTAGAGCAACTGCTAGCATGTTCTCCCAATGACTGACACATGTTCAGGGCTCAAACTCCTGATTTGGAATATTGAAGGATTAGGTTCTGCAGCTAAGTGGCATATCATATACAGCTATCTTGGGTGTTGGGGGTTCATATAGCTAAGCTGCATAAAACACATCTAGTGGGAGTGGAGGTGCTGAAACTACAGCACCTGTGGTGGGGAAGGTGTTTGTTACAGAGTACTCTGCTTATGCTAGAGGAGCTCTCCTATGGGTACAGGAATATATCCTATTTGAAGCATTAACTACCATGATTGATAAGGAAAGTCACAATGTGATGGTTTCGGGTAGGCTCTATGGTAGACAGGTCACACTGGGGAGCATAAATGCACCCAACCAAGTTCAGATCACATTTAAATAATGTGCTGACTACTTCCTTCGGATGTGTTAAGACAAATGTGCTCTTTTTGGGTTGATATTTTAATTCCAATCCGCCTCTGCAGGGGACGGCAACCTTAAGGTTGGCAATGGGAATCCGGGATTGGTTACTGGCTTGGGCGTTTTTAGATGTCTGTAGGACTCAGCATGGGGAAGAGAGGGCCTACTCATATTATTCACACATATATCAGCTTCGCACATACCTGGATCGTTATGTTTGCTCGGCCTGACTGTTCTGGTACGAGACACTGACTGAGTATCTCAGCCTCATCTTCTTGCAGTAGCCAGGCCATTCCTGCGTGATGGCTGAACTCCGTGGCCCTTGTGGATGCCCTCTAAAGGAGCTCATTACAGGAAGCCATACTAGGTTCTTTGACCTCAACCGGGGTACGGCTTCTGATTGCTTAACTGAGTGGGAGGTATTCAAGGTGGTTGTGTGTGAAATTGCCTGGGTCAGTTGGTAGGTGTACATGGGGAGTTAGATAGGACATTATGCATGCTGGAAGATGCATTGAAGCCTCTCAACCAGAGTAAGGGATGGACCCAGACATGCATATGAAGTTGAGGAATTGCAAGGATGCACTATAAAGTGGTGTTGGACCGTTTGCATTTCCACAACTATAGTGAATATGTTCATAGGGCCCATGAAATGAAGGGGAAGAAGACCTCCCAATGCATGGTGTGCTTCAATTTTTGGTAACAATGGGATAATGCTTGACTTGTCTGCTGGGGAGGTTCCCTTGACTGAAGAACAAGAAAGTGAGTAACAGATTCCTTAACCTGGCACTTACACTGGTTTGACATAGAGGTCTGGGGAGGGTCGCACAGTAGGGTCATGGGCCAGGGATGTGTCCTTGTGGGCCCTGGAGGAGGAGAGCAAATTGGAGCAGGAGGAGGCCCGGGGAGTCCCGAGGTGACCCATAGCGGGTTAGTGGTCCGAAGTACTGGAAAATTGAAGAACCCCACCAGCTGGGAGGTGCACGATAGTGATGGAGGGACTGAATCGGACATGGGTGACAGTGGGTGGGAATGACAGCATTGAGGGAATAGGTTAATGTAGGAGCCTCAGTATAGTGGCCCGGCCTTTTACTATGGTCGATGAGTCTCCCCTTTCGCCCTTTCAATCTCCACCTCAAACCATTTATATGCTGCTGGCAGGTCAGCCAGCTCCATGGGTGGGTCTGATAGGAGCTTGGTAATGAGTTGACTGTGGGACCAGGCCCTCCCTCTTTTATCTCCCTCCCTCCCATCTATATACACTTGCGGCCGCACTTGGCAGCTTCCTAAGACAACTAGTTGGACAGGTTCTCCAGTTTTGTCCGTCCCCTGTTGGTGCGAGCTGGCTTGTGATTTTTATTGTTAAGCTGTGATATGTGTGTGTCTGCTTCCCTGGGGGTGGCGAGGGGGGGCACCAAGAAAGGCCCGAACTTCCATAGATCCTTATTGGATGAGTTGTCTTGTTGATGCGTAATGGAGCATTTCTGTCGAATGCCTTCTACAATGTATTTGTATTTTGTCCTCTGGTATCCTGGACATTTGTGGGTGCTACTTTGGGTTACAGTTATCCACTGTACTTAATTGCAATGTTTTGTTGACTTTGAAAATGCCAATAAACATATAGATATATATTTTTAAATGGATAATGCCATCACCACCACTTCCAGGAGATGTAGTACAATATAAATGTTAAGTAATATGAAGAGCCATGTGTGTGAGATTGTGTCTAGACAATGTAGAGACAACGCGTTTAGAGGAGGTGGATCACTGCCACAATTCTCACAGAGACGCTGGAAAGAAAAGGTTGTGACCACACAGGACTTCTCAGGGAATACTGATATTCCTGGTGGTGAAGATCTAGATGTAATTGGTCTAACCATAATTTACTCTTTATTTATGTCTGTCAAATATGAATACATATACACCACACAATAATTAGCACAACTTTGATGACTAATCCCAGTATTTGGTGTTTAAGCGGAAAAAATGGAGATGAATGCACTTTCACTGTCCATTTGTCAACACTCACAGTCACATCAGCAAAGGATACCACCATGCCCATTGTTGCTACTGAGACAATTATCAAACTGTGTGTGTTGGTGGTAAGATTGGGTTGTATTTGATCTGCCAGGACATGGTTTGAGTATGGGCTAGAAAAAGCGTAGACTAAAGAAACCAGTGAAAAAGGTATGCTGTTATTAGGAGGGGATAGGCTTGAGTTGCCAGGGCACAGGGTTTTTTAGGTATAGCGTTAAAGTAGGATGGCGTTGACATAGCATATTATGTGCTGGGATAAATGTGGGGGGAAGGTTACAGCAGCCTAGCATTAGGAATTGTTATGATTGCTGTGGGGATAAAATGGACATAACAGGGTATGTGGCATGTTGGCATTAGCTTGGACAAAAACTAGAGCTGCCAGGGAATTGTGCATGTTGAGTGTAGATAGTGTTAGGATTGTGCTTCTAGACCATAATGTAGGTTTGTGTTGGCATAGATGGAGTGAATGACGCTTAGGATATGTTGGGTTTTAGGAGAACATGCATTGTGGAGCCAAGGAATATAGGGAAGTCTTCACAATCTGTCTTTTGTAGTCTGTTTAGTAGTACTACAGTAGCACCGCTAACATACTTCAAAATGCAGTTCACAAACCTACTTGTGGAGGTTTCACTTCCCTGTCTCCCAATTGTTTTCTGTGCCGATATCCCCAACCTGAATGCAGAGTGTTCACACATGTATGCATGTGTGGGAGGGAAAGAGGGGAGTAGCTGGGTAATGAGGAATAGTTATTATTAAAGGAGAGATGAGAAGGGAAGAGTAGGTAGTGGTTTATGGAGGTCTAGGGAGAGGATTAGGGAGGGGTGTGCACCCATACACAAAAGAGTAACCATAATGTTGTTCAAAAACTGCATTTCTAAAGTTACTACAGACAGAAAGGACCCACAAATCTAGTAAATATACTCCAGCTCAGAGCAGCAGTTAGTCCTGCACTACACATGGCCAACTAATGGTATACTGAAGCACCATCCAAGAGCAATCAATGGAGTTAAAGATCTTAAAATGTAACCCCTTAGAAATTAATGTTAAAATAATTTCACTTATTTACACCATTTAAAAATGAAAATACATTTCCTTCAATAGTAATAAAACATCTAAAATAAAACAATATGTATTGTTTATTTTTTTTTAAATGTAATAAACTGTTAAAACCTAAAATTAATATAAACGTATTTTCATTAAAAAAACATTAAATATTGTTAATTATTTGTATACATCACTTTTAAGAATTAGTATTACAACATTTAAAAAAAGATTATTTTATACTTTAGGTTTAATTTTTTTAATTTAAACTTTAGAAAATATTTTTTGTTCATTGTAATATTTTTAAATCAATTAAATATTTAATTAAAATTTAGGTTAATAGTGTTTTAGCATTTTGTATAATTTTGGTTCTGCTTTTCAATTAAATATATTAAAATAATTATTATTAAATTTAACATAACAATACTTCTGATATTTGTTTTCAAGTTTAATATATATTACTGTTCCCTATACTTTACCACAGGGAGAGAACTCACTATGGCAAAATATGTGGAAAAGTAATGGGCCAGAATCTATCTGTGGCAATTCACAAACTTCCTGCTATACAGTGTTCCAATCCTTCTTTTAATAAAAATGGTAGTTCACTTGTTTGGCTGCAGGCACTACAAAACGCTGTTGCACTAACACTCGACAATTTGATGCAGAAACCTTAAAGCAAGATTGTTGAAAATGGAATTCATGGTTGGTTGAGATATGCACCCTGGCCAGTCAGGAACCACCACTCTAGTCAGGGTAAGCCGGATACATACTGAAAGATAACCTGTGTTCACCCTCTGGTAGATTGGCAAAGTATTTGTGCAACACACACATACACCACAAAAAGACTCCACACAGGTTTAGTTAAATAGGAGATATGTATCTGAGTAAAACAAGATCAATACAGCAAATATCAAATCAGTAGAATTCAAGATATGAATTTTTATAGATGAATGCAAAAATAATGTTTAGAAGGCACGAGTAGTCAAAAGGTTCTTTGAGGTCATGAGGGACAGGTACAAATCCAAAGTTCAGATTGACTGTGACAGAGGACAGACTGGCTACAGGACCCATGCAGGGCCCACCGAGAAAGTTTCTTTGATGGAGCAAAGCACTGACACTGAGGGCATGATGCATTGATCTTTTCCATGCATTCGAGTTGCTGCATTGTCATTGATCTTCTCAGAAGTGAAGGCAATGCGTCATCATCGAGCCACATAGAGCGTCATCATTGGGCCATACATGCATTGAAACCAATGTTGTCGAACAGCCTCTGCATTGGCATCAAAGTGCACTGTATCAGTTCCGACTGGAGCAAAAGGTGATCATGCAACAGTTTCATAGAAAAACAGCTGCAGAACCCCCTCTGAGGCCCAGAACTTGAAGAGGGCACCTCAGGCAAGGGTAAGACTCACAGAAGGCAGAGTCCAGCAGCATCAGCAGAATTACAGGAAGTCTTTTTGTCCATGAGACTTCAGAAAACAGGAGGCAAGCCCTTGGAGATCACTTGGAGAAAAGTCAGAAGGGCAACAAGCAGAAAAGCAATCCTTTCAGAAAAGCAGTCCAGTTGAGTGTTTTAATCAGCACATCAGTCCTTCTGATAGAGGTTCAGTTCAAGATCCAGAAGTGCCTGATTTCAGGGGGACAGAGACCCAGTACTTAAAGCCAAAAGTTTTTTTTGTAGGGGTGACAACACTGCTCTCTGAAGTACACAAGGATCCCTTTCAACCCAGTCCTGTCTGCCAGGCTACCTGTGGGGGGTAAATCAGTGCTTTGTAAACCCTACCTATTGAAGTGTAAGTGTCAGCCCCTCCCATTCCTTCCTGCCTAGGAAGACCCATCAGAAAGCAGATGAATGTAGATGAGTGCTCAGAATGCAGATGAGCCTCACCTTCCTATATTTGTGGTTGTTTAGAGGGAATGCATAAAGCGTAGCTGTCACCCAACCCAGACCTGTATTTGAGGCAGGCTGTCAGGCACAAAGAGCAGTATGTACAGAGAAATATCCACTTTCTAATAGTCAGAACACAAAACAATGACCCGGTACGTACTACCATACACTCCTACTACTCATGGAGTAATGAACAGTCAACTCTTTTATCTGTCCGAATAGAATTTTTATTAGACCATTCCTGTTTCTCTAAAAGTTAATCAAAACAATTTTTGGGACTGAAAAAGAAACATAGACTTATCAAATTCACACATGAACTTACACATATATACAATTCACAATAAGATACACTTAAAGGCAAAAATGGACTTAAACACTGTGAAATAAATTATTGGCAACAGATTTTACCAGGACCTGCAAAATACACAGGCACATGTCTAACCTTTCACTTACACAGCCCACTGTCCTTAGGGTTAGTTAAGGTCTACATTAGGGGCACCTTATTTGTAATAAAAGGGAAGTTTAAGTCTTGGCAAGTAGTATTAAATGCCAAGTTGAAATGGCAGCAAATTGCACACACACAGGCAATGCAGTGGTAGGCCTGAGACAGGTTTGAAAGGCTATTTCTGTTGTGGCACAACCAGTTCTGCAGCCCAATAATAGCATTTGAATTATAAGTCCGGGGTTTATGGTATATCACTTTAGAAGAGACTTACCAGTACAACAAATACGTCAATCAGTTATACATTAATGTCATCATGTTTAGGGGAGAAGCACATGCACTTTAGCACTGGTCAGCAGTGGTAAAGTGCTCAAAGTCCTAAGGCCAACAGTATGAATCAGCATAACATGGAGGCAAAAGGCAAAAAGTCCAGTAGAAGACCAACCCAAAGGATACCAGGTCTAACAGGGATCAACTAGAAAACTGTGGACGACAAGGTCGCTTTACCCCTTGTATCACTTTGCCAAGTTTTCCCACTCTTATACTTCACATTAGCACTTAGTCAGTTTTGAGAGCTTGAATTTCTTCAACTCGACTAGTTGGGAGCTGAGGCTAATCGGGCTCCCCAAGTTCATGTATCTATTTTCCATAATCCTGCAAGTGCCTCAAACTTTGCTGCAAATGCTCTGAGTATAATAAAACCAGAAATGATTGCCTGCCTGAAGCTTGCTTTCTTTCCATAGCTTTAACACAATGTTCCAGTCCTCAAGGAGTAGAATAATTTCAAAGTCCCAACTTCACAAATGGCTAAATATTTTATTACAGGTCACTCCTGTAGGGCCCCACTACCTGTGAATAGTTTCCAGAGTGAAAGGCCACATACACTAGAGAGAAGAGGCAGTCTTCTAAATGCTGTATTCAGTAATGGCTCTTTTTGTTTGTAGAACATTTCTACACAGTGAGCACCACTAGCCTTTGACATGGTGCTGGTTCCTCCTGTTAACATAGAAAAGTGGCCAATCATGATACAGTGAGCCAGTTGGTGAACCAAACAGTCAGCTGGCTCATGGTGGTCGCTTATGTGAGGCACTTAATATGCATATGTTTATGAATACTTAATTTGTAAGACTCTTGGCACCAGGCTCAGAAAAAGAATTACACCTGGAAACAGGGTCTTACTCTGAATTGATATTTGAGCTTGACCTCACACTATAAATGATGCTTGCTTGATGATGGTGCCCTATATACACTTGTATATCATTTTTGCTGGGTGTGACAGGTATTAAGGGCATTGTTGTTGGTTGTGGTTTTTTGAGTGGAGGGCGTCCTTTGTAATTCTTTAGTCCCTCCGCAGCTACTTTTGTGTATAAAGTCTGAAAGAAGGCGTCAGTTTCAGGGGGGAATAAAGCCCAAGGCAAAAGACCCCTCCTAATCATTGGCAAGGAGAGGATCCAAAGCTGGAAGGCTTGAGGAGTCTTACAAAAATCATAAATCAGACAGGAACACTAGTACATCATAGTGTTTAGAGGTTCTGAGAAGCAATGAATAACGAATAGCTGTGCAAACTCTGAAATGAATATAAAAAGAAATATATCTGCAGTGGGTGCAAACTCTGCCAAAAATACTTAGCATTGTGACAACGTTAGAAACACATTCTCTTCCCTTTATATAGTGTCTATTTATGAAATCACTCCATTAGCAAACAGAAAAGGAGATACAGGAAGTTCTGCAGTCCTATTGACTTGGAAAGACTGTGGGCCTGGTGGCGGTCCGTCCGACATCTAGGGCAGCGGTCCGACTCCCATATTATGATGCTGGCAGTTTGAGCGCAGCAGGCAGGGAGAAAGACTGCCGCCTACGACAGGATCAAGGAGCCCATCTGGACAGTGCTTGGAGCCAAATTCCTACAATGGAGGCGGTGCCTGCTGAGGCACCCCCATAGGGATTAGAATGTCAGCTTTCAACAGCCTTTTCATGGCGGTTAGACTGCCATGAAAAGGCTGCCAGAATGTGACTTTGGGGGCCCCTAGCAGGGCCCCTGTTCCTCCTCTGCTTCCGCGAAGTGACCAGAGGGGCACATGTGGTGCCCCCACAAACATCCATGCACTGTGTGCCAGGCACCACATGGTGTCTGGCACACATTGCATGGATGTTTAAAAACATCCCTTTTTCTATTGTGGCTTGTGTTGCAGTCCGGAAAAGGGCTGCAGCACAAGGCGCATAGAAAAGGGGATGTTTACAGCTGCCTGCAGGACAGTCATATCATAATTGGGCTTTCGGAACCATCGGTTCCTTGTTGGATGATCTCGAGCCCGAAAAAGATGGCAGTCGGATGCTCATCCGACCGCCATCGTAATAAGGCCCTGTATATTTGATGGCTTCATTATCCATCTTGAATCGGGCCACTACTCCTGTAGGAGGAAGACTAATGAAAGTCTTCCAGATGAATGTCCTTCACCACATGGTGCTGTACCAACTGATTCCACAGAACCAATTTTTACCAGCCTGAAGACCATGCTCCTCCTTGCAACTCAAGAAAAAATGCTGGTGGTGAAACATTGAGTCGCAAACTCCTCCTATAAGTCCCTCAGAAGCTGCTGCAGTGCACCAAAAAAAGGAGCCAGAAAGTAGTCTAATACTTCTCTGCAGTAGCGGCCCGTGGTGGGAGATGCTGCAGGGCGCTGACGTGGGGAGGGGTAGGGGCAGGGTGGGGGGTAGTAAACTACGGATTATGGCCGATTAGAGGTTAGTAAACATATAAATAAATAAAACGAATTTCGTTGCACGCGCTGCATCGCAGGGACACCTTCCTGCACAAAAACAATCCCGAGAGTCATATTCCTCTTTCAATGTGTTCTGTAGACGGCAGCACACATAGAAAGTGAGAAGTAACAAGGAGAAACAAAGATATTTATCCTCGTTATGCCTCTCTTGGGAAGGTGTATCTTTTTGGAGCATTCCCTAGGTTTACCATCTCTGGTAGATCTGAGAATGCATCAAAAACCATGGGAGCTGTGTAGGAACACCCACGCAATGCCAACGGAATGCATTCCCAATGCAGAGCAAGGCAACGCAGTGAATAGCGCTGAGTTGCCCTACCCCATATTCATGATGGCCTTGCGTGGAATCATAAATGTGACTCAAGGTTTGCGTCATTTTTCACCACATTGCATGGTGAAAGAGTGATGCAGACCACCTCCTAAACAGACTCCCCAGTGTCATGGACCACAGTGCCATGGGTTAGTGAAAGGCAGAGATGTAGAATGTGCTGATCTTTTTGTTTTCATCCAATTACAGCAACAGTTCTTCTCTAGTTTAGGGAGGGTATTTTCAGTGGTGTTTGTGTGCTGAAACTGGATCAGTATAGATATACATTTTGTGTTTTGCTCATAATACCCATACAGCTGTCTTCTTTCCATCAATTTTGTTAGGCAGAATAAGTTGTAGATCAGCTGGTAATCAGTCCAGCTACTTGTTTCTTTAACTGAGGCTGCAGCACACATAGAAAGAGGAAAAAGCCTCACCAGGATTGTTTTTATGCAGGAAGGTGCCCCTTCCTGCACATAAACAATCCTGCCAACAACACAGGCACCCTTGCACTATTACGCAAGGGTGCCTGCGTTGGTGCAAAGCTGCAGAAACAATGCTAGCGCATGGGGAAAGGGCAGGAATTAACTGTATTAGATAAATATGGTACATTCCTGCCCTTACACATTGATGGAGGGGAGTGCAGCAAGGTGACTTGCTGTGCTGCCGTACACTAAATCCCCAAAAATATGGCCCTCAGTCTTTAAGTCTGTCTAGGGTGGTTAAATGGCACTTCTAAAACAAATTCAGCTATTTCTGACATGAGCAATCTTAATACTCTATCAGAACCATCCAGTGCTCACTTAATTTTGGACGATCCATGCTGATTTAAGACAGGCCTATGCCTCAACTTTGAGATGACTCAAGTCTGTAATAGTTGAAGCGATGGAGTTGCGCTTTTGTACCACCTTAGACAGTGGTAAATGGTTGTTTGACACAGGAATGTTTTAAAAGCATGGAAATGTATTAGAAGTTGTTGACATCCCCAAAGTAAACAAAAGAACATAACACAATAACAAGCACAATTCAATTGAACAACACAGCTATAACATAACTGGACACTACACAACAAAACATGGATGCAACACAACAATGTACAGCACAACACCATCACATTGATTAAATGCAGCACAAAATCACAACTGCACAGAAAAAAAACAAGACAGGTTACTACCATAAAAAAAACGACACACAATAAGAGATGAACACACTCGCTTGCCACACATCGCCACTTCCATAATACTTAGCTAAAAATTGCTTCCACCAAGCACTGGCTTAGTTACTGCGAAGAATATGAAGTAATGTCAGAAATGTTCTAGTTTATACCAAATAAATACTCAAGCATACTTCTTTTTCAATTTGAAATTTCAAAGGAGTTTCAAAACCTGAACTTCTAGCATTAAAATAGTTTTACTTCTTCGATTGTTTTGGCATGAAAGAACTACCTTTATTAATAAAAAGGCGGCAGCAGCATGGGCTCATTCATGCCCCATCTGTTCTGCTATTTTGTCCAATGGCAGCTTTAGTGCACAATTGAGGTATCGAGCGTTTGCTAAAGCATGCCAGAACAATTGTCACCCCTCGGAGAGCAATGAATTAGTTGAAAAGTAAAAGATCCCAGGAAACTCTCAGCTAGGTTCTTAATTTAATGTACAATAGAACGTGTATACATTTCCATTGATTGTTTTTATTTTCATAGAAACTGTTATAATAAGGAGATGATACATCCCTGCCAAATGAATTATTTTCTCAATAAATAAAGAGCGCACAAAGGCCTGTCTCCTGCTGCTAATTGCACGAGTGCACAGCATTAGCGGGGCGCTGCTGGGAGCGGCGGGAGATCTTTACACCGGGAGACACAGCTGATGAGTGGCGTTAATCATTGCACACCAAAAAAACTCATTTACTTTTCATGTCAAAAAGAAATCCAAAGTAAGTTTTTGTCTGATTTCCCGTGGAAATATTAATCAAACATTGATTAAAAAGCTGCCTTGCTTTGAGATCAAATACGTGAAGGATTGTCTCACTCAGGGCTCTGACGGCGCAACGCAAGAGCCATACAGGCAGTGTTAAGAACCCCACCCGTTGAATTATTAGGCACATTGGATGCGGGTGTGTTTCATGCACGGTAAAAGTCGGGGGCTTTTTTGGACACAGCTGTACTCTTTTTTTTTTAAAAATGTCCGTTTTGGAAATAAAGGAGACTTTAACTAATTATCAGAAATCTATCATTTTAACTTGAAGCGCATTTAGACTAGAGAGGGCGGAGTAAAAGGTATGCGCTAAAAATTTCTGTCAAAAATATATTTTTTTCTTTAGTAGCAATGGTGAAAACAAAGTACTATTATTGCATGCAGGTGCAACATTTGAGGCAACCAAATGCTGACAGCGTTCCTTATCTAGCCTGCTAATTAAGCAGATCAATGCAAATAAT
The DNA here is from genome assembly GCF_964204655.1 of Triturus cristatus. Lineage (NCBI taxonomy): Eukaryota > Metazoa > Chordata > Amphibia > Caudata > Salamandridae > Triturus > Triturus cristatus. Next base: position 373,582,357 of record NC_140582.1, on the reverse strand, counting down.
ATAACTGGAAATTGTACCATGTACAAAATGTTGTCATTTGGAGCATTCCCTGGGCCTTAAAAGGTAGGAAGTGTTCGTGAAACTCTGCAGAGTTTTGAGTCATAATTTCGCGGTCACGGGTGACCAAGGCGTGCAGACGCCGAAACAAGGTGTGTTATTCGACTATGGCTAAATACATTTTTCGCAGAATTTCTGGCTTAAGGAGTCTTTGTGGAGGAGACTAAACGTTATTGCATGTTATTAAGCATTGTTATGCTTATTTTGTGGACTGGATATATTTATGTATATCACTGATTCTCCATCTGTAAAACTTATAGACTAATATATCAGACAATAGTATATGTATATCGCATTATACGGTTGCTGACCGCTATTCGGTATTGTCACCGCCAGTTCCAAAGGACTACCCTAAACTGTAGCCTATGTAGGCCCAGTTAAAAAGTATAGCCGCCATTGCAGACTATTTAAAGTGCTAAAGTGCTAAGTAAAGTGCTAGGTGCCCATATAGCAAACTCCCAAGAAAAGTAAGACTCTGTAGAGTGTCTAACTGCAAAAGGTAGCAGCAGAATAATACTCAAGATACAGGATTCTACTATCCTTGTATCATCCCCATCATTAGCTAAACAATACCAAAAAATGCCCTAACTGGAAATCTCCAATTTAGACAAAAGGAGCTGGATAAAAGCTGGAAAAATATTCTAGAACATTTTTACTTTAAGAATCGACAGAGGATTCAGACGCATATATAGCCAACAAACACTACTTGGGGGTTAAAAGAGGCACCACAAATAAAGACAGGTGTAGAGATCCTCACTTGAATTAAGACCATTAGGAGTCTTGGCATCTTAGGGAAGCCTCTCCATTGCCCCCTCACCTTGAGCTCGGTACAGTGTCGAGCAGGTAATATTTGATATGTTCTAAGTTGTTACCATGAACTTATTTAAAATAGTGCGCCACTGGATATGCCGGATTAGAGTTTGTAATTGCCCGTATGTTGTGGATTATCAGCTTCTGGGCTTGCAGCTTTGTGGTACCTACATAACACAGCCCGCAAGTACACTTCAACACAAAGACCACAAAATCTATTTTGCATGTGAGAAATATTTTAATTTTATTTGGTCTGTCTTGGAATGGGATTAAAAGTGATTATGTATTTACTCCAAATTGGCAGGCTCGACATGTATTACATTTGAAGAGACCCTTTCTTACGGTCAGCCAACTATCTCCATCCGATAATTTCTAGACTTCTTTTTACTAGAGCATTGATCATGGAAATGGCTCTCCTGAATGTTATAGAGGGTGATCTAGGTAGGAGGGGAGCAACAACAGGATCACTAAGTGTGAGCGGCCGGTTTTTATCTGGACTGGTGTGTGAAATTGAATTAATTGAAAACATGTCCATTATTAATTCTGCCTCCCCCAAACTTCTCTCTTACCTGTGCTTGATGTTTATGTTTAACTTAGGCACAGCAATGGCTGCATGGTGAAGATGGTTTCCTTTTTCTAACATGCCATGATTGGGGTGGTGGTGGTAGTATAGTAGTAGTAGTAGTAGACACTGGCAGGGTGGCAGCATTTGCAAAAAAAGAAAAGGAGACAGTCAATCGCCGTAGAGAGACTGTTAGAGGAGTAGTAGAATGAAGTACAGTACAGAACTTACCGAGCAACAATAATATGCTAAAATATTTTACAACAAAACATAATGGTGGTTTGGATAGCTTACTAGACAGAGTTACAAACTATAGTTGTGTCGACTCGAGTCACTTGACTAGGCCTACAGCCTAACAGTTAGTGCTGTGTATGAGGAATGACAACAAACAAATCCAATCAATGCCGGCAATTAATGCTGAGGTATATGTTCCTTTGTTAAATAAAATAACCTCTAAAATATCCTACTCATGGGTGGGCAAGCAGAAGAAGATCATCGCTCTTCCTTGAAATTGAAGTACTGTTGCTTTTGCCACATCCGCCCCAGCAAGTGTGTGATTAAGTATTGGTGTACATTTAATTTATAATAAACAACAAAAGAGTATGGGAAAGAAAAATTACTACAAAGGAAAGGGAAAGAGAGCCTATATTGCCAAAACAATCAAAATTTGTTAAAAGAGTCCTCACTCACCAACCTGGTTGGTGACATGCTTCATCATTGGACTCCCACCAGGGAGGTCTAATACCTCCCCGGTGTGCTACAACGCCTGTTTACAGCGGAGCTGGTGATTGAAGTGTCACGTGTGATGGTGCAATGTGATGTGCAAAGTGAATGTAAAAAATGTCTAGGTTTCAACCAAAAACCTTTATTATGGTAAACCTAGCATTAATTAAAAAGGGTATGATAACTAAATACCACATTTTGGTTAGTTAACCCTAATGGTGAAAAGGATAAAATTTGGTCAACATGTTTCTGCCATTTTTGGATGATTCACCAGGCATTCATCAGGACCTTACTGCCCCGGTGGTATGCACACGCTAAGGTGCACCCAACCGTTGGCAGTGATGTTAATAAAAGACTCACGGTTCTTGTTACCGGAGAGACTTCAGGAATTCTGAAGAAAAAAGTGTCTGCAATAATAAACAGAGACAACAAACAACATAAACAGATCATTGCTTAGTGAAATAACACGCAATTACATGTTTTTGGTCAAAGGCAAAAGTCCCCCTTCACTTAACAATACCATCATGTGGTATACAATAAAGACCACACAAAATCTCATTTTAGAAATCATCAGATGCTACTGTGGTGTGTGGAAGGCTGTAAGTATTTGACAGCATGCGTATCATTCGTTACATTTCTAAAGGAGTCGCAACTGTACCACCTCCTCTTATTTAGGGTTGTCGCAACTGTACCACCTCCTCTTATTTAGGGTTGTACTCATTGGCCAAGGAACCAAAGGTAAAAGAAAGAACTCCAAGATTACGGTCACGGAACTTTCAGGAGTCCCCAAAGGAAACATTAGGGGAAAAAAGGTCTTACTGGGCTTAGTCATGATCGTGCCTTGTCACAGAACATGTTCGTAAAAAGACTTACTAATGGCTATGATCTGCCTCACACCATGGACCCAGGGAGGGGGATGCGCACTTGTAGTCACACACTGCAATAAACAATAATAAAAACGTTACCATCTGGTAACTAGAGAAGTTAAAATGGAGAACGAATTATGCAGTTGCAAGCGACCACTTACTTCGTCAAAGCGCCGCACCCGCCGGAACACCTAGCGTTCCCTCCGATTTGGATCCCGTAAGTGTCGAGAGTACATTTAATTTAGTCACACCAACAATAAGTCACACAGCCCGGGGGAAGAGGGTTAGGGTTTGTTGAATGGATGGGAAGGGTGTTTTGGGAAAGGTTTGACATTGAAAAACAGTATGCATGGACAAACAAACGACAATCTTTGAAGACTAACATATCAATATGTTAAGGGAGAAAAAGGAAATGCATGCATGATGATGAGAGACCCGGATTACATACACTTATTGTTCTGTTGTTCCAGCCTTAATACTTTTACAGATAGCAAATAGAAATTGTAAATATTGGTAGGGAAGAATCGTAAACAGAGAGCAAACCTAATGATGATAATAACAACAACAACAACACACTGTTGTAAAGATTGTATACAAAAAAAATCTTCAAAGTATTTAAAAGAAGATAAAAGTTGATACTGTTACTGTGTTATCCTGGTAAAAAATGTGGACTAGATTTGCAAATGTCGATTTATTGGTAAGGTAAGTGTGCAGTGTAATGTTTTCCAAAGTATAGGGCAAGGCCCGGCCTGTAATTGTAGAGGGAAAACCAAAGGGGATATTGAGAAACAAAGTTGAAACAAATGCACAAGTTATGGTGTAGTAACACTTTCCGAGGTGGCATGTATGCATCATCTCTGCTCTAGTCTGTTTCCAGCATTGACCTTCAACAATAACAGGAGAGAGCAGGCCCACAGTAACAGGCCTGATGGCACGTTGCTTAGCAGTAGCACATCCTATGTTACACTTTAGAGTACTATTTTTTTTTTTTTTTAAAGAGTTGGACAAAGGCAATGCACATTATCCATTCCAAACATAGCATTTTCCAGTTTAAGTTAGTAAATCAAGGCACCGCAGTCATCCCACCGCTACACTCTATTCCACTTCTACACAGTCATTTAGGTCTGCTGTGGTTGTTGTTGACGTGTTTACCTTTCGGCTTTTAAGTTTTTCTTTTATGCCACTCATGAAACGTCCTCCTGACTTCATCATCATCTCCGATACTTTTACTGACTGACTGTGAAGATCGACCTGCAGTAGAAGTAAAATTGTTATTACACAACAAGAGTAGAAATATTATTGACTTGAGTCAGTCTTTAGTGTGTACAGAAAGATAGATTACTAGTACACTTTGACTTCACTTTGTGCACAACAAACAAACAACGAAAACACAAACACCAATCGCTCAGAGTCAGGTGTCCAATGCATACCATTCATTGTCATTACCTGTTCCTTCTCATCTTAAGTTAACGGGCCGTCTATTTCGCCATCATCATCATGGATGGTGCTGTTGTCTTAATCATACTCATTGCGCAGATTGAGTGTGTCCCCGTCCTGTATTTAATTAAAAGCAATGTATCACCAAGCTGCAGGAGAAGTACAAATTTCTTATTTGCAAGAAGGGGAAAATTGAATACACCTTGAGTTATGTTTAGTGTGTTATGTAAAAAGATGATTAGTGCACAACTACATAACTTCATGCACAACAAACACAATAAAATCATTCAGTCTGCGACTCTGCGTCCAATGCATGGCATCAATCATTACCTGTTCCATCTTATTTTCAGTTAATAATGGGCAGTCTCTCTCGGCTCTGAAAGGAGGATAGCTATAGTAGTCATCTGATTCATGCTCCACTTCTTTTGGCAGGAATAGGAAAGTTTTAATTTGTTCTTCTAGTATTTACCATCATCCAATCATCATTCATGAGGGCAATGGATTTGGGCGAAACATTCAGTATGATGGAGCGGAGGAGCTGGATTCGGAGGACTGTACTGTCAAATTGCAGACACCTGAAACTTGTATATGAAATAAGAAGAGTAGAAGACGGTGGTAATCGATTTGTTGTGATTCACAAGTTTGTAACCAGAACGACAGACACACAAGTAAAGGGGGAAAAAAGGGAGGAAGACAGTAAGTGCAAGCCTAATTGTCAGGGAAGTATAGCTCGTCCTCAAACTCTGGGGGTTCAGCCAGTAGTAGGTAATCATCATGTGACACTCTACTTCCATCACCTGAGCCGCTGTCCTCATCTTCCTCCATTGCTTCATGTAGTGTGTAATTCGGTGGTATGAAGTGCTGATTCATTTTGATCATTGTTAACCTCTCCACGTTTTTGGGCGAGAGACTGGTCCTTCTCAATGTTACAATGGAACCAGCAGCACTGAAAACACGTTCGGAAGAGACACTTGCGACAGGGCAAGACAGATAGCTTATTGCCAGCCTGCTGAGCAGTGGCCATTCAGACCTTTTCCTATACCAATACTGCAATGGGTTTTGATCAATGTACACCTCTGTTGGGTCGTCCAGATAGGCCTGGACCATCCGCTCAATGTTCAGAGGTGCTGCTGGTAAGCTTTCGTGCTCTTTTCTCTGTGCATCAGCACTGTGCTTATTAAAGCCTAACTGTACATACCAATCGTCTAACGATTGTACTGGGCCTCATGATCCAGTTATTGTTGCTGTTGTCGATAGTGATGGTGAGTGTTGTGATCCAAACGCACTGCCCTCAACCGACGAAGTTGCACTTGATCCTGCATGCCCTGCTGCAGTACTTCTTGTGGGTTGATCTTGCGGGCTTTTAATTAGCAGCTGTTCGTTTTCCAACTTACTGGCTGCTTCAGCTTTACAAGTTTTGTAGCGGACAACATCAATCTCAGAAAAAGCAAAGAACGTCTTCAGCCCAAATTTTGCACGTGGATCCAGAATTGTAGCACAAATGTAATGTTCGTGTGACAAAATGTTATTTTGTATCCTTACATTTTCAGCTAAGCGACGGGCTAAGCTCTCCACCAAGTGATAGGCTTCCCTTTTGTCCTCTACACCTTTGTATGATTCAGACACATTCTTCAGCTGATGCTCTAGCATTTGCAATAATGGGATAGCTTGGCCCATTGTACAGTCCTCCCTGCTGACTTCATGTGTGAAGACCTCAAAAGGACAAAGCATCTCAGTCAGGCATTTAATCAGGCTCCATTGCTCCATCTCAAGGTTCATGCCTTTAACAGTAGCATCCCCTCTTCGTTTCCAGACATATTCATGGAGTGACCTGTGCTGCTCATACAGACGATCAAGCATGTAATACGTTGAGTTCCAGCGTGCTGCCACCTCCTGGACGTGTGCCTTGACTGGCATCCTATGTTCACGTTGGATAATCCTCAGCTGCTTCCGAGCTTTAAAAGACCGGCTGAAATTAGTGCATATTCTTCGGCAGATGGCCAGTAAATTGCTGACTATGGGTTCTTTTTTCAGAAAGTCTTAAACTATAATGTTTATTCAGTGCGCCAAACACTGAACCCTGAAATAGGAACCAAGTTCCATGGCCTTAAGTACATTACTGCCATTGTCTGTGGCAACAAAACCAATACTAAGCCCTCTTGGCTGCAGCCATTCCAAAACCTTGCTGCGAAACTCGTCTAAAATGTTTTCAGCCGTATGAGATTTCTCAATGGCGAACATGGCTACAGTTGCATGTTTCCGAGTACCTTTAAAAATCGCAGCTGTGTCAACAGCACCTCGTGTTGATAGCTTATCTGTAGCCCCCACAAAAGAGACCCAGTGTGCAGTGATGCACATGAAATCTGTGGCTTGGCAACTGGTCCACATGTCTGTTGTCAGGTGGATATTGTGAACAGCACTCTGCTGCAAACCTTGTCCAACCAATTCCAGCACATCATGATGTAGTGCCGGAACAGCAATTCTTGCGAAATAGGACCGGCTGGTAACCTTCCATTTAGGGCAGATGACTGACAGAAATTCAAGGAAACCCACCCCTTCCACAAATGAAAAAGGAAGAAGGTCCAGCGCTAACATTTTAACCAGCTTCGCATTGTACAACTGTGCCATTGGGTGGTTGCGTTGGAACTGCCCCTCCAACCTAAACATGCTCTCAATGGTAGGCTGGATTACTTTCCTTTGTGGTGCTGTTTTCATTAACCCACTTAGGCTCAACGACACAGTTTGTCTCATTGCGGTACTCGGTTGCCTTGGTGTCTCAGCCTGACTCTGAGTATGGCTCTTACTGCGGTGCCACTCAGATGTTACTGAGGAGGATGTGGGCGGTACCACTGCACTACTGGGGACAGGGCTAGAAATGCCTCCCTCTTCTTCACCTTCCACCGCAATAATATCGCTCCCTCATTCTTCCTGACCAACTTCAATGGGTTGAGTTTTTCTACTTTCTTTTAACTGAAGTAGGTGATTCTCCCACACGATAGTGTGGTGTATTCTGAGATGACTTGCTTGGCCTCCGGTACCATAGTTTGTACCAAGCTTACACCGCCGAACACCTTGCCGACAAATTGAGCAGATAGCAACGTTTTCCTCCTTGGTGCTAACAGAAAAGAAGTCCCAAACTGGGGAGGAGAACTTTCTGGCACTGCTGGATGTGCCACTTTCAATACCAGATGAACTGGAGGGTGTGCTTGAAATGTGAACCTGTGCACCTAGACTGTGACTTTTACTACCACTACCTACTGAGATGGTTGAGCTGGATGTAGGTCCCTGCCGGGCCTTGGAAAATATGGCAGCTGGAGGTAGTGGTGGTGTAACCTGTGTTGGTGATATCCGTGCTACATCCCGCTCAGTAGCAGCCTTTCTGGATAGGGTGAGAATGTTGGTCTCCAATCCCTTTGGGGCGGGAGTAATGTGCGTGATGACTGGCTCATCTTCATCAACATCAGCATCACCCCCCTCTTCTACATCTACCTCCATAACTCTAAGTTTTTCTGAGACCTTCCTTTTCAGAAGCATTGTCTTGTGGCATATATCACTCTCAGACTGAGCTGGTGGGTGCCAAGTGGCATCACGATCATCAGAAGCGGGGCTTGAAGAAGAAGTTGATGGACTAAGCCTCCTTTTCCTTGCTGGTGGTCTGGAAGACAATAGATCTTCTGAAACAGTGGTTTGACTTTGCTCCACTTTGTCTGCAGGAAGCTCGATTTCCTGAAAAGCCCCTACGTCAGGAGCAACAACTACTATGGTGGGCTGTTGCGGCTGCTGCTGTTCTTGTTGCGGCTGTTGCTGTTCTTGTTGCAGCTGTTGCTGTTCTTGTTGCGGCCGCTGCTGTTCTTGTTGCGGCCGCTGCTGTTCTTGTTGTGGCTGCTGCTGTTCTTGTTGCGGCTGCTGCTGTTCTTGTTGCGGCTGCACACTTATCTGCTGAGTTTGCGCCTGTGTTGATTGTGTACTACTTTGCGATAATGACATTTCTTCAACATCGCTGCTCGTTAGTAGACTGGCTACCTCTGCGACACTAAAGCCCTTGGGCCTAGGTTGGTGAGGTTGGACCGCTGGTGCTGAGGTGATGCTCCCAGCTTGGTTCCCAGACAACGCTGCTGCAGGCGTAACGTTTTTGGTGCCAAAAAAAACATTGTCCGGCACACCACCAGTCGTCGTTAATGGCACTTCCTTTTTCTGTTCCTTCTTCTCACCGGCAAATTTCTTGGTACTGGACCTGGTACCTTTCTTTGGGGCCATCTTCTTCAGATGTCAGGCAGGATGCAGATGCACAACAAGTTCTGTTCACACGTGGACGTGATGTGCAGCAGGACTTCTGCCTGGCTGGCAGTACAACGGGTAGCCGGGTGATGCTGATGACACCTCCTCCTCTGGCTTTTTGTGCACCTAAAAGCAAATAAGTCAGGAGAAGAACATCAGTGAAAAGTTGCATTTGTTGTTGTGGTTCAGTTACTTACTACTGTACTAGTGCAAACAAAAGATATCGTCTAGCCATTTATGACTTTTTTTGAACAAGGGCTATGTTATACTACTGTGTACAGTCAGTCACACACTACACTCTCAGGAAGGATAGGAAAGTTAATAAGAACCACCAAAAAAAAATGTAATGGAAGTGGGGTGGACCCTATTTGACATTTAATTATTTGAGCATCTCAGCATCCATGGAGCTGCTGCTGGCAAAGGGGGTGGATGGATGGAAGCTGTAAGCCAATAGGAAAACCATGCAGGCCTATATGGCAAAAGCAGGACACTGATAACTCCCAACACAGAAAAAAGGCCACCAGCCACATGGACACTCACAAATCACAAACAAGCAGGGGGCCTGGGAAACACCAGGAGCTGACAAAAGGCCTATAAAAGCCAGGTAAAGGATGCATGCTAAAGCACACTGCTCTGCCTTTTTAATGCAACAAAATGCAAATACGAACATTCACAGGTCCCAAAAAGGTCTGCAGGGTGCATGCATTGCACACCAACACACACCAGACACACACAACAAAAGCAAGTCGATAAAACAACCAACATCAGAAAGCCCACACCAAAAAAACACACTTCCCCAACTCAATCCAATGCCATCCATGGCCTAAATGATGTCTAAATTCAACAGACCATACAGAAAACACTTGATTAATAAAGCTGTGGCTACCTGCTCTGATCCTACTGGATGAAAGCAGGACTGTTGGCAGATAAGGCCAGGCAAGCTTGCAGGCCTAGGCTTCAAAATGGCCACCAGCCACATGGCCAGGCCCAACAACCTCAGAAAGCCCACCCCAAAAAAACACACTTCCCCAACTCAATCCAATGCCATCCATGCCCCAAATGATGTCTAAATTCAACAGACCCCACAGAAAACACTTGATTAATAAAGCTGTGGCTACCTGCTCTGATCCTACTGGATGAAAGCAGGCCTGTTGGCAGACAAGGCCAGGCAAACTTGCAGGCCTAGGCTTAAAAATGGCCATCAGCCACATGGCCAGGCCCAATAACATCAGAAAGCCCACCCCAAAAAAACACACTTCCCCAACTCAATCCAATGCCATCCATGCCCTAAATGATGTCTAAATTCAACAGACCACCCAGAAAACACTTGATTAATAAAGCTGTGGCTACCTGCTCTGATCCTACTGGATGAAATCAGGCCTGTTGGCAGACAAGGCCAGGCAAGCTTGCAGGCCTAGGCTTCAAAATGGCCACCAGCCACATGGCCAGGCCCAACAACATCAGAAAGCCCACCCCAAAAAACGTGATCGCGCAACAAATGGCGTTAATGCGGGTGCGAACTGTCGCGAGACAGCGATAAATGGCTACCAACAATCCAACATCTCGTGGAGAACGCGACCGCGTCAGGAAAACTTGTCGGTGAACGCGGGGATTCAGGTAAGGCGATCGGGCGCACGCGAGAATGTATTTTTTTACAGCTCAAGCAAGAAACAAATTACCGCTATGATGCGGACTGTGGAAATTTTGACATTTTCGCGCTTTCCGCGGAATGTGAAAATGCCAAATTAACGCGATTTCCGCGAGCGGAACGGAATTTTGGCCCAGGCCTAGTGCAAACGCATCCCCTGGTATGCGCCTATGTATCTAAGGCCACACATGCAGTCTATCATATATACAGTATACGTAGAGTTGCAAGTGATCTGTTCATTGATCTGGAAAGATCTTCCTCTGAAGTCCACCACTTCTTTCATATTTTGGCCCACCTTGCAGGCCTTGCATTTGTCACATCGAACAAAGCCTGTTTGCTGTTTGGTCAGCCAATTAGTGGGTTTGGCTTTGGTGAAATGACTTCTGACAAGTTTGTCCTTAAGAAAGGGTAGTTTACGATATGTAACCATCGGATGTGTTCCTACTTTTTCTCCAATATCTGGGTATTTGGATAGAACACTCCCAAAAATTTTCAAGATCCTTACCAATTTGTAACTCTCTTTTCTGAATGTTGTAATTAGTCTTACTGGGTCTGTGTCTTTTCCATGCTCATGGAAATGGCAGAATTATGTATGTGAGTGGTTATATGGGTGTATTAGTGGATATATCAGTGGCTGTAATAGTGAGTGAGTTTGAATATGAGCAGCTGTATTCATTTATGAGTGGATGTGTGTGTAGACCTATGAATCAGTGACTGTGTATGTAAGGACTGGTATGGGTGTGTCAATGGTTCTGAGAATGGTAGTGTGGGTGTATGAAAGATTATATTGGGGTGTGAGTGGTTGCGTCAGAGATTCTGTGGATGATATCATCAGTGATGACATTTGAGATGTCATCAGTGATGTCATGGGTGATGTAATATGTGAGGTCCTAAGCAGTGCATTGCAGGGGTGTGAGTTATAGTTAGCTCAGATAAATATAACTGCTGAATTTCACTGGTTTCGTATGAGTGAAACATGAGCCTAACTATAGCATCTCTGTAATCTTTGTTTTTTCAATGAATTTCTAAGATTTAAAAACAGTTATATTTCCTAACTATAACGTCCCTTTAACCTTTGTTTTTTTCTGTGAATTTCTAAGGTTTATCAAATGCTAATTCCTAACTATAACATCCTTGTTTTTTTCAGTGAACTTCAAAGGTATTTTTCAATTTTATTTCCTTATTGTAACCTTAAACTTTGAGAGTGGGTGTGTGGGTCACTTTATAGGTTGGTGACAGGGCTGTATGGGTCTGTTGTGAGTGAATAATGTCTGGGTAATCATGTAAGTGCAGGAGCAGTACCTGGATGATTGTATGATTGCATAGGTAGTGCCTGTGTGATTCTATGAGTGCAATTGCCAAGGACAAAGTGCAAATACCAGATGTTTTTTTTAAAGTGTAAAACACATATAATTACATATTTTACATAAAATTTCAGTGTAGGTATTTAGGATGATACATATTTACCTTTCCCCTTTGTATTCATTTTTTGAAATAACTACGTCAAAATGCATTTTCTTTCTTCACAGCAACACTGGAGTTTGGAATGACATCAATAGGCATGAATACAAATGACAAAGTGTAAAACAGAAATATAGACATGTTTTACACAAAGTTTGAGTCCATTTGTTTAGTAACATATTGGTTTAACTTTAGTTCGACAACGGATTTGTAAAAAACAACAGTTTCAAAAAATAGCTTTCAACATCTGAACTCATGTATCGAACATAACTACCAAACACCCATCAAACTACCCATTTTTTCCCAAACTCATGGGGAATCAAAGACTGCTGCAAAACAAGTGCAATGCACAATCTCTAACAAGACCCTCTCTAGAGGGACGAACAAAGAATTATCATGTAATCTATCATAGAAAATGTCTAAAACTGGCAATCTAGCAGAGGGAAACTGGAAGACCATCTACATCAGTGGCATCAGCAACAGTTCCCAGCCAGAAAGACCCTTCAGAGGTGCGGACGACTACAACAGATATGGATCCCGAGTTTTTAAGAATGGTCATGTATTGCATGGACTTTAGTGTTGTTACGAGTGCTGGTGAGCAGTGTGTTACCGCTGTTCACAGTGCTGTAAAAAATCTTTTTATATTTTTTCCACATTTCTCAGTGCATATTTTTCGAATTCCTCATGTCCAAGTTGCTATTTTTATTACCATAAAAAAGAATTAAAACATTTTAAAACTTTACAAAACCACTATAAAAAAGTAATAATTAAAAAAAAACTGAAAATCATGTCACCAGGATATAAATGGATATCATTGGATGATACACTTTTCAACTAAAAGAATAAGAAGAACACGCCCATTTATCTATCTTGAACATTCTTTAAGAGGAGTTCATAGTGAGCAGATTTGTGCAATGCACAATATGTCACAAGACATTGTCAATGGGTACAAATAAAAAATATTCTTGCGAGACTACATCCATGCTTTACCATCTAAAAATATACCATAGAAATAGTGTAAAAGCAGCAAGAAGTCAACGCAAGGTTGAAGGACCCTCACCTTCAAAAGCAGCCGCAACAGCACCGGTGCAGAAAGTCCCTTTGGAGGTCCATTCTGAACTTCAAGATTTGGCTCCACAGTTTCCAAGATGGCATCATACTGCATGGATTGTGGAGTGAGGATTGGAGAGCAGTCCATAACAGCCTTCGCAACATTGCAAAGAATCATAAATGAGGATTTTTCTTTCCCCCTTTATAGTTTTTCTACAGTAGTAAGTATTTTATTATCCTGCAAAATGGGTATCTAATATTTATTGTAACACTGATGACATATAATTTGCTGTGTGGAAAAGTCAAAGCATTCCTCTACAAATAAATACACTGCTATCTTTAGCCAATTAACATTATTTACTTTCTTACTTTGCTATCTTACAGTCTGTGTTTAAGTCTTCTAGTGAGTATGTCAACAACATAAACAAACATACTCTTGTTTTTGAGACCACTCTGTGGTAAATGTTATAAGCTCTTTTTCAAAACTATCAACTGTACCATCTGTGTCCTGTTCTGCGACTCCTCCTCTTAACAACTCTTCATTTTCACTAGAATCCTGCTCGGGACCAAGGAAACAAAACTGCACATCATCATAAGCCTTTTCCACGTGTGCCACAGTACTATGCAAAGGTGCTCTATTCATTTCTCCTAAACATAAAGCAGGAGTTTTCACATACTACAGCCTTCTAACTAAAGTTCGCATTGTTAAGTGGTGTATAGATAATATCCTGAAATTATGAAAGGTGCTTCAGCACACTTTGTTTGATAAACAAGCTAGTTAGTGTCCCTGAAAATATGTATGTTTTCTAATCTTGCAAGGATCCAGTCCTTGTAAAATTCTTATTTTGTGTTTAAATTTCGCCTTGGAAAGATATGTAGAATTTTCCATAATATATCAATGGATTGCTGTTGAATACTACAACCGCTACTACAATCCCATTTCTATACAGGCGCCTGACTGCACCTGTCTTGTACCTGTTCCCCAATAACATTTGTTGGTACCATCACCTATTTTGCTGTAGGGTTGCCATTCTTCATTTCATAACATCGTCCTCTGTAATCAATCATGAACTAATCTATTATTATGGAGATAGTTTTCTTTATTAAAGAAAGACTCTGTATTAGAAGTATGTATGTATGCTGCACTAAAAATTGTACAAAAATTTCTTCTATTCTCAATTTATTTTTCTGGTTTTGTATTCACATGCACAACACCCTTTTGGCAAGAGTCTTCCTTCTATTTATGATCAAAATGAAAAACTTCTTCTTCAAAGCTAAGGCCTTACCAACTACTCTCTCATCTTGTTCTTTCTGTTTCAGTGCCTCTCTCCTATTTCCTTACTTTTTCATAGTTCTCAGTAGATTTATAACTACTCTGCTACAAAACATCCTGGTTCTGATTTCTTTAAACTGCGTCTGTCTCCTGGTTAAGGTGTGTCCATCTTTGTTACATTCTTTCTTGTTCTTGTTAAATAGATTTTGTTTATTGTTATTCTTTCTCATAGTTTACATTCTATTTTAATTATTTTGGAATCTTTGGAAAAGTCCACATCTATTTTTAAGAAATGACTTTGCCTTCTTACCAGTAGCTCTTGTTGCTTTCACCATTTTTTCTTCATGTTACCCCTTTTGTGTCTCAGTTCTGCATAGATAATGTAGTTGCTTCTGTTTATTTTCCCTCCTAGCTTTTGCAGGCGGTCTGTCTGTAGTTATGCAGATATGGTTCTGTAAAAAAAAAGTATATTTGAATTTCTATTTTAGACAATGTACCAACTACTTTTTGTTACTGGCTTACACATAATACAAAAACAGTTTTTATGGTATGGTGCCATTTTAAATCTACAGGTGAACCTAGCTACATAACAATACACACTCACTTCATTTTACCAAAACCAAGCCAAAAGACAAAACTTTATTTATTTGTTACCTTTCAATATAGCTCCATCTCCCACAACACAGCTTCACCATATCACAGTTCTCACTTATACAAGACAAATGAACACTTTATCCCTTTTATAGTTTTAAAATAAACATCAACCAAAGAGTAAAAGCACATACAGTGTCTCAATGCTGTAAATCTGAAAACACAACATAAGAGCTATTTCTGTGCCTCTCTACCACTGTGTCACTGGTAGATTTAGGGTTTCAGTACTGTTTTTCTTAGTTGTGTCAGAATTAAATTTTGAGAAACACTGCAGATACAAATCTGTACATTAATCTATATCACAGCATATAGCTCTGTAATTCGTTAAAGTACATGCAAACAGCATGTGACAGGTTACATATGTAATTCACCAGACTGTTCTAAAAGAGTACATATTCCTTAGCAAAACTTGTAAACACATGTGTTTGTGGTTGAGTACAACAATTCTCCCTGGATAATTGGATGAGTGCATAGATAGTTCCTAGCTTATTCCAGCAGAAGATAGTAGTGCCTGCATGATTCCCTGAGTCTGTAGGAACAACATTGATTGCCTTATATCTGCATAGTTAGTGTCTGTGTACTCACATGACTATATTGACACTATCTGGGTGATCAAATGAATGCATGGGTGTTGCCTGCATAGTTCAATGAGTACACAATTAGTGCCTGCGTGATCAGAAGAGTGCATGTGTAGTGCCTGGGTGATTAAATAAGTCTAGATATAGCACTTGATATATAATTGCATGCGTGGCTTTCTAAGAGCATACAGTGCTCTGTTATTCAGCATGAATAAGCATCAGTAAGTTTCTAGAACTGAAAACAACAATTCTCACTTTTTCAAAGCACAAAACCTTTTCATAATGGCACGCCTACGTTGCTCTGCAAATATTTCTTGTGTCTTTAAAACATATATTCACCATTACTCAAAGAAAAGTTACACACCAAGTAAAGCTAGCAACAGAACTCTCAAAAGACATTCTTCAATATTAAGTCTCCCCAATTTTAAACAGAGCATGTTTAAAGAAATGTACCACTGTCTCCATATACATGACATTTTTAACTGCCTTAAGGAATATAGATCACCATGTAGAGATATATGTGATTTCATAATAGATATACACCTTCAGAGCATCTTTCCAAAAATATATAGTTCTCTACATCTTTAAGTAAACTCAAGAGTCTCATTATACATTTAACTATCTACAACAAGAAAAATCATATCTCACCATCTAAACATATGCAAACTGGTCATATAAGTTAAAAACCACATTGACAAACACTCACTAATACATGCCTAACAAGTGTTAGTACTTTCGCTACTTGAGCCCGACCATCTCGGAATAAAAAAATTCACACAAAAAAGGTTTTACAAGAAAATTTACATTTTGGGTGGCTCTAACAAGAGCCTTTGTGTTGAGAGTGTGTATATGACAGCAACACACTAGACCAGATTCAGAGTTTCAGGTTAAATAGAAACACCCTGTTGTCTTCGTCAGTAAAGTGCACGTCATCATTTCTATACATTCCATGCATGCCAAAACACAGGTTGTTGTTGTAGATAGAGCCCATTTGATGGTCTCTGAGAAAAGCAGAAATCGTTTTATTAACATGTTTCCTGGCTTTGTCAATCTGTGAACAGAATTGATTTGACCACTTCCAATTCTGTATCTGGCATATATTAGAGTACACCAAGACAGTGTGAGAGAAGAGGGACATCAGTTCTGCAAAGGTATCTTTCATCAGTATTTCCAGCTCTACCCCAGTGAATGTGCCTAGGTCCTTGCCACCACAGTGCACAATCATGAGGTGAGGAGATTGTTAATCCACAATCGTTTTAACCAAAGGCAGAAACTGATAAAACTTTAACCCTCTCTGGCCAAATCAAGTAATTTCCACATTTGACAAATCCAAGTCCCTGTCAAAAACTCAGTTTTTTGCAGCCTCTTTAGACATAGCGGTGGCCCACAAACAAAACTCTAAGCATTTTGAAGTGAAGGGGCAATAGCACCTAGGAGAAGGTTGGAGTTGAATGAGGTAGTTTTCCAAATGAAAAGCAGTTAAAATGGAGGTGTTTTTTAGTAATATATATTTCATTTGATGCTGTCAACATGAAACTGAATACAAATTGGGTAGTGTGTTGGATGCCTCAGCAAGAAGTCCTATTATTGGCTGTTGTTTGAAAAAAGAAATGTAATACAAACATGGATATGCTTTTGAATTTGTGCAGTAACCCCCCTGCTCTATCTTTTTTGGAAGTAGCATGCTTCTCTAGAATGGGCTGTGAACTAGTTCCACTAAGCTGAGAGTGTATAAGGGAGTTGTGTTAAAGAAACAGAACATTTTATTAAAAGTTGAGGAGTTATGACACAATTCAAGTAATGCAAACTTTAATTTCCAACTCAGGGCTATATAATAAACTGTTGTGCAGTAATTAAAAAAAAAAACCCTGAAGCTAAATATCGATTGGGACTCCCGTTTGGTTTGCGACGACTCTGCGATGATCGCGAAAACATTGTGAGCACGTGGAGACAGGAACCTCGTTTTGAAACAGAGGTAAAGGTTTAACAGATGCTAACCATTCACAAGTGTAGATGCAGTAGTCTAAAATGAAAGACATGATTTCACTTACTGCCTCATGATCGTAAAGTGGAAAGTTGAAGAGGTTGCCATTTTATAGGTGCTTTCTATGAGAGTGACATACTATTCTTGTGCTTCGTTTTTACATATCAAAATTATCCAGAAAAAGCTAAAACAACATTATAATGAATTAACTCAATTCACTGGTATGTATATACCTTTTTAATTATTTAAAAAATGTACATTAGAAATGAGGATATATATGGGAGTTTGATAAAAAAGAGTATGATAGTGATGCGAAAAAATATATCAGATTACCTGTATCTGGCAACAATTATGTGTAAGATGTTAGACTGTTGACAAATACCATGAGCAATGCCTTTAAAAATGACAATGTTTTAAATGTCTAAGCATTATGTGCAGAATATAAGCATCTATAATATTTGCATTCTCGGAGTTGTGGTAGTTTTAGTCACAATAATATTAGGAGTAATGTAGGCAGAAATAAAAGATAAGAAAAATGCTGCATTTGTGTACGAATTATTAAGTAGTAATACTTGTTAGTGGTATATTAGCAAATGTTTGTCAATGTGGTTTTTAACTTATGTGACCGGTCTGCATATACTTAGATGGTGAGATATGGCTTTTGTGGTTGCAGATAGTGTTATGTACAATGAGACTCTTGAGTTCACCTAAAGATGCAGAGAACTATATATTTTAGGAAAGATGGCCTGAAGGTGTATGTCTATTATAAACTTCCCCTTTTTGGTTGAGCTGCTGTGTTGAAAGTTGTGGGGGCCAAGACAAAAGGGGGTCCCAAAACATGTTTTCCTCATTTTATGTCTTAGGGGATTTTTTATTTTTTGAACACGACTACTGCCTGAACCACCGAGGTGTAGTACACCAGATTTGGCAGAAAGCTTGATGCTGATCCAGAAAGTTCACATTTTGTGATTTGGTGTAAATCTGTTCAGTA
This sequence comes from Triturus cristatus, assembly GCF_964204655.1. Taxonomy (NCBI): domain Eukaryota; kingdom Metazoa; phylum Chordata; class Amphibia; order Caudata; family Salamandridae; genus Triturus; species Triturus cristatus. The sequence continues at coordinate 373,563,988 of NC_140582.1, read as the reverse complement.
ATTTCATAATAGTTAAGTTGAAAAAGATATAGATATCTGGGAGCCTAAAATCATACTGAAATGTGATTGGCAACACTTCAAGCAGGGAGTGTTGGCAGCCATCTTGAGACCCGGCTTGAAGATGAGTTCCATAAAAAATGTAAAAAAGAAAAGGGGGCATGGTAGAAATACAAGTACCCCAGAGACCTCTTCGGAGGGTCCCAGTGGGACTCCACAGGGCCAAAAAAAAGCATCTTATTTTTAAAAGTTTAGCAGGATCCGGCAGTAATACAAAAAAGAAATAATGTATAGGCTGGGGGCATTATGCAGCTAAAGGAGGAGGGAGTACGATCCCCCTTCTGGAGCTGAATATTGTCCTGGGGAGGTGGTGGTTCAGGGCTTCTTTAAAAATTAAAGCTGGGGAGGCCTGTACGGCCTCCCCAGCTAACCCAGGGACCACCACCTCCACTGGGCTTATATTTTTTAAAATGGAAGGCCTCTTGGACCCCTCCAGCTCTGGGTACTGCCACCTATCCCAGGCTTTACGTGTAAAGAGAGCAGGGTAAGGCACAACTCCTCCCAACCCCAGGTGCTGCTACATCTCTGGGGCTTTAAAATGAAAAACTACGGGGGACAAAGAGGACCCCTCAGCCCTAGTGATGTCATGAGTGATGTCACTGACCATGTCATGAGTGATGTAATATGTGACGTCATCAGCAGTGCATTGCGGGTGCGCGATTTTTAGTTAGCTGAACTAACTATAACAGGGGAATTTCAATGGTTTTGTACGAGTGAAAAGTCCAGCTAACTATAACGCCCCTGAAACCTATGGTTTTTTCAGTGAATTTCTAAGGTTTTTAAATGCTAATTCCTAACTATAACGTGCCTGAAACCTATGGTTTTTTCTGTGAATTTCAAAGGTTTTTTAAATGCTAATTTCTAACTATGCCTACAGAGATAGGACATGTGAAGAAAGAAGAAAAAACGCACAGAAAGAAAAAAAAGAAATGCAGAAAGAAGCAACAGAAGTCCTCAAAGACGAAGAAAAGTGCAGGAAGAAGGATAACGTGCAGAAAGAACAAACAGAAGAGCAGAAAGAAGCCTTGTTGCAAAATCATCCTGTACCCTCAACTTTTTCAGACGGATACTGGTGGTAACTGAGTCTGACTAACCAGTGCTAGAGCCAGTGCTATGTTAAAAGACACTCAGAATACAGTGAAAACACCTACATACACTAGGGAACACTATGCGTTGGGGTCCCCCTGTGATCAGCATGACCTCCTCTGTAAGCCCCTAGTATATATTAGGGCAGGGGATTAAAACTACCTCTTAAAACGCGCCACAGGGCGTGTTTGCACACGTCACCTCAGGCCCCGTCCCCTCACTTCCCCACTCTGTAAACACGCCCTGTGGCCGTTTTAAATTGGGAGATTAAGTCCCGTTGAATCCTGAGGGTCCCTAGGGTCCAACTAGACCACTAGGAACCTCCAGTAAGCGCCACAGAGCTGCGCTGCAGAGAGATGTAAAAAGGGGCACGGCCTAGACCACCTCTCTGCAACGCAGCAAAGTGGTGCTTACTGGAAGCACCTGGTGGGCTAGTTGGGTCCCTCAGGATTGAAGGGAAATTATTTCCCCAACTTAAAATGCGCCACAGGGCTTGTTTGCACACGTTAACTCAGGCTCCGTCCCCTCCCTTCACCACTGTGTAAACACACCCTGTGGCCGTTTTTAGTTGGGAGATTAAGTTAATTTGAATCCTGAGGGTCCCTAGGGTCCAACTAGCCCACTAGGTACCTCCAGTATGCGCCACAGAGCTGCATTGCAGAGAGGTGTAAAAAGTGGCACGGCCTGGACCACCTCTCTGCAACGCAGCTCAGTGGCGCTTACTGGAAGCACCTGGTGGGCTAGTTAGCCCCCAGGGGCCCTCAGGATTGAAGGGGAATTATTTCCCCAACTTAAAACTCGCCATAGGGCATGTTTGCACACATCTCCTCAGGCCCCGTCCCCTTCCTTCCCCACTGTGTAAACATACCCGGTGGCCATTTTTTAAGTTGGGAGATTAAGTCCCCTTAAATCCTGAGGATTCCTAGGGGCAAAATAGCCCACTAGGTATGTCCAGTAAGCGCCATTGCAGAGAGGTGTAAAAAGGGGCATGGCCTGCACCACCTCTCTGCAACGCAGAGCAGTGGTACTTACTGGAAGCACCTGGTGGGCTAGTTGGACCCCAGGGTCCCTCAGGATTGAAAGGGAATTATTTCCCCAACTTAAAACGCGCCACAGGGCGTGTTTGCACACGTCACCTCAGGCCCCGTCCCCTCCCTTCACCACTGTGTAAACGCGCCCTGTGGCCGTTCTAAGTTGAGAGATTATGTCCCCTTGAATCCTAAGGGCCCCTAGGGTCAAACTAGCCCACTAGGTACCTCCAGTAAGCGCCACAGAGCTGCGTTGCATAGAGGTGTAAAAAGGGGCGTGGCCTCAGAACAGCTGTCTGCAACGCTGCTCCCTGGCGCACACTGGAGATACCTGTTGGGCTAGTTGGCCCTCAGGGACCCTCAGTGTTGAAGGGGAATTAATTCCCCAACTTACAACTGGCCAGGGGGCGCGTTTGCAGAGTGCTGCAAGGAAGGGGCGTGGCCTCCAGCGCGATGCCGGTCTTTAATTTATTTTATTTTTTTAAGAAGGAGGGCTGTGTGGCCCCCCTTCTTTTTCTAATTTACTGGCCCTGAGGACCCCATCCCCCAGGGCCTGCACCCTAATATTTTTTGTTGAAAAAAATAAATTTGGCCCTCCCAAGGCCTTAATCAGCCCCGGGGACCCCAACCCCGGGGTCATGGCCTTTTTTTAATTTAAATTCTTTAGGAGGGGGCTGCGTTGCCCCCCTCCTCAGGCCACTTATGGCTCTGGGGACCCCATCCCCCGGGGCCGGCCTTTGTTTTTTATTATTTTAAAAATATATATATTTATAGAAACACCTAGGACATGCTGGACAAACCGTATGTACCTATCACCATGACGATTTGCGTGATATTCATTAAAGGCGACTATGCATAGAATGAATCCACATGGAATGTATTTACACCGCTAGTGAAGCTCTGACGTGTCAGACGCCCTACCGTGCCTAATCCCGGCGGCCCCGTCGGTGGGTACTCTCCAAGTAGACACCCTTGTCGTTTATTTATACAAACATGGGTAGCTATTGACGGCCACATTTAATATACACGCACACCAAGACATGCAAAGGGGATTCGACAAAAATTTGACCAAACTATGCAAGAAACCCCCCTCGCGGTTAATAAAAAACACATCCACCGCCGGATGTGTAATACTTTTTATTTTACTCTCTGGAAAGGAGACGAACCTCACTTGAGAGTCACAGGATGCTCCTGGCTGAGCCCAATGCTGTGTTACACCCACCAGTGCCCGCCGATTGCCTCACACCTCTGTGTTGTATTCCACCAGCTAGTGCGTATGCTATGACACTCTCTAGCCCATGTGCACTGTAACACAACCCCGTGAATATGTCATGCCACACTTGCCTTTGCACGGGTTATATTGCCCCATCTAACGTGCCTTCCTCGATGTGTATGTTATAACGCACAGCGCTATGCCATACATATTACAATCTGGGATCCATATCTGTGTCACAGTGCATATGCAACGTTACACTCCCCAGCACATATTTTATATTACAACTTTAGAGACTAGTTATGTTACACAACACTACCCTGTGCATATTACACTCCAAGGCGCATATCGCATAGCACGCGCTAGGGCCTGTGCTATCTCGCGCTCTCCAATGAATCTGTCATTGCGCACAATGTATTGCATATTATATTTCACGCCCCAGTTCATCTTATATCACACTTTTTGGTGCATAGTTTATACCATATACTACATCTAGTTTTCATTTTCAATCGTGCTCTCAGGACTATATTCTATATAACACTGCATCCACCTACCCTTTTCACAGGCATTACATTTTGCGATGGGGTGGAGGGTCAGGGGGTGTTTCTGCCAAGTGAGCCCGGAGTCACAGTCACAAACGTCCTCTTCTTCCTGAATAAAAGTCAGATTATGCTGCATACTTGTTCATATTTTAAGTATATCGCACAGACACACATTTTAAAAACAATAAAGTTCCTAATACCCACCTTCTCTGAACAGTTAGCTTGCTGCCCCATCCACCTCCTCCCTATCCTCTGTTGTCTGAATCCATGGACTAGCCTCCTCCCTCCTGCCATGCATGGTCTGATGTGCTGCCACTGCCCTCCATTTAGCATGATGTACCAGTCCACTCCTCCTGCCCTCCATTGCCCAATTCTTTGGCCCATCATTGACCTCCTGCTTAGCCTCTGTGCTTAGCTTGCTGCCCCTATTCTCCTTCCCCCTGCCCTCCGATGTCTTTGTGCATGCCCCTGCTCCATCCATTTTGCCCACTATGTTCCATGGACCTGCCTAGCATTGTCAGATGACTGTACCCTGTCCCTGCCACCTCCACCCTGCCTGTCCACATGCCATGCCCCTATCCCCTTCCTCCTGTCCCCCATGGTCCATTTTACTGCCACACCCTTCTGCCATCCCTGATCTGTTGTGCTGCAACTGCTCCTCCTGCCTGCCCCGCGCGGTCTGTTGTGAGGACCCTTCCCCTGAACTCTCTTGTCTGTGCCCAGGTCCTGACCCTCCCTTCTATCCTCCATGGTCCTTTGTGCATGCCCCTGCACCCTCCTTCTTGCCCATCATAGCCATTGTGCTGCCACTAACCCTCCCGCTTGCCATGCATGGTCTTCTGTGCTGCCATGGCCCCTCCCACCTTCCCTGTGTGGTCAGCTAGCTGCCACTGACCCCCTCCCACCTTCCCTCCATGGTCTGTGTGTATGCCACCATAGTCTCATTGTTGCTCTCCATGGTGTGTCTTGTTTCTAGTGCCCATCCTGCCTGACCTCCATGGTCATCTTGCTGCTCCTGCCCTGCCACCTTGCCCCCAGCCCTCTGTTTCCATATGCAGACCCCCATTCCCTCCCTCCTGGCTTGTCTGTTCCATTGTAATGCCCCTGATCCGTCCCTCCTGCCCTTTATGGTCTGTTATGCTGCAGCTTTCTCTCCTGTCTGTCCATTATGGTCAGCTAGCTACCATTGCCTCTTTCCCATCTGTTCTCTGTTGTCCATGTGCATGGTCCTGTCCCCTCCCTATTGCTTTCTATGGATTGTTGTGCTGCACTCCTGTCCCGCATGCGCTGTGTGGTGTATTGTGCTGCTGCAAACCCTGATGCCTGCCCTGTAGGATTAGTTTGGTGCACCTCTCCATGTCCCTCCTGTCCTCTGTTATCCGCGTCCATGGCCCTACCCCAATTCCTCCTGCCTACCATGATTCAATGTACCATACTTGCGAACATTTTGAACTTGGTAAGAGGGAGATTTTGAAAAAAAACTGGGGTATTTATTTTCCCCTTTGAGTTATATTGAAAAATAGGAGATTGTAGACAGGAGACAGATCAAATAAAAGCCCATTTGAGCTTAAAAACATTGGACATTTCCTGGCTGAAACGGGTCTGTTGGCATGTATGGTTGTACTACCAATGCCTCTTCCTTCTGCCCACAATGGTCTATTATATTGCCACAGCCTCTCTTGCCAGTCCTGTATTGTTGGTTTGTTACCCCTGCCCCCCCTTCCACTGCCCTCCATAGTCTGTTGTACTGCCACTGCCCTTCTTGCCTGCCCAGTGTGGTCAAATTGTTGCCTCTGCACTCTCCTACCTGCTTTCAATTTTCAGAGTCCGTGCCCCTGGCCTTTGCCTCTCAACAGTATCCCAATGAACAACTAGATTGCTAACATTCTATATTTATTACAAAAGTGTGGAACGCCTGACCTCATCTTGATGTAATCAAAACTGTAATACCTAGAGTATTTCCTTTAGAAATTATATATATGAGAGGGTCTTATTTGCATCAAAATTATGGTTAGTGCTCTAAAAAACTAAAATGAGAACCTATTTTCTGAGTTTTCAAATAGCGACAAAGAACTTTTAAATTATTTGTAATCTTTATGTTTTTTATCCAGTTGACCAATTGATTAAATGTTGCACCTTGGCGAGAGGATGTGGTGCTACTTCCAGAGCTGCAGACTTTGCAACTGGGGAACCAGGTTGGAGTTTCTGCTTCAGCTCAACATTCTGTGATTGTGGTCAAATCACTTAATCTCCCCATGCCTACAACCAAAATGAATTTGATCTTGTGTGATGTAACCAATGCTCATGTAAAGCATTCCAATACCTGACAAGTCTGCACTATATAAAACTGCAAATACACAAAAAATAAGTGTTTTGCACACTTCTGTCTTTCGGCTACATGTGGGCTACATCTGGGTGATATTTGTGCTGCATTTAGGCTCTTTTGTGTCTGGTGGCCATCTTGGGAGATTTATTTGTTATGAAGTTTCCTAATTTCCTCATTTACTGCAGTCTCCTCAGTAGGAAATGCTTTCAGTTTTTTACTTTGATTCCATCAAGAAGGTATTCAGATATGTCACACATTTGCCATAAATTCTGAATGTTAGCACTCTAGTTGCTCATTAGATCACTGTAGTAAAGCTGCTGCTCACCACGGAAGTCTGCTGCTGGTATTAAAAGTGCATGTTTCAGTCTGCATATCAGAATTTTTTAATGAAATAGAAGAGGATTTGAGAAGTCACTCAAAATGTGCCCTAATTTGTCTTTCTTCAGCACTAATCATAATTTCTATGGCAAAATAAACCCCCTCATTGTGTTCCTTTTTAAATTAAATGTTTTAAGTGTTACCAGTTTATTCCAATCAAGATGGCTTCAGGTGTGCCATACTTTTGTCATAAGTAAGACAGTAAGCGCTCTAGTTGTTCTTTAGAACACTCTGGGACATTCAGTCATTAGGCTATACTTGGGCTACATCTGAGTGATATTTGGGCTACATTTGGGCTCTTTTGTCTCTGGTGGCCATCTTGGGAGATTTATTTGTTACATAGTTTCCTAATTTCCTCATTTACTGCTGTCTCCTCAGTGGGAATACTTTCAGTTTTTTATTTTGGTTCCATCAAGAAGGCATTCAGATGTGTCACACATTTGCCATAAATTCTGAATGTTAGCACTCTAGTTGCTCATTAGATCACTGTAGTAAAACTACTGCTCACCAGGAAAGTCTGCTGCTGGTATTCAAAGTGCATGTTTCAGTCTGCATGTCAGAATTTGTTTATGAAATAGAAGAGGATTTGAGAAGTGAAAATGTGCCCTAATTTTTCTTTCTGCAGCAATAATCATACTTTCTATGGCAAAATGAACCCCCTCATTTTGTTCCTTTTTAAATTAAATGTTTTAAGAATTACCACTTTATTCCAACCAAGATGTCTTCAGGTGTGCCATAGGTTTGTCATAAGTAGGACTGTTGGCGCTCTAGTTGTTCTTTAGAACACTCTGGGAAGCTGCAGGAGAACACAAAGGAATCAACTGACAGTCTCTGCCCTTGTTGGATGTACATGTTTTACTGAGAATGTCAGACTTCATTCTCACATGACTGAGAAACATAATGTGAATTTACAGAAAATATGCTCTCAGTTAGCTTATAGATCACCTTCCAAACCTCTGTGAGAAAAGCATGATTCATGATATCACAGCAGAAGGCTTTTTCACAACTCGGTCCTAACTATAACTATCTACTGGCGACTGCCAGTAGATAATATATATATATATATATATATATATATTACCTACTGGCGGTCGCCAGTAGATAGTTATAGTTAGGATCGTGTTTCCATAGGAAATCCGCAACATTCTATTTGGAATAACTTTGGCGCCGATTGACGAATCCTCGCGAAATTTTCAAAAATAGGTGGGGCGCTCCGCTCCGCTCCGCTCCGCTCCGCTCCGCTCCGCTCCGCTCTGCTCCTTCCCTGAAAGTCTCGGGGGGATTCGTCAAGCGGGGGCTAAGAAAAAGGGGGGGTCCCAAAACGCGTTTTCCCCATGCATTTTTCCATAGGACCTTTAGTCCAAGCTACAGCCCGAACGGCTGAACAGAATTACTTGAAATTTGGCAGAGAGGTAGTCTTCAGGTCAGGGATGTGCCTTTTGCAGGTCTGGTGTAAATCTGTTCAGTATTTCCTTAGAAAATAGCATTTAAAAGCATATATATATTTATAGGCGCGCTCCGTGCGCGTACGGTAAAACTTACCGTACGCGCACGCTGCCGTGCGCGAGCGCGATTACGATTGGTTGTTAGATCTTAGTAAACATTCGAATCGGTCAAAACCAGAAAGTGTCGGCCGCCATTTGGTCTCTCGCAGTCTGAGGGGGTGAAAAACAAAGGTGGAGAACGTGAAAAGGGGGCAGGGTGGACAGTTCCTGACCCCCTAGCCTTTGTCAGGGGGTCCCAGAAGGACCCCCAAGGGCCAAAATTTCCTTTACATTTTTTGCAAAAAATCGCGGAGAACGCGTAGCGTGCGCGTACGATAGAAACGGAAAAATTCCGCGAACTGCGTAACGTGGGCGCGCGTACGGTACGCGCACGGGGAAAAACCTTAAAAAAAAAAAAAAATAAATACATGACTTAGCATTTAAAAAACCGTACAAATTCACTGAAAAAACCATAGGTTTCACACACGTTATAGTTAGGAAGTAGCACTCGTGAAAAACCATTGAAATTCCCCTGTTATAGTTAGTGCAGGCAACTATATCTTACGCGACCGCAATCCTCTGCTGATGAGGTCAGATATTACATCACTGATGACATATGTGTCTTTCTGAAAAAAAAATATTTGCAATATATGCATAGCTAAAAATTAATGGAAGAAGACAAGGGTAAATAAGTGTCTAAATACAGTGATGTAATATCTGACGTCATCAGCAGAGGATTGCGGTCGCGTGAGTTATAGTTTTTCATGAGTGAAATGTCCAGCTAACTACAACATGTGTGAAACCTATGGTTTTTTAAGTGAATATATATATACATATATATATATATATTATCTACTGGCGGTCGCCAGTAGATAGTTATAGTTAGGACCGAGTTCTACTCGAGTTCTATATATATATATATTCACTGAAAAAACCATAGGTTTCACACATGTTATAGTTAGCGGAAATTTTACTGATAAAAAACCAGTGAAATTCCCCCGTTATAGTTAGTGCAGGCAACTATAACTCACGCGACCGCAATCCTCTGCTGATGCTAATACTGTATTTAGACACTTATTTGCCCATGTCTTCTTCCATACATTTTTAGCTATACATATATTACAAATATTTTTTTTTCATAAAGACACATATGTCATCAGCAGAAGATTGCGGTCGCGTGAGTTATAGTTGCCTGCACTAACTATAACGGGGGAATTTCACTGGTTTTTTATCAGTAAAATTTACGCTAACTATAACATGTGTGAAACCTATGGTTTTTTCAGTGAATTTGCAAGGTTTTTTAAATGCTAATTCCTAACTATAACGTGTGTGAAACCTATGGTTTTTTCAGTGAATTTGTACGGTTTTTTAAATGCTAAGTTACTTTACGCCATTCGTGGCGTGCGCGCCCACTTAACGCAGTTCGTTCCGTGCGCGCACGGTACGCTTCGCGCACCGTGCGCGCACAGTAAGCACGCGGTGCTTACTGTGCTTACGGTGCTTATAAGCCATGCACAAATGGTGCCCTTCGGGCACCATTTGCACACGGGGTGGAGAGAGTGTGGATAATTTTTTCTTTGATTATTTTTGTTAAAAATATTGTGGTTTTTCACACTACTGATAAGCCCTGCACATTTGGTGGCCTGCGGCCACCAGAAGCACAGGGGGTGGGGAGAGTGTGGATAGTGTTTTTTTTTTACATTTTTTACCGTACGCGTACGGTAAGCGTAATCGGCGAAATTAGCGAAAAAATTAAAATGGCGTTTTTGGCCTTGGGGGGTCTTGGGGGACTCCCTCATCATGGCTATGTGTGTGTGAGCTGTCAAAACAGCTCCTTTACATGTGTATTGGTTTTATTTAACAACCTAACTCTCAGTGCGAGAGAGAAAATGGCGGCCGCCGCTTCCTGGTTTCGGCCGATTCGAATGTTTACTAAGATCTAAGAGCCAATCAGAATCGCGCTCGCGCACGCCACCGTACGCGTACGGTAAGCTTACGGTAAGCGTACCGTAAGCTGGCTCAGATATATATATTGATTTAAAGGCTATTTTCTCAGAATCTACTGAACAGATTTACACCAAACCTACAAAAGGCACTTCCTTGACCTGAGGACTACCTCTCTGCCAAATTTCAAGTAATTCTGTTCAGCCGTTCGGGCTGTAGCCCTGTCTAAAGGTCCTATGGAAAAATGCATGGGAAAAATGCGTTTTGGGACCCCCCTTTTATCTCAGCCCCCGCTTGACGAATCCTCCCGAGATTTTCAGGGTAGGAGCGGAGCGTAGCGCCCCACCTATTTTGAGAAATTCGCGAGGATTCGTCGACTGGCGCCAAAGTTATTCAAAATAGAATGTTGCGGATTTCCTATGGAAAAGGGGTCCTAACTATAACTACCTACTGGCGACCGCCAGTAGGTAATATATATATATATATATTATCTACTGGCGGTCGCCAGTAGATAGTTATAGTTAGGACCGAGTTCCCATAGGAAATCTGAAAATTCTATTTTGAATAACTTTGTCGCCGGTTGACTAATTTCCGTGAAATTTTCCAAACTAATGGGGCGCTCTGCTCAGCTCCTACCCTGAAAGTCTCGGGGTGATTCGTCAAGCGGGGGCTGAGAAAAAAGGGGGGTCCCAAAACGCATTTTCCCCATGCATTTTCCCATAGGACCTTTAGTTGAAGGTACAGCCTGAACGGCTGAACAGAATTACTTGAAATTTGGCAAAGAGGTAGTCCTCAGGTCAGGGATGTGCCTTTTGCATATATGGTGTCAATCTGTTCAGTAGTTCCTGAGAAAATTGCAGTTAAATGTACATAAATATCTATGGGCGTGCACGGTTCGCGCACGGTGCGCGCACCGTGCCGTGCGCGAGCGTAATTCTGATTGGTGGTTAGATGTCAGTCAACATTCGAATCGGTCGAAATCAGGAAGTGTCGGATGCCATTTTGTGTGTGGCAGTGAAAAACAAAGGTGGAGAACATGAAAAGGGGGCAGGGTAGGGAGTTCCTGACCCCCTAGCCTTTGTCAGGGGGTCCCTGAAGGACCCCGAAGGGTGAAAAAAACATTTTTTTTTTTCAAAAAATCAAGGGGTGCGCCCGGTGAAAAACCCTTAAAAAAAAAAAAAACATTTTAAACGAGCCATTCCATACTACAGGATACAGTCAATCTATAACTATATACATAGGTAGTTTATTGTAAAATAAATATATAAAAAATATAATAATACATACATATATTAGCATTTAAAAAACCTTACAAATTCACTAAAAAAAACATAGGTTTCACACACGTTATAGTTAGAAATTAGCATTTAAAGGACCTTGCAAATTCACTTAAAAAAACCATAGGTTTCATACACGTTATAGTTAGGAATTAGCATTTTAAAAACCTTGCAAATTCACTAAAAAAACCATAGGTTTCACACATGTTATAGTTAGCTGGACATTTCACTCGTAAAAAACCATTGAAATTCCCCCGTTATAGTTAGTTCAGCTAAATATAACTCACACGACCGCAATCCGCTGTTGATGATGTCACATATTACATCACTGTATTCACTAAGATACTGTCAATAAGTCAGTTATACAATTAATTTTACAAAAAAAACATCCATTTAGACACTTATTTACCCATTTATTCTTCCATTAACCTTTAGATATATATATATATAAAAAATATTTATTTTTCAAAAAGACACATATTCACTGGAAGATCAGTGATGTCATCAGTGATGTCATTTGAGATGTCATCAGTGATGTCATGAGTAATGTCACTGACCATGTCATGAGTGATGTAATATGTGACGTCATCAGCAGTGGATTGCGGTCGCGCAAGTTATATTTAGCTGAACTAACTATAACGGGGGAATTTCAATGGTTTTTTATGAGTGAAATGTCCAGCTAACTATAACATGTGTGAAACCTATGGTTTTTTCAGTGAATTTGCAAGGTTTTTAAAATGCTAATTCCTAACTATAACGTGTGTGAAACCTATGGTTTTTCAAGTGAATATATATATAAATATATATATATATCTACGGGAGAAATAATGGGTACTCCAGACAAGGTGCAAAATCTAAATTACTTTATTGGAGCATGTCCGACCTGACGTTACACAAACCAATGGCCAAAATGAGCTTTAACACCCCATCATGGATATAGACAACATATTCTCATATTTAATTTGTCTATCTTCCTCTTTTTGCTAACATCCATGATGTATAGAAAACATGTAAATTTATTGGGGTTAAATTACCTTATATGCTTTTTACTGTTTAAAATTTGGTTTCGTAGATAAATGTATACAACGTTTTATACTGAATTCATAGCGCATGGTACTTTGGCATGGGAAATCAAAGGTCAGCAAAGAAATCTCGGGCCAGTGCCCATATTTGATACTGTACGGTAAATTCATCTGTTAATGCAAAGTCTTCTTGATGTCCCTTAGAGAAACTCTAATTACAGCTCTCCCTTCCCCCGATTAATATGAATAAATTTAAGTTACTATGAATAAACATGAAGAATAATAACAATAAATACAAGTAAATATATGCATGTATGCATGTACATTAAATAAATTATCTAAAGACACATCCAATGCAACCAAGTAGATATGCATGAAAAAATATGCATAACCATATATATATTCTACAATGTACGACAAATTCCAAATATAGAATCATAAATACCCATTGTATGCACTGAATTGTACCAAAGTTTATAGATTTACCATGATTATTCATACAATATATATATAAACCTATGTCTAGCAGGGGAATATATACAAGGGAAAAATCACTTTAAATTGTACAATCCAAGATAAGGGTCCAGCATCAGTCACATTTTGTGGGAAACACATTATTTCCTACCTTACAATCAAGTCACATCATACTGTCTGCAATAAACCAAATGAACTTCCATCTCTTCATCTCTATTCAGACCAGCAGGGAATTGTGTATGAATTTCTAGGCTATATCTTGATTCCAAGCGTCTAAGATTCATCATCCTATTTCCTCCTTTTACATTCTGGAGAACTCTGTCTGCTGCAAAGTAGTTTAATAATCCCGGATCACTCTTGTGTTGGTCATAAAAATGCCCTGCCCCTGAGTACCTGAAATCATGATTCCTAATCGCTCGTTGATGTTTCCAATATGCACTTATTCAGTGGGAAGATGGTACTACCTACATACATTAAGGGACATGAGCAAGACAACACATACATGCAGTGATCTGTATTGCAATTGTAGGATCCATGTACCTATCTCTTTTGACCATCAGAAGATGAAATCTCTGAAACGTTTCTCACCCTCCTACAGGCCTTGAGATGGTTGTATTTAAAACATCCTTTGGTTGTGGATAACCAGGCATCTGGTTTACGGCTTTGAGTGAAATACCTATGAGTCAGATTGTCTCTCAGGGTCTTGCCTTTTTTATATGTAATCGGCGGAGATCTTGGCAGATCTTTTCCATTACCGTATCACCCTACACAATCTGGCAGTGGTTCATGATGCTGTTATCCAACATAGGGATTCTACCATGTTTTATGTGAATATATATGTACCCATGTGTGTGCTGCTCTTTTTATTTTTATTTGAAGTGTTTAGTCCTACGTGAAAAATGGTGCAAAAGAATCAGAGCTCCTTCTCTCAATTTGTGGGAAGGGCAATGTTTCAAAAATTTGAAAATACCTCTCACACACTGAAATCTGATTCAGTGTCATGCTTCATCATTGGGGTCTTCCTGCCCCTCTACGGGACGGGGCGTGCTGCGACTTACATAGACTCAGGAGCACTTTATTCAGTGATTGGTGAGTATGTGTAGTGCGTGGGATCGTGAAAAGAAAATGTGAGATGGTTAAAAATTCTCTGGCTAGTGGAACGAAAATACTTTATTGTCTTCCCGGGCTGAGAATAGTAAAAGTGGGGAGGTGTAGATGGTGTACTATAATGAGTCACCATCCAACAAGGTCAACATGTTTCAGAAGCCATCCCCTTGGCTTTCTTCCTCAGGACCAAAAAAACGATCCCTGTTACACCTCAATGGGTGATAGAATAAATGTACATATGCCTGATAGTCACAAACACTGTCCTTTGTTCCCTGTTATGGGAGTAGAAAAATATACCACTTGTATATCTTAAGAACCTGAAAAGAAAAATATTTTGGATAAATCATGGCGTTCATCATTTATCTTTATCTATTCACATCACCATCACATGGAACGTTTTAAGCTTTTTTGTGATATATTTCTCTTGTGCAAATCTGTTGTAGGTAATGGTACCATTTGGTAAATATCCTCTACTCATAAATCATCTGAAAGAAAACAGGTGATGAATATAGTGTCTGAGTTACCCTTGTTCAGCCGGATATTTGGATAAAGTAGCTGATTTCTTGTGATATTCTTGGGTTTCAACTTGGATGTATTTAATGATTTGGACCTATATCCTCACTTTAACCCATTCAGCGTGGCGCGGATTACCGCGCCGTGCTGAAGGTTCCATGCACGGGCGGGGCCATGACGAAGCGGTTCCGTCATGCGCACAGCGCAACCGACGCGCATGACGGAACCGCTCCGTCACTTGCATGGAAGGTGTTAAAAAACCTTCCATAAATGTTTTCTAATTGTTTGTTCTACTCTTCATCCTGACTGCAGATTCTTTTAAGTCTGAGTGCTTCCCCATAGGGGGATGCTTTCTTTGAGATTTTTAGGATGTTGACTTTTAAAGTGCAAAGTGCTAGTTCCTTCTGTCACGTTCCAGTAGACTGTTGTATTTATTTTATTTCCCCTCACTTGAGGTGGAAATCTAAAAAAGTAATCACACTTGATCGTATGGATGCTGTTATTTGCAGATTAAAAGGGTAATTATTCAGAATTCTTTTGTACACTTCTGCCTTTGCTTTAGACCAATTCCATAATAAATATAAATCATCAATGTGCTGGGTCCAAATCAAAATATTCTGCACATACTCAGAATTTTCATCAGCCCAGGCCACCTGCTTCTCCCACCAGCCCATCGCAAAATTGTCAAAGCTGGGAGCGAAGCAGGTGCCCATGGCAATCCCCATCTTTTGTCTGTACGCAATCCCATTGTGCATAAAGATGGTATCATTCGAGCAGATTTCCACCCTATCAATAAGCATGCGATTATGTTCAAGAAAACACGTTGGCTTGTTTTTCAAAAAATATTCGCAAGCATGTACCCCAAATTTATGTTCAATGAAAGTATATAAGGCAGGCACGTCCAATGTTATCAATATGTAGGAATCAGCCCAGACTAGGTTATGGATCTTAGTAAGGAAGTCACCACTATCCTACAGTAGGCTGGAAGTGTTTTTTCAAAGGGAAAATGGAAAGAATTAATATATATGGCTGTATTTTCTAAAAAGCTTTAATTTGATGAAACAATCTGTCTCCCGGGGGGATTATTCAACTTTTTATGGACCTTTGGCGATAGATTCTGGGATGTTCTGATCTTAAAAAATGGTATTCATCCTGATCTCAAATAGTTTAATCATACTAATGTTGAAGCCTAGACTGAAAAGTGCTCCCACAAGTCTTGTACTCTTCCATAGAGATCGCCTTATAACGATCAATATCCCCCAATTGTCTCATTGCTTTCCACTCATACATGTCCGAGTCCATAACCACAACATTTCCTCCCTTATCGCTGTTTTTAATAACAATAGAAGTGTCATCTTACAGAGATTGCAGTACCTTTCTAAGTTCCACCTTGAGATTGTCTGCATGTATTCCACCATTTGTTCTTGATCTCATCACATCTTTGATCACCAGTTTATGAAATACATCCAAATATCATGGGCCGTTAGGGGAATTGCTTGGGATTTCGATTTAAAACCACTCCCACTGGCAGATCTAATATCTATCCCCAAATTTTCCATCATTTGCCCCATCCTAATATTGGGGTTCCCTCCCTTGCTTTCCCGATATAGGGTTTCCAAGGCACGTAGACCCCCCACCTCCACAATCTGTAGATCACAAGGTGAAACACCTTTTGAAGTAATATACAGTAGAATCTTGGCACATTTGTGCATTTTGTTCAATTTAAATTTTCTAATGAGCAAAAAAAAAGGTCAATCCTGACCTGTGCATAATCAAATCCAAAAATGGGACAAAACTGAAGTTTCCTCTTGTGTGAGATTCCTTTGGGATAGATAGAGGACAGTCAAATATTTCTTCTAGGTTTTCTTCTTCTGGCGCAGACTGCCCTTGCCCTGAGTCATTTTGCCTGTTGCCTCATCTAATCCTGTATCTTTGTTTACGTCTTTTCCTCTGCCCCTCCCTCTTCCTTTTCATCGGGGAGGGTCTGTCCTTCTTTGATTTTCAGCCTGTCTCAGAAGGCAATAGTTGTTGTGAAATCCCGAGGTACCAAATTTCCCCAATAAGTTGTCACCCTCATCAATCTCTGTGCTGACGTCAGAGCTAGATCCAGTGGAAATAAGGTCTTGTCTTCTCTGTGAACCTACTTGAAGAAATTTGCTTCTGAAGATATCATATTTTCTGGCAAAAGTGAGGATGTGCCCCTCCATGTAACATCGTTTATCCTTTTGAAATTTCTGTTGTTTTTCAATTTTCACCTCATTTCATGTTTGACAGGCGTTCCATCATTTTCTCTTGGAACTCCTTTCTACCTCTTGATTATCTATATTCTCAAATTCATCTTTTAAAATCCTTAGTTAAGCACATATTTTTACCAGATCCAATCCTGCATACTTCACTAGAATCCCAATCTTGCCTGAACTTGACATGGCCGTAAATTCTGCCCACTCCTCCAGCAGTCCCGGATATAGGACTTCATAGGTGGGACCTGTAAAAATTCTCAAGCCTCTCGGTACCCTGTTGACCTCCAGATATCTCTTCAGTGAGGTCAGCTCCCAGCAGTTGCTGATCTCCTTTTTAGACAAGTTTTCAAAATTTAAATAATCTTTGTTTCATTGTTGGCGTATATGCAATTCCGGCGTAATGCCACCCATGCTGCTCACAGCGGTTTCCTCCGTATCATCAAATCCTTGCTTTGCTGCCTCTAACTGCTCCCGATCAAAGTCTTTCGCAGACCTGACTGCCTGCTGTGTTGTTCTCATCGTTTCCTTGTCTTTTGCTCTTTGGGACGTCTTCCCATTCGAGACTTGTCTGCTGTCACTGTCGTGCAACCTACTTGTTTCACCCTTTCTCTTGAGAGCTCTTTGTTGGGTCTTGCTTCTATCTGTCAGCCACTGTTTCCCACGTTGAAAGCCTTCGGAACAGCAGTCAAACTTGCAGCTATACCGTTATACCCAACATAGCGGCTGATATATATATATCCTTTTTTTTTGTTTTTTTGTCCTCATCTCACCTTAGACCAAGGCAGATTTTACAAACCGAGAGTTAAGGATCTGGGCGCCCTTCGGCTCACTGCATAGGTCTCTACCCTCCTTGGGCTTCCTCACGTTATTGAGGATAGGTGTAATCATTGGACCCGGATTCGACCACCATAGTTCTACCAGTTAATCAGTTGCAGACGGACTCCCCACACTAAAAGGGGAGACCAGATGTTTCCATCTACTTCTGTCCTGTCTCCCTGGTCTAAACATGCCATAATCAGCGCAGCTTTTACCCAGTTTTCTCTATTGGGGGGAATCGGATCTTTCCACCTTAGGCAGACCTCCCTCCTAGCCAAAATAATAAGATATAGTAATAGTCCCATTTCTAATTGAGACAACGCTTCCCTTATAAGATCGTTTGAACCAAAAATCACAAGGTTGACATCAACTTCCAATTCTATGTCAAAAATAGATGTCAAGATACCCTCCACATTCTTCCAAAATAGACACAATTTTATGCATTCAAAAAACATATGAATATCGTCAGCTTTATCACTTTTACATCTGGGGCATTGTGGGGTCGGGACCGGGCAAACCTAGCAATTCTGGCCTGGGTATAATAAAGCCTGTTCAGCACAAAAAAGTGATTCATTTTTAGCCTAGCAGGCTTTATAAATCTATAAAGTAATTTAAGAGAGGATTCAAATCGGGCTTCTGTGGGGTGGGCTTGGGGAAGAGGGTTCCACACCGATGCTTGGGGCGAGATCTCACTATCCTCCGCTTCAAGCAAATTTGCATACCAAAGGGATATTTCTTTTTTCCGGATCTTGGAATAACTGCACCAGATCCCAATTCCCTTTAATTTCACTCACTTCCACCTCATACCATGATCTTAACTGGAGGTACTTGAACCTTGAAAAGGTGGAGCCAATCTTGACCTCTAACAGCTCCCATGGGAATGCCCCCTCTGAATCAACCAAGTCCGACCATTTCCACAAGCCAGCCTTCCTTATAGATGTCGCTAGGCTGTCCTTCAAACATTCTGGAGTTCCCGGTGAATCCCATATCGGAGCAAAGTCGGAAAAATAGCCTATACCCAGAGTTCGCCTCGTTTTGTACCAATTTGACAAGGCAGTTTTTAGAACTGTGAGGCGTACACATTTAAAAAATCAGGGGGCTACAAATTTATACAAAAACCCACCTTGCCCATTGCCTCCCTCTGCTGATACCATTTCCCCCAAAAGACTGCCCCATTTAGTCTCCGCAAGAGTTGTTAATAACATCCTAGTGCCCTTAAACTGGAATGCCATTAGGTACCAATTAATATTTGGTAAGGCCAGACCGCCCCTCAGGAGCTTCCTTCTTAGTTTCTTCCATGATAGTCTTGCACTCTTTTGCCCCCATATAAAACTTCCGATTTTACCCTGAATTTTACTAATGATTTTTTGTGGAAAAGTGAGGGGGATCGTGTTAAAAAAATATGTCATTTTAGGGAGGACCAACATCTTTACTAGGTTTACCCTTCCGTAGATCGTCATAGGGAGGTTTTTCCACCTAGCAAAGAGGTAATCTATGAGTAGAGAGGGTGCCGTTGCCTTTTATTAGTCGCTCCCTCACCTCTGTTTTAATTGTATTGAAAGCTTTGTTGCCATAGCGGTGATATTTTAAACACTGACTGCACTTTCTTTTTAATCTTTCTTGCGCTGTTTTATATAGCGTTAACTGTCATTTGTACCTCGCTGCCTAACGCGCATTGTACTCAGCATAATTTGCACAACCTGCTTGTAATGTCTTAATGTTTTAACTCCATGTTTTAATTTTACTTACTGGTGGTGTGATCAGCTGGGACTTTCCTTTCTTGCTTCTATGACGCTCGACCCAAGCGGACCCGGTTGAGGCGGGTCCGCATTGCACTTGGGATTGACGCGTCAGTAGGGGGGGTGTGGCCAGCTCTTTTAAAAGTGGTGCTGGGGTGACCGCGCAGCGGGCACGCCGGTGGCGCGCCGAAAGCGTGCCAAAGGCAAGCCCATCTGTGCCCGTCCGCGCCCAGTCAGCACCCAGCGCCGGGACCCCTGCCCCTGCCCACACCCAGCTTTACAGCAGAGGCGAGCTGCTGGCTTTGGATACAGCACCATGTAGGCCCCAGGACTGGGACCCATGTGGGGATCCTTCAGAGCTAGGGTCCTGCGCCACTTGTGACTTCCAGATTGAGGGGCATCACATAGGAGCAGGATTGCATAAGGTGTTGAGCAGCCAGTGCATAGCAGAGGCAGCGAATAAGTGCCCAGCGGACGTGCGTACTATGACAAGAGCCAAAACACCACAAGCGCTAAGCTGCATTCTGGTAAATGTACATTCCCTGCACAAACACAGTTATCAGATTCATGACCTGATTGAGCAAAGCGTGCCTGATGTAATTGTTTTAACTGAAACCTGGACGGACAATTTGTCTGGTCCAGATTGGAATATTGCATTACCTAGCGGGTATGTGGTTACTTCCCAGGACATAATAGGTAAAAGGGGGGGGATAGCTATTGCACATGAAATACATTTAAAAATTCGTACAGAGACGCTCCTAGACCTCCCCGGGGAAGCTGTCTCTTTTACCATATACGCAGGCAACTCCTACAAATGTCAAGGAGTACTAGTCTATCGCCCACCCGGGCCCAAGGCCACTTTTCTAGTAAAACTCATGCAATGTTTAGAATCTCGGATGGATCTCCATCCTTTTATGATTCTGGGTGATTTAAACTATCATCTAGAGCTTACGGATCAGCCAGAAGTGGCTACGCTAATTGAAAATCTAGCTGCATTAGATTTTAATCAAGCAGTTAAGAGCACGACTCACAGTTTGGGCCACACTTTAGATGGAATCTTTACTGACAACATGAACTTGGAAATAACTAACACTTTGATTCTTTCTTGGTCCGACCATAGGGCCGTTCATTTTAATATCGTGAATGGAGTATCAGCTTGTCCTCAGGACCCCAGACTAGGCAAGCAGAAGATCAGACCATGGTCTCAGGTGACCGCGGACAATCTCCGCTCTGCTCTGGGAAGCGTGTGTCCCACCCATAGCAAAGACTCTTCGGAGGCTGCTCTGCTCTTTAAGGGATGGCTGGCAGCTGCGGTGGATAGGGTAGCACCTGAGAAGTTGCTCGGCGCTAGGAGAACTGAGCCATCTGCACCATGGTATAATGAAGAGCTTAAGACCCAGGAGGGCTGTTGTAGGAGGGCAGAGTGTCGGTGGAGAAGGGACTATAGTGCTGAGGGTAAAGAATATTACAATCGCGCTCTTTCAGCCTATAGGTTAGCAATAATTGCAGCTAAAAGTACTTTTTTTGCCATCAAGATCAGGGAAGCCGGCAATTCGGCTAAGGAGCTCCTCAAGACCATTTCTGCTCTCTCTAAGCCCCCGCAAGATAGCGTATATCGGCCTGACTCAGCAACATGCCAAGAATTGGCTGTGCATTTCCAGGACAAGGTCCAGACAATATACAACGACTTTATGAGCTCCTCTATCAGCTCGTAGTGTTGCGGCCACGAGCAGGAAGTTAGTCCTAAAGATGGCCCCTGCCTCAGTAACTTTCCCCCTATCTCAGTGGAGGAAACGTGTAGGCTGATTACCTTAATAAAATCTGGATCACCTTTGGATCCATGTGCTCCATCAGTATTTCATCATGCGGCAGAGGCTATTGCAGGAGAGCTGTCCCCGCTAATCAATCAAATAATCGAGTCTGGTAGTTACCCTGCAAGTTGGAAGAGGGCAATAATTAGACCATTGTTAAAAAAACCTACTTTAGATCCTCACATCCTAAAGAACTACCGTCCAATTGCTGCACTTCCGATGGCAGCTAAGGTCATAGAGAGGGAGTTAAACCGGGTCCTAACAGAATATCTGGTCTCCCATGATCTGCTTGACTCCTCTCAGCACGGTTTCTGCGCTCAGCACTCCACGGAGTCAGCAATCCTGGTGGCAGCAGAGAAAATTCGTGGCATAGTGGATGGGGGTGGCAGGGCAGTTCTGGTGATGCTAGATCTCTCAGCTGCCTTCGATACTGTTAACCACATGGTGCTGAAGCGGAGGCTTCAGGAGATTGGTGTGCGAGGAACCGCTCTGTCCCTCCTTTCCTCTTTTTTGGAAGGCAGGGAGCAGAGTCTGCTATGGGATGGTCTGCAGTCTAATATTTTCCATCTACCCTGTGGGGTACCGCAGGGCTCTGCCTTATCACCAATGCTTTTTAACATCTACTTAGCCCCCCTGGCCAAGCTTATCAGGAAATATGGTTTTACCATAATATCCTATGCTGACGATTCCCAGCTCATATTCTCGACTATGGAACAATCGAACGATGTGGCTTCCAATTTTCATAGCTGTCTATCTGAGATTATGAGCTGGATGCGGGAGAGCTTCCTGAAAATTAATACAGAGAATACGGAGATCATAGAGTTTGGCATGGGTAGCTCCGTGTGGAACGGATCCTGGTGGCCGGTGGAGGTGGGGGAGTGCCCTTGCCCTGTGTATAAAATCAGGAACCTGGGTGTGCTCTTTGATACTCAGCTCAATTTCTCAGCACACGTCAGCAACCTTGCCTCATCATGTTCCTTCTTGATAAGGACGCTGCGAAAGATTTTTCCTTTTATCGAAGCTGACCTTCGCAAGACGGTGGTAGTGGCCCTCGTATTATCGAGACTTGACTACTGTAACGCCTTGCTGCTAGGTATAAACAAGACCCAGATGAAGAGGTTGCAGACCTTGCAAAATGCTGCTGCAAGACTTCTGATAGATGTCCCCAGAGACCAATCTATCTCTGGTGGAATTAAAGCATTACACTGGCTCCCGATCCAACATGGCATAGAATTTAAGGCTATATGTTTAGTACATAAGGCTATATTTGGAGGAGGAGCCAAGGATGTTCAGCAGCTATTTATTCCTTATTCACCCGGCCGGGTCTTAAGGTCTACTACGCAAAACCTCATCAAGATAAATCGTATACTCAAAGCCTTTTCTTTCCATGCCGCTGGCCTTTGGAATAAGCTGCCCTGTTCTATGAAATCAATAGGCAATCATCCAGCTTTCAGAAAACGGTTAAAAACATGTCTCTTTAATGAGACTTGCTGACAAAGATGACGTCTTTTCCCTCTCTTTCTACCAGCGCCAAGACGCTCCGGCATTCGCTGCGCTTTATAAATGATTATCCTATCCTATCCTTTTCAATTTTGACCAGATTTAAGAGGGGTATTTTCTTCAAATCCTTCACTATTTTTATCCCGAGATATGTGAACTCCCCACTCTCAGGGCCTCGTCTATATGCTGTATTCCAACACATAATTTCGGTTTAATCCGAATTAACTAGATATCCCGACAATAAGCCGAACTCCTGTAACAATATCTCAATCCGGGGGATGGCAATGTTGGGGTCACTGGTGTAGATGATGATATCATCGGCGTAAAGTGCGATTTTACAATGGTAATCTTGTCATTCAAATGGACTTATGCCATTATCCAGCCTAATCATCTGTGCCAAAGGTTCAATATATATATTGAACAAAAGAGGAGACAGAGGACATCCCTGCCTTGTTCCTTTCCGTACTTCGAAACTAGGGATCAAAGAACCATTTAGCAAGATTTTCGCCGAGGCCCCTGCAGAACAATTTTTTAGGGTCTGGACAAATATCGGGCTTATACCTGCAGTCTCTAATGCCCCCCATAGGTATCTCCAACATACTCGATCAAAAGCCTTAGCGGCGTTTAAGGCCACTACCGCTTAGGGATCACCCCTAATCTCTGCCAAGTCAATATTCCCGATCAAAATTTGGGTTTGCTCCTCGACAATTTTGCCAGCCTCCCTGCTAAAATGCCCATGAAGACCTTATAATCGGCATTCAGCAGGGAGATTGGTCGATAAGAGTCTGCCGCCAGGGTATCTTTCCCTGGTTTCAATATTAAGACTATTAAGGCCTCTTTCCAAGATCTAGGGACCACTCCGGAGGTGCTGTAGACTGAATTAAAAAGTGTGTGGAGAATAGGCAAGAGTTCATCTACTAACAATTTAAAGACTTCATTGGAGAGAGAGTCAAGACCGGAAGCTTTTTTATTTTTTGCCCTCTTAATTATCTCCTCAATAGAGATAGGCGCTTCTAACATATCCTTAGCGGCTTCAGTTAACACAGGTAGGGACTTATCCCTTAGCCATGAACTAATTGCTTCAGTAGAAGGAGTTATGTCCTCACTATACAGCTTTGAAAAAAGGGACCGAAGGCAATCCTGCATTTCTACATGCTTACTTGATTTAGTACCCTCGCTATCTATGATAAGTTTGTTTATACCATTTGTTGCCAGATCCAACCTAGCTTTCCAGGCCAATAATGCTCCGGCTCTTTCCCCGTATTCGAAGTTCTCCATATTCCGTGTCTGCCACTGGGCCTTGAATTTCTCATCTAGAAATATCCTGGGATTCTGTCTAGCATTCTCAAGTTCCTTTTCTAGTTCGTCCGAATCCCTAGTATTTTCTTGATTAATGAGATTCCTTTCTTTTTCAAGGGCAGATATTCTTGACTCTAATGACTGTAATTCCAGAATCTTTTTTTTATTTTTAATTCCTATTTGACTACCCAGCACCCCTCTCAAATTAGCTCTATATGCCTCCCAAACCTGATCTATTGAGGCGGAGCCTATATTAAAAACAAAAAATTCAGTAGTAGCCTCTTTGATTGCCTGAATAAACCCTGAATCTCACAAGAATGCTCTATTCAGAGTCCACCTTCATTGCGGGCGTGGATTACTCATAGAAGATTGCAGGAGTAGAGGTGCCTGGTCTGAAAGATGTCTTGGAGGAAAGGAGATATTGAGGATCCTATCCAGCTCCTCTTTGTTTATCAGGACATAATCTATACTGGCAGAATGATGATACTTTTTACTATGAAAAGTAAAGCCCTGTGCACTACCCATCTTAGATCTCCATACGTCCACCAAGTTGATATTTAATAAGAGGTTTTTCAGGACCCTTCGAGATCTTGGAGAGCCGATGGTATGACTCTGATTAGACCAATCCTTGACCGGGTCAAGCCGGACATTGAAATCACCTCCCACGATAAGGGGGGGAGATACTGAGATAAGTTTATCCTGTAATTTAACCAGGAAGGAGGGATTGTCCATGTTGGGACCATAGAAGGAATAACAGGTCAACTTTTCCCCTCCAAAATCCAACTGGGCGATAATCCATCTTCCTGTTTGGTCTGTTAAGACCGATTTTATTTCACAGGAAAGTCCCCTCTTAACCAAAATTGCCACCCCGCGGCAGTTCATTGATTGTTGAGAGTGTCAAAAAGATTGTATCCACAGGAGTGTGGAGAAAATACTCTTAGACTCTTCTTGGTTTAGGTGAGTTTCCTGCATTAAGCAAACCTGAACTGGTAAAATCTCTAGATATTTAAAAATCAATCTTTGTCTTCTGGGACATCTTAAACCATTTATGTTCCATGAAATAACTTGGATCTTACTACCCCCCTTTTCTTTTATCCGTCCGAGGTGAATTCTCTACTTAACAGGTAACACTTACAATTTGATCTAAATAGCCGGTGAGATGAGAATTTTTTTTTACCATTTTTCCTGCCAACCTCTGCCCCACTACTCCCCCGCCCTCCCTCCCCCCTTCCCTCCCTCCCCCCCTTCCCTCCCTAACCCCTCGTGATCTCCTGACACCCTTATGCCCTGAGGAACCCTACCTTCCAAAAGGCAAATGCCTGTTCGGGATATTCCCCTCTCCGGGCACCATAGTTCATTAACTTAACGGCTTGACTTGACTGAGGCATCATAATGAATTTCTACCCTTCCCCCTCACGGACCTCCCTGTTTATCGTGCTGAATTTTTGCAATTAAGGTGTCAACTTCTTGTGATGAGCGAATCATGTGCATGTGATTATTCCACATAACCCGCAGTGTAGCTGGAAACCTTAGTTGAGCCCTCGACCCAAACCCATTCAATTCTGATAGTCTTTTCCCCGGTTACCATTGCCTTTCCGCTGTTATGTGAGAAATGTCTGATCTTATAAAAAAGGAAAAAGAAGACTGTTCTAAAAATGGCGAGGGGATAGCACCTTCCTTTAGGGCAGCAGATAAAATCTGTTCTTTCACTGAATAGGAGAAGAAGTTGACCAAACTTTTTCGGGGTTTCAACCGACCCGGATTTCTTTTGAATGGATCTCTATGAACTCTCTGGATTTCATAGCTTAAATCTATACCAGTGTGATCTTTCAATGCAGTGCGCATCAATAAGGAGATCAGAAAACTCTTGATATCATCTCCCTCCATTGCTTCACGAATGTTC
Source organism: Triturus cristatus (assembly GCF_964204655.1). Classification (NCBI taxonomy): domain Eukaryota; kingdom Metazoa; phylum Chordata; class Amphibia; order Caudata; family Salamandridae; genus Triturus; species Triturus cristatus. Next base: position 373,538,229 of record NC_140582.1, on the reverse strand, counting down.
AAAATTGTCAAATTATTTCTTCTTGAGTGGCTCTCAAACCTCTCAAGGTCGTCTTTGAGATCCTTGTTCTGGATAGATATTTTTTTCCAATTGTGCTGTGGTGGCCTCCATTACGTTCTTAATCTTGGGGATTTCCTCCTCGATTGCATCTGTCCTTGCGGTTACTAGTTCCAATTTCTGGGCCAGCAACTCACAAGAAGATCGAATGGCAGCCTGATTTGCCTCGGTGACCAGGAATCTATTCGCTAGATCAGCTTGGTTTGCCTCGGAAACTGTAAATCTATTTGCCATTTCATTGTTCAGCATCAAGAGGATATCAGCCAACGAGTGGGAGCTTGGGATTGAAGCGGCCTTTATTTCCATAGTATGGGGGGTTGAGCCTTTGGTGTACTGGCTAGTGGAACAACTCGGATCCTCTGATTGTCCTTTTACCTTTCCTTTATTTTGTTCCCCTATTAATAGCTCTAATAGTTCTTGCTTCTCCATTCCATTCCCTTCCTCCCGGCCTTGAACTTGTTGCATTCCCTGTAGCTGGTCGAGCCCCTGATCATCCTCTTTCTGCTGATCCAAAATGGAGTATCTGTTAACAAGGGTATTAGCTGGATGTACTTCTGAATTTCCAGTACATTCTGCCAAATTAACTAAACCTCTTGACTCCGATAGGGAGTTTTCCCTGTGTATACTGTTCTGCTTACAGTCAATGACCTCCAATATTGACCCTTTCCTCCCTTTCGGGGGGAAGGGGGGGGAGGGGGGAGCGGAAACAGGCGAATGGAAGTCAGAGACATAACCTGGTAGTAAGATTTCAATGAGGGCGTAGTTCTTACTTTAGTACTCACCAATTTCTTTTCTTTTAGTTTCACCTTACCCCTTTGAGTTTTTGGAAAAGAAACAGGTGCCTCTGAGACCCCAAAAATCCCCTCCTGCTTGATCTGTTTCCCCTTCCTGGCCAAGATGTTAATCTCAGCCACTGGGGGGGGGGCTCGCTGTGGGAAAATCGAGTGGGTGATCAATTTATTAGAAACTAAATGTGCCACCCTAGCCCTTAGTTACTATCTGGTAAGTTTAGGGGGAGAAGCACCCTCTTGCACAGGAATCCTACTCTCCATACATTCGGGGGGAATAACCCCCTCTGCTTTTTCCAATGTGCTGTTCCTATTGCTGTTTCTATTACTGGGAACGAGCAAGGGTAGTCCATTCTTAATTGTATCAAATAGTCACCTCTGCACTCGATGATATTCCTCCCACCGACAAGCAGAATGGCCAGGAATCTTCCAGGAAGCACACCGCACTCACTCCAGTCTGAAATCCTCGCCAGCCCCTCCGACACCTTGTCCCAACCCTCTCTACCTGTTCCGGAGAAAAACAGGGAAAATCCGGGCCGAAAGCACCATCAGGACTGCAACACGACGATACAGGGAGCCGCCCGCTCCGTCTCAATGCATCAGCCGCGTTTCCCCAACTCCAACTCGGGCGTTCAACAGCTTCACGCTCGCTCCTCCTCGCCCGGGCCTCAAGCATGGCCCAGCCTCCGCACCGTCTGACCCCGCCGCACACACTGGAGCCGGAATCGGAAAGTTGAAAACAGACTATCCGCACTGAATCTGCCGCTGCAGCAGCCAGAGGCATCGTCAGGAAAACAGGCTCCGTTAAGTAATAACAAAAGTTCCTGTTTGCGGGGGACCATACCATATTTTGAAGACCGATACGGGGGATTACCAAAGTAAATTAATTTTGCCTCAAAAATAAACCATTACGGCCCGATAACCCGAAGCCCGGAGAGGAGCACCCGCGGCTGTTCAGTCAGCGGCCGCCATGTTCCCCCTGACCCAATTTATATATCCTTAAAACCAAAGCGGCCAAATAGAGTTGCACTCTTGCTGCTGGTGCATACGTCGGGTATTGACCACTCTCCCCAGGATAATTGTACATACAAAAGAATGACGGTTCCCTCTCGAGGGCTTCTGATTAACCCCTTCCCTGCTCATGACGGAACCGTTCCGTCATGAGCCACGGTTGCGCTGTGCTCATGACGGAACGGTTCCGTCATGACAATCCTGTCGGCGGCCGCTCCGCCTGCGCGGCGCTGTTTCCCCGCCTGTGCGGGGCGACAACGCAAATGGGCGGAGTCATGACGGAACCGTTCCGTCATGAGCACAGCTCAACTGTGGCTCATGACGGAGCGGCTCCGTCATGAGCACAGGCCCACCGCGCTGCCCCCCTGCCCCCCCCAGCGCTGCAGCGGAATGTCCGCAGCAGCGAAGGGGTTAACAGTCGGCGTAAAACTCCGCTCCACTCGCTGAGTTTGCAGAGTTTTGGAAACTCCATATTCTGCGTAGAACGGGAGTTGCAAAACACTTTTTCTTCTTTGTTCGCCCAAAATGTGTTTTGCGTGCACAGGAGCGACTTACCGGGTGCCTGCGATAGCTGATGAAATTTTTTCTGAGCCATTCGCTAATGCAACAAGATTTGTTAGGTGGCCGCATGGTTCTGCAAGAGTTTGCGATCACAAACATGCCATTTGGATGCACCATGGGGTTTACAGCAGACATTTTGTGAAGAAGGCGATCCCGAATATGCAGAATCTACCACAACTGCAATCTAGATAAGGTTCTCTCCTGAGCAGCATCAAAACCTTCGCAAAATGACAGTTTGGAGTAAAAACAAACTCCTCAAATTGACATTTGGCTGTACTTTTTGTGGAAGGATTCCTTTTTCTTTTTGTATTGTTTTTTGAAGAGGAAGGAAGTGCCCCAGAGTCTCCAACTTACAGTTCCTGCCCAGCAGGCTCCTCCTAGTGCTTTGTCCATCTCCTGGTCACTTTTCATTTGGATTTGGAGCTGGAAGGATCACTTTTTGTCTGCTGCATCACATATCATTGGATTTGAGGATGTTTGAATTTGAGATTTCACAAGTAAGTTAGAAAATTGGTGTTGTTTTTTTGATTGGGGCCATGAGCCTATATTTATTTGCACTTTTTATTCTTTTTTGTTTATTTCATTGTATTGGGTGGCCTGTAGTTTCAGAAGGGGCCTAGTTATTTTTGGGAAGTAATTTTTGTGATCTTGCACTTTTGAAATCAATTTGCAATATTTATGTAACTAACTATGTAGCCCAGTAGTCTGCCAATAGGCCTTTCAGCTAGTAAGCCCAGATCTACTCATGGGTGCAGGAAACAACTGTTTCTGTGGTGTCTGTTGAATTTAAACATCATTTAGGGCATGGATAGCATTGGATTGAAATAAAAAAAACCTGTTTTGGGTATTTCAGTTTTTTTCATGTGCCTTTGTTGGATGTGTGTGGTTGTAGTAACTTGCAAACCTTTTTTTAGCTTTGTGGATTTTCGTTTTTGGCATTGTTGCATTAAAGAAGATGTGTTGTTAGCATGCCTCCTTTGTCTGGCCAGTGTGTGAGTATGTTTGTTTGTAATAGTGGGCCATTGTTTGCCTTGGCTGAGCCTCCCCATGTGGCCAGGGACCATTTTGTAAAGTCTGTGTCCATATAGGCCTGCTGGAGTTCATTGTTTTCCCAGGCCACCTGCTTGTTGTTGTTGTTGTGACTTGAGACCATGTAGCTGGTGGCCATTTTGTGGAGGCAGTTAGTGTGCTTTTGACCTGGGCCTGCATGTCTTTCCTTTGTTCCACTTGGCTTATTGCTTCTTGTTGTGGTAGCCTGGCCATGTGGCTGGCGGCCATTTTGGGAAGGCATCCAGTGTGCTTCTGCCATAGGGCTGCATTGTCTGTCTTCCCTTTCTTGTTGTTGTGGCCTGGCCGTGTGGCTGGCAGCCATTTTGTGAAGGCAGCCGGTGTGCTTTGCCATAGACCTGCATTGTCTGTCTTCCCTTTCTTGTTGTTGTGGCCTGGCTGTGTGGCTGTCGGCCATTTTGTGAAGGCAGCCAGTGTGATTTTGCCATAGGCCTGCATTGTTTGTCTTCCCTTTCTTGTTGTTGAAGGCCTAGCCATGCGGCTGGCGGACAATTTTGTGAAGGGGCAGTCAGTGTGCTTCTCCATTAGGCCTACAAGCCTACTTTGGGGAGGCCATGCCTTCTTGCTGGTTGTTGTTTTGCATGCATTTTTTTCTTCTTTTACCCATCAAACAATGTAGCACAGTTCACTACATTTTCTAATAAATTTATTGAATTGAATTGATTCACTATGTGGCCTAGTCTACCAATGGGTTTTCCAACCAATAGGCCAGGAGCTACCCATAGGTGCATGAAACAACTGTTTCTGTGGTTAGATTGAAATGCAAAATGTGTTTTTTGAGGTATTTCACTTTTTTCATTTGTGTTGAATAAATGCCTTTGTTGGATGTGTGTGATTGTTGTAACTTGCAAACCTTTTTTTTGGCCTGTGGATTTTCATTTTTGCCATTGTTGCATTAAAGATGTGTTGTTTAGCATGCCGCCGTCTGGCCAGAGTGCGTTTGTAATAGTCGGCCAGCATTTGCCTTGGCTGAGCCTCCCCATGTGGCCAGGGTCCATTTTGTAAAGTCTGTGTCCATATAGGCCTGCTTGAGTTCATTGTTGTCCAGGCCTCCTGCTTTTTGTTGTTGTGAGTGACCATGTGGCTGGCGGACATTTTGTGGTGGCAGTTAGTATGCTTTTGCCATGGACCTGCATGTCTTTCCTTTGATCCTCTTGGCTTATGGTTCCCATCCATTGTCATTTGTCAGTTGCAGCTCCCTGAATGCTGCATCCCACGTGATGCACAATGCCAAAGCTTTACATTTGGTTTATTTCTGCTTTCCTATCCTTTCTGAGTGTACTGTACACAGTCCACCATGAAATTCCTTGTTGTTGTCAAAGTCTCGAAAATGGCTACACTGTTTTGTTAATTGTTTTAATAACTGAGGTAATAAATGTAATAATAATATTAATGACACTTACAAGTGTGACCACACACTAAGTTATGTTACATTTGTTTGTTCTAGTAATTAAGCCACAACAACGAATGCCACCTTTCACTGATGTACTTCTTGCTACTTTGCTTTTAGGTGCAAATAAGAGGAGGAGACAACATTACCCATTGTACTGCCAGACAGAAGTCCTGCTGCGCACTACGTCACATGACATGTGACCACAGCCATCTCTTCAACTTATACCACCGTGCTGCTGACATCTTCTAGATGACCCTTAAAAAATGTACCAGTACCAATAAAGGCGCTGCCAATTACCACCAATGGTATCGCTCAAGACCTTTTATGGAAAACCAAAAATTGTGTCTGCAGCAGCTGTGCCCGGTGAGCAAGTTGGCAGCAGTACCCCCGTATCAGTGGACCCACCCCACCAACTTAGGCCCAAGCCTATGCCTGTCACAGAGGCAGCCAGTCTAACCACAAGTAGAAAGCTGATGGAGCAGGATTTTGCAAAAGGAAACCTGCTCAAATGAAATACCCCCAAAATGCAGACTAATAGTAAGTAGTAATAGGAAAATAATGTGCACCTTACATAAACACGAGGGGAAGTTGCTTTGAGCAATGCATGCTATAACGTGGAATAACAAGTGAAAGAACTAAAATCATATATACATTGTGCTTTGAAAAAAAAGAGAAGTAGTGCCTGACTAGGACGCATGTGCATTTAGTAGTTTACATGTTGCATTTTGCTTTCAAACAATAATTGATGCTGCTTTCTGCTTAAAGCTATGTTAAAAAAGTGCTAACAGGTAATAATGCAAGAGTGGGTGATAAACAATGAAAACTACATTATCATCTAATTAATGAATGTTCATTTTCTGTTTGCTGTAGTGAGCTGGATGAAACACAATTTTTCCCTTAAGTTGACTGAAAAGGAAGGGGCAGGAAAAAGGAGTACGATTGAACTGTCAAAAGGCACAGTGAAGCACTGAGCATAGCAGAAGAAGTACCGGGGTTGAAGACCAAAGTAATGATCGTCTGCCAAAAAATGTGACTGGCCGTGGGACAGGAAGACTCTTTACGCGAACATTGCTTGAAATTAGGTGCAAATGTAACATATGTAAAAACTTATTGACTGAACCATAATGAAACCATGGGGAATGTCTGTAGAACAACAAACAGGCATAAACATTGAAATAAGATTGCAATGCTGTGACCCTCCATCTCCTGGGTCCACCAATCAGATGTCAAGTTTAGTCAAATGTTTCAACTGATGTGGGATGGACATGTAGGTTTTAGGGTATAACTGGGGTGCCTTTAGGGGTGTGGTTTAGAGCGCTTTTCCAGATAGATGTTCAAGAGGGGTGATGGATCACTGTTCGTCGGTTTGCAGAGAGGCCTAGCTGTTCCTGTCCTGTCCTGTTCCTGTCCCTGATATCTTTGTTCCCCAATTCTATTTCAGGGAACCCCCACCGCCCCCTTGTCCAGGGGGGTGGTTTTTCTACAGATCTATTGGGTTTGTATTAATCTAAATTACCTGCAAATGTATTTTGTCTTTGAACTTTTTGTCTCTGCACCTGTCCACTCCGTCATAGGTGCATTGAAACGTATCATTTAGATGAACCTATTGTCCCTTCATCTATTCCCTCCATTAGAAGCATTTTGTTCCGCATTTGATTTTGCTGAAACTGAAGTCTCTTAATCTATCCACTCCTTCATGCACAATCTCATTATTTTATTGATGAGATTGTCTTTATCTGAATTCCTGATGTTTTTCTCTCCCTCTGTGAGTTCATTGTTTGCTCTTGTGACTGTATGCATTGAGCATTTTACCATTTATTGTTCATATTGAGATAAAACTTTATTAACCTAATTGACTGTCTGTAATTATTTAGCTAACTAGATAGTTAGGTAGATAAGCGTTATCATTACCATCAACTATTCAAGTAATTGTTTCATCAACCAAGTAGCAGGAAAGTTGATGTATATATTAGACAAGTATTTTGAAATGTCAGACATGGATTTCGGAAGGAAAGGAATTGAACATATATAAATTGAGCCCAGTTCATCAGGGATTTGCGTGAATGTGTATGGGCCATTGTTCTGTGATGTTATTGAGTGTTAATCCATGATCAGGTATTGGCCGTACGCTGGATCAATGCCGATGAGCAGTGATGTTGAAACTGATTTATCGTTATCGCAAAGTAGTACCCAATCAGTGCAGGAAGTTCAGATAAGTGGGCAACAACAGCCGCAATCACCCCCAATAGTAGTTGTTCTTCCTGAAGTAGGGGCAGTTCAGGAGATCGAACGTTCTGCTGAGGAAGAAGAAGAGCAAGCCATTCTTTCAGAAGATCCATTATCTTCCAGGTCCCCAGTAAGGAAAAGGTGGGTTAGTCCATCAGCTTCGGTCAGCAAGCCCCCCTTCTGATGATCTAGATGGGTCTTGGAAGCCACCTCAGGCTGAGAGTGAGACACGACAAGAGACAAGGCAAGGGAAAAAGAAGGTTCCAGACAGCCTTAGAGTTATGGAGGTGGGTGTAGAATAGGTGAAGGATGACAAGCCAGTCATCATGGACATTAGCTCCGCCCCAGTGGAGACCGACATTACCCCATCCCAAAATGCTGTGAAGAATGTAGCACGGATAATACCAACACAGATACCACCAACAACACCTCCAGCTGCTATATTTACAAAGACCCGGCAGCAACCTACATCCACCACAACCACCTCAGTAGAAGTAGGTACTGCAGAGAGTCAAACGTCACGCAAACCTACCAGTTCATCCGACATTGCAAGTGGTACCAGCAGCATCAGAAAATTGACCTCCCCAGTTTGGGACTTCTTTTCGGTTAGCAGGAAGGAGGTGAACATTGCTATATGCTCCAGTTGTGGAGTAGGTGTTAGTCGTGTTAACCTCGGTACAAACTATGGTACCAGACGCCAAACAACCCATATGAGAAACGCCACTTAATCCTGTGGGAGGCACACCTTACAGGGTAAAAAACTGCAAGTGTTGTTGGTGGAGGGGATGAAGATGAAGATCCTATCACGGTGGGAGATAACAAGAGGGAGACATTTTCACTGTTACACAAAGCAGCCCTGTCCCCAGCAGTGCACTGGTACCGCCCACATCATCATCAGAAACATCGCACTGGCACAAGAGTCAGGCTGACAAATCAAGGGGCCAAGGCAAATTTCTGTGTGGGTAACTTCAGGGATCTGCATGGATCCACAAATTTCCTACCACCGAGTGTTCCCCCAGGTCTCCCTGATAAAAATGGTACCTCACTCGCGTGGGTGGGTAAAGTACCCGCGACAGGCAAGGGCCCAAAACGTTTTGAGGAGACATCAAAATGACCTATCACAAAACAACCTGTTTTTGCAAAGGCGAGTCAACTGGGTTTTTGGCCCCGAGCTTGGCGGCCATCTTGGGAAACCTACCAAACCAACACATTTCTGAAATCTAGACACCCAGGGAAGTCCAGCAAGGTATGGCTTGCGTGGGTCCCCCAAGGATTTCCTATCCAGAATCCCCTGCAAACCTTAAATTTAGCTGAAAAAATCACTTTTTTAACAAATTTCTGTGTGAGAAAGTTATGGAATCTACGTGGATCCACAAATATCCTACCACTCAGCATTCCCTCAGGTCTCCCAATACAAATGGTACCTCACTCGCGTGGGTAAGTCAAGTACCCGTGAAAGGCAAGGGTCCAAAACATATTGAGGAGACATCAAAATTACCTATTGCAAAACAACTTGGTTTTGCAATCCCCTGCAGACCTCAAATTTAGCTGAAAAATCACCTTTTTCTCAAATGTCCGTGTGGGAAAGTTCTGGAATCTATGTGGATCTACAAATATCCTACCACCTATCATTCCCCAAGGTCTCCCAATACAAATGGTACCTCACTCATGTGGGTGGGTCAAGTACCCGCGACAGTCAAGGGCCCAAAACATATTGAGGAGACATAAAAATTACCTATCACAAAACAACCTGGTTTTGCAAGAGGGGTCAGCTGGGTTTTTGACCCCAGGCTCGGCGGCTATCTTGGGAAATTACAAAACCCACACATTTCTGAAAAATAGACACCCAGGAGAGTCCAGCGAGGTATGGCTTGCGTGGATTCCTCAAGGTTTTCCTACCCAGAATCCCCTGCAAACCTCAAATTTAGCTGAAACACATTTTCTACATATTTTTGGGTGGAATCACCGTGCCAGCACAAATGTCTTACCCCAAAGCATTCCCCTCAGTCTCCTGAGTAAAATGATACCTCACTTGTGTGGTCGGAAAACATGGGGGGATCCACGCAAACCATACATTGCTGGACTCCCCCGGGTGTATAGTTTTCAGAAATGTGTGGATTTGGTAAGTTTCCCAAGATGGCCACTGAGCCAGGAGCCAAGAGCCAAAAACCCAGGTGACCCCCTTGCAAAACCAGGTTATTTTGTAATAGGTAATTTATGTGTCTCGTCAATACGTTTTGTGCCCTTGCCTGTTGCAGGTACTTGACCCACCCACACAAGTGAGGCACCATTTTCCTCATAAGACTTTTTGGGATTGCGGGGTGGGTGGCATTTTGTGGATTCACGCAGATTCCAGAACTTTCTGCCACAGAAATGTGAGGAAAAAGTGTTTTTTAACACATTTTGAGGTTTGCAAGGAAATTCTGTGTAATAGAACCTGGTGAGAACCAGACAAGTCACCCCATCCTGGATTCCCCTGCGTGTTTAGTTTTCAAAAATGTATAGTTTTGCTAGGTTTCCTCAGGTGCCGGCAGAGCTAGTGTTCAAAATCTACAGCTAGGCACTTTGCAAAAAAAGGGTCAGTTTTCTCTGTGAAAATGTGGTGTGTCCACATTGTGTTTTGGGCCATTTCCTGTCGCTGGCACTAGGCCTACCCACACAAGTGAGGAACCATTTTTCACGGAACACTTTGGGTAATGCGGCATGGGTGGAATTGTGTGGCTCTGCGCAGATGCCAGAACTTTCCACCACAGAAAATTGGTTTGCCAGGGATTCTGGGTAACAGAACCTGATGAGAGCCAGACAAGTCACCCCATCCTAGATTCTCCTGGGTGTGTGGTTTTTTAGAAATGTATAGATTTGCTAGGTTTCCCTAGGTGCTGGCAGAGCTAGGGTTCAAAATCTACAACTAGACACTTTGTAAAAAAAGAGTCCTTTTTCACTGTGAAAATGTGGTGTGTCCAGATTGCGTTTTGGGCCGTTTCCTGTCGCTGGCACTAGGCCTACCCACACAAGTGAGGTACCATTTTTCTTGGAAGACTTTGGGAAATGAGGGGTGGATGGAATTTTGTGGATCTACACAGATTCCAGAACTTTCCACCACCTAAAATGTAAGGAAATATGTTTTTTGGACAAATTGTGCGGTTTGCAAAGGATTCTGGATAACAGAACCTGGTGAGAGCCAGACAAGTCATCCCATCCTGGATTCCCCTGGGTGTCTAATTTTAAAAAATGTATAGGTTTGCTAGGTTTCCCTAGGTGCCGGCAGAGCTAGGGTTCAAAATCTACAGCTAGGCACTTTACAAAAAAAGGATCCGTTTTCACTGTGAAAATGTGGTGTGTCCATCTTGCGTTTTGGTCATTTCCTGTTGTGGGCACTAGACCTACCCACACAGTGAGGTGCCATTTTTCTCGGAAGATTTTGAGGAATGCGTGGTGGGTAGAATTGTGTATCCATGCAGATTCCAGAACTTTCCACCACAGAAATGTGAGGAAAATGTGTTTTTGTGGACAAATTTTGAGGTTCGCAAGGCATTCTGTGTTACAGAACCTGGTGAGAGCCAGACAAGTCACCCCATCCTGGATTCCCCTGGGTGTCTAGTTTTGAAAAGTTTATAGGTTTGCTAGGTTTCCCTAGGTGCCGGCAGAGCTAGGGTTCAAAATCTACAGCTAGGCACTTTACAAAAAAAGGGTCCGTTTTCACTGTGAAAATGTGGTGTGTCCATCTTGCGTTTTGGTCATTTCCTGTTGTGGGCACTAGACCTACCCACACAGTGAGGTGCCATTTTTCTCGGAAGATTTTGAGGAATGCGTGGTGGGTAGAATTGTGTATCCATGCAGATTCCAGAACTTTCCACCACAGAAATGTTAGGAAAATGTGTTTTTGTGGACAAATTTTGAGGTTCGCAAGGCATTCTGTGTTACAGAACCTGGTGAGAGCCAGACAAGTCACCCCATCCTGGATTCCCCTGGGTGTCTAGTTTTGAAAAGTTTATAGGTTTGCTAGGTTTCCCTAGGTGCCGTCAGAGCTAGGGTCAAAATCTACAGCTAAGTACTTTGCAAAAAAAGGGTCAGTTTTCACTGTAAAAATGTGGTGTGTGCACGTTGAGTTTTGGGCCGTTTAATGTCACGGGCACTAGGCCTATCCACACAAGTGAGGTACCATTTTTATCGGAAGACTTTGGGAAATGTGCGGTGGGTAGAATTTTGTGGATCCACGCAGATCCCAGCACTTTCCATCATAGAAATGTGAGGAAAATGTCTTTTTTTTAAACTAAGTTTGAGGTTTGCAAGGGATTCTGGGTAACAGAACCTGGTGAGAGGCACACAAGTCATCCCATCCTGGATTCATCTTGGTGTCTAGTTTTAAAAAATGTACAGGTTTCCTAAGTTTCCCTATGTGCTGGCTGCGCTAGGGCCCAAAATCCACAGGTAGGCACATTGCGAAAAACAAGGCTTTCTGCCACCCTGGGGGGGATATCAGGGGGGAGTTTGCCCTGATATGCTCCTAAGGGGGGAAGAAAGACTATGGTTATTAGTTTGGGGGTGGGGGCATTGGTATGCCCATTCTGGACAGCTCCCACCCTCATGCATAAAAAAAGCCAGCATAATTGCTGGTGCCTAGTGTGCTCACTGACGCCCCCTGGGGGGGCAGATCAGGAGCTACTGCCCCAATCTGTCTCCTGGGGGGAAGAAAGACTGTGGTATTTATTGGGGTGTGGTGGGGGCACTGGCATGCCCGTTCTGGGCAGCCCACACACCTGAATAAAAAAACAAATATTTCCTGATGCCTATTGATCCTTCTGCCCCCCTGGAGGCAGATAAGTGGTTTTTGCCCCTATCTACCTCATGGAGGACAGAAAGACTGAGGCAATTTAGTTTGTGGGTGGGGGCATTGGCATACCCATTCTGGGCAGCCACCACCCGTACGTATATTTAAAAAAAATCCCTGGTGCCTTGTGGGCTTTCTGCCCCCCCGGGGGAAGTTTAGGGTTTACTGCCCCATCTGCCTCCTGGGGAGGGCAGAAATACTGTGGCATTATGGGGTGTGGTGGGGCATTTGTATGCACTTTCTGGGCAGCCCCCACCCTGGACTTTGGAGAAATAAAATCCCTGGTGCCTAGCGGGCTTTCTGCCCCCGAGGGGGCAGATAAAGGCATATTGTCTCATCTGCCTCCCATGGGGGGCAGAAAGACTGTACCATTCTGGGATGCCCCAACCCAACATACAAATAAAACAATAAAACCCCAGTGCCTAGTGGGCTTTCTGCCCCCTGGGGGCAGATCAGGGGCTATTGCCCCATCTACCTCCTGGGAGGGGCAGAAAGTCTTTAGCCTTCTTTTGGGGGGTAGGGTGGTGGCATTGGCATGCCCATTCTGGACAGCCCCCACCCCTGGCCTATAGAAAAATAGTCTGTGGCTATGGTGCTTTTTGCCCCCCCGGGGGCAGATTGGAGGCTATGCCCTCATCTGCTCCCCAGGGGGGAAGAAAGACTGTTTGTTCCCAATATGTATGGGGGAGCAATGGACCTTGCCCAAGGTGCAGCTCCCCCCTCCCTGGTGCTAGTTGGTGGATCCCTGCTTGGGGATCCCCCTCTTTGGGGGATCTACTGGGGAAGGGTACCATTGGAAAGGGGAGATTCTCCCCTTTCCCACGATACCCCTCCCATCTGTTCCGGTGCTCGTAGGGCTGAGGTAGCCCCACAAGCAACAAAACTGTTAAACTTAAGCTAAGTTTCAGTTTCTTTTTTTGTTGCAATGACGATAGCACGCCATGTGCACAATCGTCATCGCAAGGAAATCCCAAAATAGGCCTGGGGTGGTTGGGAAGCTCTTCCCCACTTCCTCAGGCGAAAAAAAGGGAAATCCCTTTGCTGTCTGCAGCAGAGGGATTTTCTGAGCATGTGCTCATGACGTAATGGTTCCGTCATGAGCACAGGAGCACTGGTGCTCATGACATAACCAGTCGGTTACGAACACCCTAAGGAATAAAGCACTCATCCAGGAGTTGCCAACACGTTGGAATTCAACATGCTTGAATGTCTGTTTGAGCAGGACAGACCAATCAATGAATATGTCATGCAAAGAGGCGATGCTACAGTGAAAGCATGATCATTGAGATGGACCAAAGAGGGCCTACTTAAATGCCTGCAGAGATTCTACTTCCTTTCAAGGTCTTCACACGTGAGGTCAGCAAGGAGAACTATACTATGGGCCAAGCTATCCCATTGTTGCACATGCTACAGGAATAGCTGAAGGGGGTATCTGCAATGTACGCAGGTGTGGAGAAAAACAAAAAAGCATATGAGTTGGTGGAGAACTTAACCCTTCACTTATCTAAAACTACAGGGGTGCAAAGAGGCATTGTGTCATCCAACCATCACTTTTGTGCCACAATTCTTGATCCACTGTATAAACCATTCCTGCACACTTTAATACCTTTTTCAGATGGGGATTTTGCCAGCTACAAAACTTGAAAAGCTGTGCAAGACAGTCAGCTCGAAAAAGAACGGCATGGAATTAGAGGCCCATTGCTCTAAGGCACAACAAATACTGCAGGGCAGCCAGCTTCAAGTTTAACTTCAGAGCCTGAAGGCAGTGCTGTTGTCTCACAGCAGCCAAAACCACAGCAAATACCAAGAACAACATCAACAACAACAAGAACAGGTGCATCAGCCCTAAAATCAGCACAGGAATGGTCTCTATGGGCAGGGCGTCAGTCCAGTGTTGAGGCAAAGGCAAAAGAGGCCAATCAAAGCTGAGCACCCATGAGCATTGGGAGGATGGTTCAAGCCTATCTGGATGACCCCACAGAAGCCTACTATGATCAAAACCCATTGCTGTAGTGGTATGGGAAAATGCGCCAATGGCCATTGTTCAGCAGGCTGGAGATAAACTATCTGGCTTGCCATGTCGCAAGTGTCTCTGCTGAGCGTGTTTTCAGTGCTGCTGGTGCTGGTCTGACAGTGAGGAGGACCAGTCTCTTGCCCTAAAATGTGGGAGAGGTTAACCATGATTAAAATGTATCAGCACTTTATACCACAGGATTACACCATACCTGAAGTAGTGCAGCAGGAAGATGATGATGGCGACTCAGGTCAGGGAAGTAGTGTGTTAGGTGACCTACTTCTGGGTGAACCACCAGAGTTTAAGGATAAGCTCTACTACCCTCACAACTAGGCTTTTGAGTTACTTTCTTCCTTTGACACCCAAAACAAACACAAAAAGATATAGCTAAGGAATATTATTTAATTAATTATGTGTGTGTGTCACTGTGTTTCTGGTTTGAATCACAACAAATCCCTTACCGCCATCTTACTCCTTTATTGCCGGATTGTAGTTGCAACTGTGTGCAGTTAGTGAAGAAGTAAGTCAACTCCTCCTGACTTGCCCTATATCCCTTTCCCTCAATCCAGACATTGGATGGACAATACATACAATAAAAATGTGAAATGTGTGCCTGCCTCAAGTTCAAAAGACCTGATTATATATCTATCCTTTCCAAGTCTAGAGGGACTGCCCCGGAATCACAGGTAAATGATGGCATGCATTGCATGCTGAGTGATTGGTGTTTGTTGTACATAATGTCTGCTAGTATTTTACACGCAAAAAAGGGACTCAAGTCAATCTTTTCCTTCTTGTTGTTCAGTAACAAAATTGTACTACTGCAGGCCGATCCATTGCATTTTGAGTCTGGACTCACCTGGGACACTATTTTTTGGTGCAGAGTTGGGCACCATGACCACACCATACTCGCAGTCAAAGTCAGGAAGATTAGACTGTGTAGTGATGGAGGCGAGCATGATAGTGTGACAGTGGTGCATTGATTTTGTTACTTAATTGGGAAAATGCTATGTTGCTATTTGGGTATGTGTGCTCAGTGCTGTCTGGCTCAAATTCAAATCTAAGTGGAGGTTGGGTGGGCGGGCCTGCTTCTGTTCTTGGATGTAGGGGCTGGAAGCAGACATGATTTAGCCATGCCGCCTCTGAAAGTCTTCATGTTGCAGTCCTCCTTAATTATGCAGTTTAACTTTTTTTTGTCCTTGATTTTTCAATATCCTTTTTCTTTTTACATCTACAGGCTGGCCTTTACCCTGCGCTATACTGGGAAAAACAACTCACATTTACCATACTAAACCGCATCCGCAAGGCAGGCACCCAAGATTGATGGACAGACAGTCCAAGGAAAGAACAAGAAAAATGCAGAGATGCAACTCCCAATTGGGCAATAATTATAGTTTCATTTCATTCAGTTTTTCTCTTCAATTATTACAACTGTGTGTGTTGTTGTTTATGTTTCCTTATATTTGACTCCTACAGATATTTTTTTATTTTATTTGCTATCTTTCAAAGGAAGCCCGGTACAACAGAACATAAAATGTATGTAACTTGTGTCTCTCTGGGGGCAAACAGGCAAGGCCATTGCATAATTAATAATATACTGCCCTGTCCTAGTCTACTACTACTCATCAAGTCATCATCATGCATGCATTTCCTTGTTCTCCCTTAACAGATTTATGATGGTTGGCTGCCAAGATGAATGTGTGTTGTTCATGTACAGTGTTTGTCTTTGTCAAACTTTTCCCTCAAATCCCACTTCCCAACCATTCATCAAACCCTAACCTTCTTCCCACGGGCTGCGTGATTTATAGAGGTGTAACTAAATTAAATTTACACCAATGATTGATCACACACTGCTGGGGCAGATGTGGTGAAAGCAACACTAACTCAAGGCAGGGTGATGATCTTCTTCTGCTCTAAGAGTATATACTATAGTCCACAATGGCAATATATAGAGATTAGATTGCCCACTCATGCACAGTATTTGATAATATAATTTTTTTCCAGAGGAACATAATCTGTCATAATATAAGTGCCAGCATCGAGTCATCAATCATCCTAGTTCACTTCATAGCTCAAGTCAACTTCAGTTTGTAACTTGTACGAGGCAAGCCCTACATTTAGTTTTTTATTACTTTAGCTCTGCTTATCATCATGGTTTCCTGTTTGGCAGTCTTCTTGTATAGTGTACTTCTACTACTCTTTGCCTGGTCTCCTTCAGGTGACTGACTGTCTCATTTTCTTTTTTTGGAAATGCTACTGTCAGTGTCTACCACTACTACCACCACCATGCACCTTGGGAAACCAAACCATCACCATGCAGCCATCGCTATGCCTATAAAGTATAAACATCATCCCTTTTCCGCTCAGGCCAGGATCTTGGTTCTTAGCACCGGGACGCCCCATTGCTGGGGCAGCTGTTTGCGCTCTACCAAAACTATAGAACATCAATCAAAGGTAAGAGAAGAAGTGTGGGGAAGGCATAATGTATATACTATGGAAATTAATAAATTCACACACCCACAACCTTCCGAGTTGCAGACTGCATAGACTGGGAGAAGAGACTGACAGTACTAGTAGGGCAAGTGAGGGTACCGCATCCATCTGTTGGTGTGTTACACTATCATCAGATTTCAGTCAAAAACTGGCTGTGGCAGTATAGCTAACAAGCACAGTACATGTGTGGTATCCTCCCACTTCCTCAGCCCCTAACATTTGCGTGAGTTTCAGGCATTACTAGGAACAATGGAGTAGACAAGTCTTCTTCTTCTCTCTCTTGTTTAGCTAAATTAACATTGCAAGCAAGCCAGCGCAGTCAGCTTGCATCCTAGACAGACATACTTATGTCGCAGACGCAGATTCACATTACTTTACTATTGTCTGCAGGTGGGGCAGCTGTAATACACAATTATCTATTTTTCTATCATGGCCATACTCTGTCAAATCACTATCAACTGCTCAATTTTACTTTGACATTAACTACTGCAACAAGGCAGAAGATATCTGATTACTAGTATGAATGATGATATACAGGACGATGTGAGGTACTACTGTTGTTTGATTGTGTAACCATGCAGCCAATAGGCCACCCATGGCTGACACGGTTAAAAAGACATAGGTAGGGAGCGGGGGTGGGCCTCGGAGTTCGAGGGAGGCGATTGATAATGGATAGGTATGGGTACATACATACACAATATGTATGTTGTGCTTGCAAACTACTGTGAGTCAGGGGAGTATTTTGAAACACAACCTTGAATCAAAAACCTTGAAAAAAACAGTCCTTGTTTCTTCCCAGCGATTTTTCCATTTATCTTTGCATTGCTCTTCTAACATTCTTTTTTTTATTCTGGCTTTGCTACTCTGGCACGGATTATTTTTCTTTTACATTCTCTTCATCCAGTCTCCACCTATGCTGATTGAATACCATCCAGGCATCCATCCATTCAAAGTAAACATGGCTATCATTCTTTTTAATCTCAAAAAACCTTTCCCAATAACATACATTTGTATTTATTTTAAACCACCACCCATGTGTCCTCGCTTGCCTTTGAGTTTGACCCATCAAACCCCCCCCCCCCTGGAGGATTCATTTCACCAATACAGTTTCACCCACCAAGGCAGGCATTCTTTCTTTCTCCTTTCATCCATCCGTCAACCACCCATGCATCCTATCAGCCACCTATATGCATCCCGAGCCCCCTTCCTTCACAACACATCCTTCTCTGCCAGTCATAAATTGCATGTCACCCATCCTTCCTCCATCCATCCTTCTTTACCTTTTCCTTCAACCCATCCATCAAGGTCGTCTGACTCTTAGTCTTTTTCATAAAACTTTCCCAGCTGAGTTCAAGTCAGATAGAAGAGGCCATTAGTTACTCAACTCCTGATGCTAATGCTATTGCTAATGCTAAATAAAGGGTGCCTTCCATTCACAACAACTTAGTCTCTTTCAACAGTACAGTGTAGACCCTTGCAGCGAGTGTATTGTCAATAAGTAAGGAATATAACTTACCACAGCCAGCCAATGCTGCTGGCTCACCCCCTGCAGCTGCTGCATCTGCTGCTCCCTACTTACTGGTGTCACCTTCGCTGTTGGCCCCAGCACTGGTGGTCGGTTCACCAAGAAAAAACATTGCCCATCTTTTTGATGCCATATACGCTTCCCCCTATTTATTTCACTAGCAAGATTGAAAATACAATACATACATACACCACACACATCACTAGTACAAATCAGGTACTAGAGTAGAGTAGACAGTATTTCCTATCAAAAAAAAAATATATATCTGGTTGGGCATTTTGTTGGTGGCCATTTTAGACAAGCCTCTCGAGAAGAAGACAACCCAAGCGCCTGGACTCAGTGGCTAGAGCTATTGGTGAGTCTGAGTTTTTAAAAAGAAAAAGAGTGGCCAACAGTGCGGACAATTGGACATGAGGTCTCTTGAACTCTCGCTTGGATGGATAATATAATGTTGTCCTCCTCCTCCTCATACTTCCTTGCAGACATGGTGCACGGTAATCAGTTGTTCACCATCAACTGCTGCTAATAATAGTAATAGGCCTAGACAAGAAAAAGTAAAAAATACACCACTTTGGGGTGTCCAATGTGACCATAATTTTATTTACTGATTGAGCATGAGAAAGAAAGCCTTCTAATCTCAACAGTCATGCGTAGATAGGAATACCTTCGTTGGGCATGCAATCTGCAGAGCAGAGTAGTAGTACTACTAATAGTAAGGACCAATGTGTTCTCTGGGTCTTACTGTAGAACCACCACTGGGAAGTTCACAAAATATAAGGGGAGAGGGAAAGCTGACTTAAAAACCAGAAGAAAGCAAGCTACAGACAGACTAATAGTACAGAGTCGAAGCAGTTAGATTTGATGTAAAAAAAAAACAGACAGTAGAAATATAAATAACTAAATTGGAAGGTAATGCAGGGATAACAAGAATTTAGAAAACAGATAGATTGAAGATGATTTGGTCAAAAATAAAATTAGGAAACTGAAATATTAGTTTAAAAAAAATAAGGTGCAGTAAAAATTAGGAAAATATATATGAATATTAACAACAGGAGGACTTACTGGTGCCAGCAGAGCCATCTGCAGACGATCCAGATCCCCCCTCAGCAGACCGCCTTGGCAGGCCTTCTTCTTGCCCCTGGATGCTGATAATGGAAGACATGATTAAAGAGACAAAAATTGATTGCTGTGAAATAAATATTAAAAAATCGCTCCAAAAAGAGTGTCTGACAGGAAACGGCAATTGCAATAAAATTAACCTTTCTAATCAGATTGACTTAGTAGTAGACTACTGTCACAGTCGCGGACCGTCCTATCTCTTTTATTACTCCACAGTTCCATTCCTATTCCAGAACCCTAAACCTAGTAAGTACCACCTAGCCTGCCTATTCCAAAGACTTTGGAATGAATTGCCCAAAAATTATATTTGCTTCTTCTAAGTTCCGATCTCATTCGCAATCTTCAACCCCCTTTGATGGGCCAATTCACTAATTCTGCATTTATTTTAGTCCTAAAAAATGCATAGATTGACGCATGCATATTGCATAGACTAAATTGTTGGTTGGTTGCTGAGTTGCTATATTAATCACTCAGTAACAAACTACCAACGGTTCTACTAAGGAGTCCGCAGCACGTGAGAGGAGGACAAGTCACGCGGACCGCTAAAAAATTACCAACTAATACTAAGTAATTGACTAACTACTACCTATCACTATCTTAGTGACAGGACAAAGGAAAGGAGTATCTCTAGTCTGCATTCCCTAACTTAAGTTCTCTAACCTCTCTTACATAATCAGCCCAAGCGAGCGCAAAGTTGCAAACAAGTAAGAGTAGTAGCACCAAGCACCCGTCTAGAGGAATAACAATAAAAGAGATCAGTGGTAAGGCAAACAGGTAGATAGGGTAAATTCCAAATTTTCAAATATTAATATAAGCTTGGATGCACGTGAGGTATCTCCCTCTGACCTGAAGGGAGTAAGTCCAAACTGATATACAGCACCAAGGTGAAGTACTTGACGTCCCTCAGATGCACCCTGTATTGGTCCACAAAGGGACTAAAGGATGTTTAAATAAATACATTTCACAGGCCTTGTGTGTTTGAACTCCAAAAACTCTTTTTTATAATTGATTAACCATCGGAATTAGGAATCATGATACTCTTCATGTGTACAGGTAAAGTAGATTCAATACATCTTGAATAATAAAGTTATATGTAAATGTCCTTTACATAATATAATAATCCCAATGCATTTCGAGTCAAACGACTCTTCATCAGAGGATAATGATCCTGTAAATAAAATGAGTTACAGTCACTTTCAGGACACAGAACCTAGGGTTACAAAACAATGTGAAAGTAATGCCATAAATCATAGTATGAATGAGAAACATAAATGTATGGAGCATGTTACGTAGACAACTGGATACCATTATAAAATCACAAAAGATGGTGAATTATTGCATGAAGGAAAAAGTGCACGTGAACCAAGAATAAATGTGGTGGACAACTGTGTAACGTTGCGTACTTTTATGTTTCTCATTCAAACATAACTTACCTGCATGTAAGCTGCTTTCTTGCTATTTGTGAAAAAAATTATATTTGCAATAACACATAACAGAACACACAATAGTAATATCATTAGCTACTCACCAAGCCCCACCTAAAAGGTCCAGCAAGTCCTGCTCCCGATCCAGAATGTCGAACCACCTGTGTGTCAGTTGGTTACGGGTGTGCCAGACCTCAGCAAAACACTGCCTGGCACACCCACGCCCACCGATGTGGTGCTCCACTTAAAAATCAAGTGCAGCCACCTCCACCTCAGAGAATAAGGCATGGAGCTGCACCACTTCTGGGCGCCTTCTTCCTCAAGGAAGGCAACTCCTCCTGTTTCTCAGGTAACTGGGTGAAGCACTCTTTGTAGTCTTGGTCATGGTTCTGGGGGGCGGGGTGGGGTGGGAAGAAAAGAAAATGTAGGAGTAAAACATTAAGTCAGGAGAAAAAGAAGCGAAGCAAAATACATTTTTAAAGCAAGTAATAGTAAAGCAGTACACAAATACAGTAAAACACACAAAATGTAGAAAAAACGCAAAATATACACTTGGGGAGAGAGAGGGACAGATATTACATAAAAAAACATCAGAAAAAACATTTTAGGGACAAAGGATTGGAAAGGTTTAGAGAGGATTGAAAAACAGTCATAGAACCATAACCAGATAAGAAAAACAGGATGGCCATGCACATGTGTGAACGCATGGTGAAGTTTGTGAAATATTTCCTCCGAACACGCAATCTGCATTGCCAAACATCAGAAACATCTTGCGAGCATATGGAACATGCAACACTGCATGCTCCCGGAATTCCGCGTAAAGTTGCAGAGTTTTTTTTACCGCTTTGAGGAGATCCGCATAGCACGGCTACGTGAACTCCACCAGGGCTTACTTCTGATTTCCAGAATATTTAATGACAAGTGTCATCCATATTTCACCAAGCACTACCAATGTGATTCGAATGTCTGATTCTTGTTCTTGGTAGATGATAGCTGAGCTCATTCTGCTAATTGGTCAATTTTTACTTTCATTCATATGAGAGCATTATGGGAAGTGTACTCCAATATTCATTTAAACATAGATACAGTAATCAGGGTAATATTTGAGGATGTTTCAGTATTTTTGAAATATCTGTTTGATTTGTAGACTTTCTTTACTATATAATAAGATAAATCGGATTTCATTGACTTCCAATGTTTCAGTTTGATTTTCTTTCTTAGCGATGAGGCTATGAACTCTATTTATGAGTCTACATCTTTCATACCCTCAACGTGAACTAACTCTAACTAAACTATAACTATAACTAAACTCAATATTTTTAAAACCTGGCGAATGTTAGGGTCTATGACGTATGTACCAGTGAAAGGACTATCTAAAGGCAACTGGTTTGTTGCTATGTAGTGCCTTAAAGGTGGCGTACAAGGCCTTGAAAGCAATACTTTTCCCCACAGTTGGTTCAGAGCCATGGTAGCCTGATGACATTTAGGGTGACTGAAAATGAGACAGACTGCAGCATTTTCTAGGGTCTGAAGATTAGATACCATTTTTTGTTTTAAGCCGAAATATAGTCTATTGCAGTAGTGACGTTTGGATAAAAGCAATGCTGATATGATCTATTTTTTAAAGGTTAGAGGGGATATAAGGTAACATTCTTCTTAGGATCTTTAGATGAAATAAACTGAGGAGGCTGATTGATTTGGTTCTCAAAAGAGAGTTTTTTTGTCAAAATGACCTCCAGGTTTCTAACCCTTTCCACTGGGGATGGGGCTGGGTCCATATCTGGTGGCCTCCTGTCTGGGGACCAGAAATTTGTGTTGTTTCCAAAGAGTAGAATCTCCGTCTTGCCAGAGTTTAATTTCAGGCAGTTTTCCACCATCCAATTTCCAGTTATTTCCACACAGAGTATGGGCTGGATTTCCTGTAACAGACACCAACATGTGTGTGTCATCTGCATGGGAATCAACGGAGAACCAAGAGGTTCTGACAAGTTTAACCAAAGGACTGATGCACAAATTAAATACGGTAGGGCTTAGAGAGGCTCCTTGGGGGACGCCACAGGGAATATTCCAAGTTGTAGACGCAAATTTCTCTAGCATGATGTATTGTTCCCTATCAGCCAAAAAGGACGTAAGTAAGGAGAGGGCTTTATTTCTGATTCCTAGATCATGCAGGCAGTTGTCAAAATGATGTGATTGATTGTGTCAAAGGCTGTCAGCAGATCTAAGAGTATTAATGCTGCATTGTCTCCATTATCAATGATGGATCTGATGCTCTCTACAGCTATTATGGGAGCTGATTCCGTGCTATGCCTGCTCTGAAAGCCAAACTGGGACTCATTCAGCAGGCTGTTTTCACTTATGTAAGCAGATCGTTGCTGATGGAGTGCTTTATCTAGTAGCAGGGTATGCCCAGACGTGGGTCCCTTGCTCACTTTGCCACTGGATTCAAGATAGCCTGGCTGATGAGGGTTATGAACCAGAAACCGGTCCCAGGATGCTTGTTTCGGGTCCAGGGAAGACATGACTTGGCAGTTCGGGCTGGACTGTTCCCATGAAGCACAGGGTCAGACTGATTTGCATGTGGCCATGTCTGAACTGGGGTGGTGGAGTGAGCTAAAGTATGATGATGGATTAAACCCAGATCAGTTGGCTGGGGGTGAGTGTTTGATTTGCTCAAGCGCTTCTTCCATCATCCCCTTTGGTATCGCCTTATCTAGTATTTGAGCTCACTGGGGCCCATGTGATATGGGCCGATAGATCATAGGGTCGGATGCCGGAAGGATGGCCTTTTTTATAAGTGGTAGATTTGCTGCTCTCTTCCATGGCTTTGGAAAGATGCCTGCATGAATTCCTTCTTTAAAGATTAGTGTCAGGTGCGCAGAAATAACCTCTGTTGCAAGATATAACACTTTAGGAGGGCATGGGTCATCTGGGTGCTGGATAAAATGTTCTTCACTTGCTCTTGGGATAAGGGGGTAAAGTTAGAAAAGCAACATTGTGTATACGTTTCTGGTTGGGGACTGTGATTATTAGATAGTTGTGGAATGTTTGGGAAAAAAGTGGAATAAAGGCTGAGTACTTTTGACTGAAATGCTTATGCTAGTTTATCGCAAACATCTTGACTTGCATTAGGCGGCTTATTTTGAACTGCATTAGACAGTATTTTAAAAGTTTTAAATTGTTCTTTAGTTGGTTTTTCTTTTCGAATTAAATTTGTTTCTGAGAAATCAATGGTTTTTTTTGCACAGATCATTGACTTATAGATTTTTAGAGCTTGCTTATAAGTAGTTTTATCTTCCTCAGTAGAGTTCAATCTTCACTTCCATTCTAATTTGCAACAGAACTTTTTTTGTTCTTTAAGATTATGAGAATGCCAAGTTTCTGAGGGATTTTTACGTTGGTTGGGGGCTATGGTTGCTGGGCCAGTGTGTTTATGGCATTAGTAATTTCTTCATAACAACGAAAGAGTGTGCCTTATTCGAAAGAAGAGCATGTGTGTAGAATCCAACTAGGTTCTTTAAAAAGCCCTCACTCACCAACCTAGTTGGTGACATGAGTGTGTCTTATATCAGCATGAAATTATGTATGTGAATAGGGGTTGACAGTGAACAATCCGAGGGTTAATGCTGTAAGACTGTACCCCATGGAATATTATCTTTCAATTCATGCCTGTGCGTCCCCAAACGATAAACCCATCTCTGCTTTTTCTCATATAGGATTTGTTGTGTGTTTCTTTGCGATTTTACTTGCTCAATGATTGTCCATCTAAGGTCATTGGTTGTATGGTTTTGCTGTAAGAAGTGTTTGCTTAGTTTAGTGGTGGCACGCCCACATCTTACATTACTCCGATGCTCACATATACGCAGTTTCACTTTGCGTGTGGTCATGCCCACATAGCGCAACCCACATGGACAACTGATCAAATAGACCACGTTGGCGAAGTTACAATTGGTGTGGGCATGCTGTGTCCAAGTTTTCCCCTGCTCAAGGTCCAGGGCTTTTGTGTGTGTTGCGAGATGTCAAATACTACAATTTGCGCACGGAAAGTGTACTGTAACCTTTGGAAGGCCCCAAGCCTCAGTTATCGATGTAGGGTCCATCGTTGGCCTATCCCTAGGGCGAGTATGGACTAAAGTGTCTCTGAGACTACGTCCTTTCTTGAAAGAAAACAGGGGTTTCTCCCATTGTCTGTTGTTACTAGTGAGTATTCTCCAATGTTTAGTAACAGCTTTCTTCACAGTGTTGGATGCGCTGCTGTAAGTCATGACACAAGTCAAGGGGATTTCTCCTATTTCCTTAGGACACTCCTCAAGTAGTGCCTCCCTTGCTTGGTTCCGTGCCCTTTTATAGCCTTTGTTTATGACTCTGTCTGGATAGCCCCGATGTTTGAGTCTGGTGGTTAAATCCGATGATTGTCTACGGAAGTAATTCAGATTGCTGCAGTTTCTTCTCACCCATAGATATTGTCCATACTGCAAGCTTTCCCGTAGGGGTCTTGGGTGGAAGTTTGAGAATTCCAGGAGGTTATTCTTTGCCGTTGAGTTGTAGTGAGTTTTGGTTCTGAGGCGTCTATTGGTTATGGAGATGACTACATCAAGAAACACAACTTCTTATGTGCTGCAATTATGGGTAAACCTCAGATTCAGGTCAAGAGTATTGATCCACTGTAAGAAATCAGCAAGGCAATCCTCCGACTCTTGCCACATCAGAAGAATATCATCTATGTACCTCTTCCAAAAACTAATGGAAGAGGCAAAGGGTTCATCAGTACTTTATTTATTAATATACGGTCAAAGTCATGAATATAAAGGCCAGCTACGCTGGGGGCAAAGGTACTATCCATAGAAGTCCCAGTCGATTGTAGGAACAACTCCCCTTTATATTCAAAGAAATTCTTCTTGAGTGCCAGTGTGGCACACTCAAAGAAAAATGTTTTGGGAGTCCGGTATTCCCAATTGGTTTCATTCAGGACCTTCTCCAGGACTCTGATGGTATCGTCCTGGGGAATGCTCGTATAAAGACTTTCGATGTCGAGGGTCACAAGTATGGTTGAATCAGTCTCAATAGGCAACTCTTGTAGCAGGTTGAGTAAACTCTTAGTATCCTAGAGGTAAGTTTAGACTTTGTTGAATCAAGGGTTTGAGGAAATAGTCGCAGAAGTGCGATAACGGCTCAAGTAGAAACCCGATACCCGAGGCAATATGCCGTCCCGGGAGGGGTTGTTTTTGTGTATTTTGGGCAACGCATAGAAGTATGGTATTACGTCTTCTGCTTCTGTCAGAAAATCGGCCTCGTGTTTCGCAATGTGACCATTCTCCTCTGCTTCTCTCATGAGGTTCAGAGTCTGTGTTTTGAGTTCTGGGGAGGGGTTCATGGTCAGTGGTTTGTAATTCTTCCTGTCACTCAATAGGCGTTGACATTCATTGTCATAATCCACTGTGTTTTGAATAACCACGTCCCCGCTCTTGTCAGCAGGTTTTATCGTAATGGCAGTGTTAGACTGTAAATGACCAAGAGCCTCAAATTCAGATGTACTGAGATTTTTGAAAATCTTTGGTTCCTCAAAAACCTCAATTTCATGGAAAACCGCCTGCCCCAAGGCAGTGATTTCTGCTGGGATAGTATGAGGGGGCGGAGTGAAAATGGATTTTGTCCTGAAACCAGTATCTCCTTCACTCATGTCCGTTACTGTCTCTTCTTTCCCATCAAAGAAAGCTTTCAGTTTTAACTTTCTAAAAAAATGAGCTACCTCGCAATGAAGTCTGAACTTATCCAAGCGTGCTGAAGGCACAAAGCCCAGGCCTTTTTCTAGGACTTGTTCTTCTGCTGGGGATAGGATCAAATTGGAGAGGTTGACAATTAAACTCCCTGGGCACTGGTGCTCGCCTGTTGCGACTTGCTGCGTGTGTTGTTGCCCACTGGGTCGTCTTGTTCCCATCAAACTTGGTTCTGTCCTCTACTCTTTACTCTTCCTCTCCGACCCCTCTCTAAAAAAGGAGGGCGGTAAGTGTTTTGTTGAAATTGTGGTGCTTTTAAGAAGCCAGGGTTCCAGCCCATCATCGGAATCTGGGGATGCTGGAAATGCATTGGATGCATTCCTCCTCCTAGTGGCATAGGATATGGTTGCCACATCGGATGAGGAAAGTTCAGTCTGGCCACACCTCTTGTCCCGCCCCTTTGTCTCTGTTTGTAGCTACCATTGCTTGATTCCCTAGTAGTGGAGGAATTATCATCAGAGGTATTAGTGTTAGAATTGTACCTCATAGGTGGTGTATAGGCAGGGTCAGCGTATGGGTAGACTTTGTTAAAAGCTAATTTCTTTAAATCTTTTTGAAATTTAGAAACTTTTGTCTGAGTTAGTCTATCTATATTATATATAGATATATATAGTCTATATTCAGTGATGTCTTTATTAATCTCGTCTAACCTTTTCTTATACCCAGTTAATGTGGTTTTGAAATGGTTTTCTGTTTGTTGAATCTCAATGATCAGTGCTTCAGAGAGCCTTACTGCTGTTTTAATTATCAGGACTAACCAATCGCATGTGCAATGCCATGTGATCATTGCCCACTCCTTTCTAAAGGTGGCATCCCCTAAAAAGATGCGTGGGGCATTTGTTACCAGGAGACCCCTTGGCGCGGTGTTAGTGCGCAAATATTCCGTGAGAAATATCCTGTGTAGAATAGCCCGGATTCTGTTCTTTTTCTGCTCGGACAATTTATCCCATTCACTTGTGTGAGTTATGGCCTGTAAAATTGCAGGATCTGCAAAAAGGGGAGGGCGTGCCAGGATGGCATCCACCTCTGACTCAGGATATGTGAGACCCAGATTATCCATCGTGTGGAGGTAGGTAAGGTAGGTAAGATGACAACAAAGTCAAAGAAAGGGGGAAGTCAGGAGTGAGAGTTAGATGCCATCATATCAGGCGCATCATGGTGGGCTTTGGACGAGAGGCAGTGGGGTTGGGCAGTATAGTGGAAGGGAACTGAAATAGTAAGGCATGATGGTCAGACCATCCTAAAGGTAAAGCATACAAGAAATGAAAGGATAGTTGATCTGTAAAAAAATTCCATCTGGGGATGTCCGACATTGTATTTACTGTTTGCTTAACCCCAAATACAGACATATAATATATTAGATTATTGACCTCTAAGTCATTGGAATTTTCCAGGTGATAATTAAAATTTCCAAAAATGGTAAAGTTTGTCCTATCAAATCATGTTTCTAAATAGGACCCCACTATTTCCAAGAAGTGAGACTTTTTAATGGGAGGCTGATACAGAAGTATTCCACTCCGTATCAACGGGAAAAAGCCTTTACAACAAGGTTTTTACCTCGTTGTGCCTCGACCATGCATTTTTTACAATGCACATATTTACCACGAATATGCATTTACAATGCATGCCAATACCACACATTTTAAGTTAGTTGGGGGGTGGGGGGTTTCCCCCACAACTACATTGTTTTAAAATCTAAAAACAATGCATGGCATTTGCATGCATTTTAAATGCAGATTTGAGGTAAAAATCATCATGCTACAAAAATGCGTGGCATAGGCTTGCAAAGTAATTGCCTGAGTTGTACCTTCGTACAACCCATATTAACATATGTTAAGGTATCTTTTGTGCAGACTTACAGCAAAACTATGATTACAATTTAACCTAGCTCAAGAGAGTCCTTATGTATAGTGATAAAAGGAGGGGCTATTACCCTTTCATCCCTCCTGTCTGCAGATTGTTGAAATGTTTCGGAAGCCCCAAATCACCCACATGGTTTATCCAGCCTTCCTCAGGACTAGATATCCCACAATGATAGTCTTACCATATCTGGAATTTCCAGTTAGGGAGAAATAACCAATTCTGGTCTTTATCAGTAACCACACTGCAGATGCTCCTAGAATGACACATGACACAAAAATAGACAACAATTTGTTTTCCGTCACTTAGCGTGACACTCACCCTCAATTAAAAAGAACCCATTCTACCATGGTTCCATAAACAATGATCATAGCCCTTCATTTACAAGGTGCAGCTAAATCATTAAGAGCCCGATTCACAAAAGTAATCTGAGACAAAATCCTAACTTTACGAATTTCGGTATTCACAAAAGGCATTAAGTACCAAAAATCACAAAGTCAGGCTTTCTCTCAGTTTAGTAGTAGTAAAGAATCCTAACTTTAATACTACTAAATGCCATTTGTGAATACCGAAAGTCATAAAGTTAGGATTTTGTCTCAGACTACTTTTGTGAATCGGGCCCTGAATCTCTCACACCATGCAAAAATGATTGTGATTGGAGGTATACCAACACCACGCTCAGGCCCCACCCATGGGTTTGCGAAGAAGTTGGGGCAAATCAAATGTTAAAATATTCTTAACAAGTTTCACTGCTCTATCCTCCCAAACTGGAGTGCGATCAGGATTGTCTCCCTGTAGCCACACGCTATTTGCACAGGGATGACAATTAAGTCATTCAAAATTCCACAAAGCTCTTTCTGAGGCATATAATTGTATCATAGTACATAATCTGTGGCCCAAATCAAGTACCAGCGCACTCAGCACACAGCCTACTTTCCATAATTCCTAAAAGGGTCTCCCACATCAAGACCCATACTAATGGTGTCGGCTGGTAAGTTCAGCCAGTGGAAACCTCGTATTTTTCTGGGACTAAAAGAAAAACGAGAGGCAAATATACAGCAACAGTTTACCTGGTTTCTGTTTCAGAATGCTCCCCACACAGATGTCCTGCTTGCGGCCAAACCAATCTCTCACTGGCTTCTCATGGGAGCCATGCTCATATCCTCAAGCGTATGATGCTGCCCCTACATGCTGCTTGCATCACCATGTAGGTGCCGGCTCCCTTCCCTCTCCCAGCTACATTTACTCTCTCCCGAACATGTGACCCAAGTTTCTGGTCATTTGATCCCTGTGGTGCTGCACTGTGATGACTAAGAAAGAGGAAAAACCCACTGCCATCTTGAAAGGATGATATGAGGACACAATTCAAATGCAACAATAGGAGGGAACCGCTGCCTATGGATTTAGTTATATCCTTATATGTAATCTTACAAAACTCATAGAGGTGACCTTCATCTGCTATCACTAAAAATACCAGAGGATTAGAAATGATGATACTACCAGTACCCCACAATTATCCAATTACTCTGGAGGAAAAAAGTACCTCCCTCACTCAAAGGGATCCAATTAGAGAGTAGATAATCCCAACAATTAAATTCTATTTAGTATGTGCCAAAGAATGTCTTTGTTGAAGCCGATCTCATTACTACGTACCCGAAAAATTTACTTCTGTTCTCATATCAATAGAACGTTTTGTATACCCTTAATAGTGGCAGAAATTTGGGCTTATCCAATACTGTACAATAAATATCATCAACAGTGTGTTTTTTCCCAGAAAGTGTGTTGTAAATTTGGTTGTGGTTTTCTGACACCTGATGTTACCTTTATGTTCCTTAATTCTGATCTTTATCTTGAGGGTCGTCAAACCTATATAGAGAAGGTTCCATGGGCACTGGATCAAGTAAATAACTTGTGTGTTTGATCTGTGTCCAGGAGTACCTCAAGCCCACATCTACTGACTTAGAGACGCTCATCAGGGAACACATTCCACATGAGCCACACATCATGTGACCTGTCACTGACGGTAGATCCTGTGGTCTGGTTTCCTGACTAGGACCCTGATGTTGTGGCCTCGTATGCACCAGTAAGTCACTGATACTGGCACTTTTCTTGAAGGAGAACATAGGCTATTTTAGATCCAAACCGTTGGAGTTCAAGATGCACCAGTTCCTTGTAATAATGCTTTTCACCTAGTTCGATGCAGTATTGAAGTTAGTGGCACAGATAATGCTATCTACATTAGGCCTCTCCCTGGTCTCCAAAAGGGCTTCCTTCTCTTAGTTTAGTGCTCTCTTTTGTGCCCTATTTAGCACTCTCTTACGATAGAACCTCTCCTCCAATTTGTAGCAGATTTGTTTGGATTCTGTCTTAAAATCATTCACCTTGGAGCCATTCCTGAATAAACCCATTGCTTGGCCAAATTCCATATCCTTGATCGAGTTAAGAACATCCTTAGTTTCTTTGAGATAAGACTCCTTCTTCTGGACCTATGGCTTGAGAAAGAAATTGCAAAACTGTGATAGGGGCTCCAATATCTAGGGGCTTAAATATCTGTCTTAAAGAAGTAACAAAATGGATGTCAGACAGCAGCCTCAAACTGAACAGAGACAGAAGTTCTGGTTGTCTTGGAGAGGACTTGTTGGTTCGCAATGCCTTAGTGTGCGACCAATACCCTCTACTGCAGTAAAAAGCCTCTGTTTTTGGCTGGAGAGTAAGCCTACTATGGAAACCCAAGCCAAAAAACTCTGTGCAACATGTTTCTGACTACTGCGATACTCAGAAAAGTCATGCAGTGTCTAGCACCTTCTACCAAAAGGGTGATCATACAGGGATTTATCAACTACCTACTTGACTATGGCAACTCCTTATTCTTGGGAGTCCTCAATATGTCCTAAAACGCTTACAAATCATTCAGAATGCTCGAGCATGTTCACTGTAAAAGCTCCCCAAACTCCATTCGGCAGCCGCGCATTAGCGGTGCTGCATTGGCTCCCAATACAAAAGAGGATACATTACAAGATTCTATGTATGGCCCATAGAATAAACTAAATGAAAGGCCCCTTCCGGATTCTAAGACTACTCTGCCCTTGCATGCCTAACTGATCACCACATTCTGAGAACTCCTTTCCGTTGACCGTTCTTAAGGTCCAAAAGGATAGGTGTGGTGGCTGTTGCTTTGCCTTTCTGACCGCTAAATTGCAGAATACCCTACCTGACAATCTTAGACTGGCCAAGTCAGAAATCTCTTTTAGGAAACGTCTAAGACTCATCTGTTCTATTTCTGGCAGGACTGGAAAAGGCATTGTAGATGTGTCTGTTTCAGCGTGAAGAGGCTTTTCGAGGCAGTTGTGTTCTATACAAGACATCTAGGATAGAATAGAATAGAATAGAAATTTGATTCCAGATGCTATCTGGCACCCTGGCGGTGGCCTAGTCGGTTTATGCACCACAGGTACCATATAAAAATAAGGAATTACCAATTTTTTTCTGCACAAAAAAGTCCCCTCATTATGAGCGATCCACCCATTCTGGAATGCTTCATTAACCAAGGAATCTATCTCTTTCTGGAGTTCCAATGTAGGATCTCCTAAAAGTATGTTATAATTTCGTCTAATGGGAGGCACATGCACTACTGTTCATGTGCCAGAGTTCTTCAATCACCTCCCTTTCTACTCCAGAGAGGTTCCTAAAGGGTTGGTCCATACTCTCAACCATTTCCTCTGTGTCATGAACCACAACCTGCTCAAACATCACCATCTCTTGTGGTAATAATGAGAGCTGAGGTAAAAAAAAAATAGATTTAGGGCAGAAAGCTGTGTCAACCTGATGTTTTACTTCTCTCTTTTATCAAAAGAATTATAAACTTATTTTTCTGAAACATTCTGCCAATTCTTGTCTAAGCAAAAAGGTATTTAGCAAATTACTAAGCCCTTATTCAGGACTCTCTCACTTTTTGTTCAGGAAATGGGAAGTCTGCGAAGTTCAGAATTAAATTTAGTCCTTGCTTGGCCCCAGGCGGAACTTCTAGGTCATGCTCCTGGTTACTCATTGATTCAGATCTTCCCATTGGATTTACTGCTGTGCTCCTTGCTTTCCTCTTATAACTATAACTGCTGAATTGAAATCTGAGCCTAACTATAATGTCCTTTTAACCTTTGATTTTTCAATTAATTTCCAAGGTTTTTTGAAATTATATTTCCTAACTATAACGTCCCTCTAACCTTTGTTTTTTCCAGTGAATTTCTAAAGTTCTTTTAATTCTATTTTAAAACTCTGACATCCCTGTAACCTTTATTTTTTCTGTATATTTCTAAGCATTTTCTCATTCTATTTCATAACTATAACATCCCTGTAACCTTTGTTTTTTCTGTGAATTTCTACTTTTTTATGGTATTTCTTAACTGTAACCTGTAACCTTTGAGAGTGAGTATGTGAGTGAGTGCATGAGTGTCTCAGTGGGTGTGTGAGTGGGTCTGTGAGTGTCTCAGTGGGTTTGTGAGTGGGTTTGTGAGTGGGTGTGTGAGTGTCCAAGTTAGTGTCTGAGTGGGTCCTCGAGTTGTTGTGACAGTGTCTCCCATGGGTTTGCAAGTATCTCCATGAGTGTGTCAGTCAGTCTGTGAGCAAGTGCATGAGTGTTTGAGTGGATCTATGAGAGGGTGCATGAGTCTCTGAGGGGGTGTGCAAATATATGAGTAGTCTGTGATTGTCTGTGAGTGGGTGCAAGAGACTCTGAGTAGGTCTGTGAGTCAGTGAGAGAGAGTATGAGTGATTCTCCAAGAGGGTGCATAAGTATCTGGGTCTGTGAGTGGGGTTGTCTAAGTTTATCTGTGAGTGGTGCACAAGTATCTGAATAGGTCTATAAGTGGCTGTGAGAGTCTTTGAATTGTTCTGTGAGTGGGTGCATGAGTACATTAGTGGGTCTGCTTGTTCTCTGCTCATCTTCTGCCTTTTGTCTGCTCACTTCTGACCTTTATTTTGCCTCTTTCTATTAATTGCTTGCCTATATTTACCCTCTTTCTGCTCATTAATGAACTTAATTTTTCCTCTTTCTGTTAATTTCTGACCTCTATTTTGCCTCTTTCTGCTCTTTTCTGACCTTTATTTTGCCTCTTTCTAATAATTTCTGACTTCTATTGCACATCTTTCTGCTTGTTGCAGACCTTCATTCTGTCTTTTTCTGCTTGTTTCTGAACTTTATTCTGCCTCTTTCTGCTCATTGCTGACCTTTATTTTGGATATTTCTGCTTGTTTATGACCCCTAATTTGCCTCTTTCTACTCATTGCTGACCTTTATTTTGCCTCCTTCTCGTTTCTCACATTTATTCTGCCTCTTTCTGCTTATTTCTAACCTTTATTCTTCCACTTTCTACTCGTTTATCATCATTATCTTGCCTTTTTTCTGCTCATTGATGACCTTTATTCTGCCTCTTTCTGCTCATTGCCGACCATTACTTACCCTCTTTCTCCTCAATAATGACCTTCATTTTTCCTCTTTCTGCTCATTTCTGACCTCTATTCTGACCCTTCTGCTCTTTTCTGGCCTATGTTTTACCCCTCTCTGCTTGTTTCTGACTTAATTTGCGCCTCTTTCTGCTTGTTGCAGACCTTCATTACGCCTCTTTCTGCTTGTTTCTGCACTCTATTCTGCCTCTTGCTGCTTGTTGCAGGCCTTTAGTTTGGATCTTTCTGCTAGTTTCTGACCTCTATTTTGAATCCTTCTACTCATTGCTCATGTTTATTTTGCCCCTTTCTCCTCTTTTCTGACCTTCATTCGTCCTCTTTGTGCTTGTTTCTCACCTTTATCTTGCCTCTTTCTGCTCATTGCTGACCTTTAGTCTGCCTCTTTTGGCTCATTTTTCACCCTTATTTTGCATCTTCCTGCTCATTGCTAATCTCTATGTTGCCTCTTTCTGCTTTTTCTGACCTCTATTTAGCCTCTTTCTGTTCATTACTGGCCTTTTTTTTGCCCATTTCTGTCCTTTATTTTGCCTCTTTATGCTCATTGCTGACCTCTATTTTGCCTCTTTCTGCTCCTTTCTGACCTTTATTCTGCCTCTTTTTGCTCATTTCGCACCTTTATTTTGCCTCTTTCTGCTCATTGTGGACCTTTATTTTGCCTCTTCCTGCTAGTTTCTCAACTGTTTCTGTGACTGGTTGTGTTACTGTGTCAGTGAGACTGTGAGTGGGTGAATGGCTGTCGGTGGATGTGTGAATGGGTGCATGAGTAGCTGAGTGGGTCTGTGATTGGCACCATAAGTATCTGATTGGGTCTGTGAGTGGGTGTATTAGTCTCTCAGTGGATGAGTGAGTGGGTGTATGAGTGTCTGAGTGGGGTCTCTGAGTGGGTGCATGAGTGTCTGAGTGGATCCATGAGTGGGTGCATCAGTCAATGGGTGGGTGGGTCTGTGAGTAGGTGTGTGAGTATGTGAGTAATTGAGTGGGTCTGTGAGTGGGTTCATCAGTATCTCAATGGGTCTGTGAGTAGATGAATTATGCTGTGAGTAGATCCATAAGTCTTTTAGAGCATCAGTCTGTGGATGAATGAGTCTCTGACTAGGTCTGTGCCTGAGTGCATCAGTCTCTGAGTTGGTATGTGAGTGGGTGTATGAGTCTCTGTGCGGGTCTGTAAGTGGCTGTTTGAGTGTCTATGCATATCTGCAAGTAGGTGCGTGAATGTCTGAGTGGGTCTTTCATTGTACACAATTGTCTTAGTAGGTCTGAGAGTGGTTGCACTGGTGTCTGACTAGGTCTGTGAGTGGCTCCATAAGTGTCTGAGTGGGGCTGAGAGTCAGTGTGAAAATGTCTGTCAGGGTGTAGAAGATATATTCTAAGCAACAGCATAAGTTAAATTACTATTCTTTTTATACTAGTAATTACTCATAATATTTCTAACATATCTCATCTGAGTGGCTGTATGACTGTCTGTATTAGTGTGTGAGTGGATATTGGAGTGGCTGTATGGGTATGTGAGTGACTG
This sequence comes from Triturus cristatus, assembly GCF_964204655.1. Classification (NCBI taxonomy): domain Eukaryota; kingdom Metazoa; phylum Chordata; class Amphibia; order Caudata; family Salamandridae; genus Triturus; species Triturus cristatus. The sequence goes on along the minus strand of NC_140582.1, from coordinate 373,503,109 downwards.
TAAAGATGTGTTAGTGGGTATGTGAGTAGCTGCATGGGGAGTGTCTCTGTGAGTGGCTTTATTGGAGAGTGAGCAGGTTAGTGAGTGGCTGTATAGTTGAGTCAGCTCCCACGTAAGTGGCTGCATGAGTGGATGTATGAGTAGCTATATACATGACATTTGCTGTGAGCATGGCTGTATGGGTGAGGGAGTGGGTGTCAGTGCCTGCATTGGAGACTAAGGGCCAGATGTTTGACCATTCCATTCTGCGAGTTGCAAATTGCATCATTTTACAACTTGCAACTTGCGACTCACAAAACAGAATGTACAACAGTGTCTCAGACACTGCGATACCCAATGGGGCTGCAAATGACCTGCATAATTAATATTCACAAGGCAGGTTGCAATGCTCTACCTCATTGGGAATGGCCAGCACTCACAGAGATGGAGGCCTGTTTGGGTCAGCAGACTACCATCTATGTGTGCTTTTTATAGCAGTTTTTCTTTTAAATGCAGCCCCTTTCCTTAAGGGAAAATGGGATGCATTTTAAAAAGAAAAATGTAATGGAATCTGGGAACCCCTTCCCGTTGTGAGTGACTTTCCACCTTTTTGAAATAGATGGTGAACTGCAAGTGTTTTGCAACTGCAATTGCGGACACAAAACAATCACACATAGAAGTGGAACTCGCTATTAGGAAGTAACGCCGATTTCCTGTTTGCGACTGCAAAAAACAGTTGTAGATTTGGCCATAAGTGTCTATGTGAGTGGGTGTTAGAATGAGTGGGTGTGTGAGTAGTTGTATGGATGTTTGAATGGCCATTTCAGTGGTTCTTTGGGTGAGTGAGCTTGTGCATTAGTGTCTGTATGGGTGAGTGTGAGGGTACATGAGTGACTGTATGGGTGCATGAATGAGTGTCTATGTAAGTGTATGGGTTAGTTGGTGTGTGAGTGGCTGTATGGGTAATTAAGTGAATGTATATTCCCAGGTGTTATTGCTCCACAACCAAGTGATACACGGTACCAATCATTCAAAGGATTGTCCAACAGCTGTTGTTCTCATGCAGGTAAAAAGAATGTATTTTAATAAAAAATTACACCAAGTAAAGATTCCATGTACGAGCGTGTGAAAATATAAATAACAGGATTTCACTGGGCGATGGGTTTCGGCATGTTGCCTTCTACTTGGCCTATACAACCATCATGGCATTCAATATCCTCTTATATTTTCGTAGTCTTATCTCCATTTCATCACCCATCCAAACACTAGAGTGGTTCAACACGAGTAATAGTGACAGATTCTTACTACCATTTCCACTTTCTGTGAATTCAATTCATATGGGGGTTATTAATCCTATGAATGGTTTATTTCTGCACCTTCTTGTTATATATACCCCATGTGCCTCATATATTGGCTTATGATTAACCCATACTCTAATATCCTTTTCATCATTTACCTTTTCTTTTTTTCTTTTATCTTTATTTTTCATGGTTGGCCACGTTTGCTTATATTGTACAAATCCCACTCCCTACATTCTGAATTTTGTTATCAACAATCATCGTATGTCCCCTATAACACAAACTTTATGTTCATGTTTAAGGTGAACATGTCCACTGACTCTATTTTGTTCAACTTGAGCATGTCTGCACCATTTCAGCACCCAAGATATTCCATATTTGTATTTCTATATGATAACATAAATACTTAAGAAATATCTGAGTAATGAAGATCAAAGAGAAATATATATCACCCAATGGCAGTCGCCACTGGGTAGTTATAGTTATCCTTTCCATAGACATGGCATTTTTTAGTTTGGTAACAATGTTGGCGCTATTTGATGAAACTTTACAAAGATCCAGGGTGATCCGTCAAGCAGGGGCTAAGAAAAAAGAGAGGTCAATAAAGTAAACTTCCCCATGCATTTTCTAAGATGTCATAAGTGATTTCATAAATGATGTCATAGAACATGTCATGAGTGATGTAATCTGTGAGGTCATATGCAGTGCATGGCGGGTCACAAGTTATAGTTAGTGCCTCTAACAATAGTTGCTGAATTTCTGAGTTTTTTTAGTTCAATAAAACGTTAATGTTGTCAATGGGAAATTCACCTAACTATAAAGTTCCTTTACACTTTTTCAATGACTTTCTAGTTTTTTTTTTTTTTTAAATAAAAACAAATATTTTTATTACAGCTACCTATAATGTTACTTAAAGCTGCGGCCAGAATTCCTCTGCGGTGCTGAAAAATTCCACGCATGTGCGGTTCGGACGGCCCCCGGCCGTCATCCGCACATGCCCACCATGACGTCAGACGGCCGAGGGTTCTCCGAAGCATGGAAGCGATTAAACAGATAAATATTCAATAGAATGTGTCTATTTGCTCAGGTTATTGTAACTCTGATATGAAGGCATGTCAACAGCAATCTTTATTTGAGGTCTAATTACTCTTGTGAGAGGATTGCGAGACGTTCGTGGAACACTTGTGATATTGTAAAGTTCAAAATGTAATTGACATCTATTGTTTATGATTCTTTATCAGGCTTTCAGAAATTATTTAATGTTAACATATAAGAGAGTAGTGAATAAAAAATTGTTGGATATTTATTTATTTACTTTTTGAAAGTGATGACTCTCAAGAGAGGCGCATGGGAGGCAAATAAACTATCTCCTGCGTGGACTCTGAGGGGGCCGTACTTCGTGTTTGGTTCTCATGAGGAACTCGCAAGATCTTAAGCTTAGAATTAAGTTAATTACAGTGTTTTACTGTAGTTTTCAACAAAATAGAACATTAAACATTTTGTTTAAGGTAGAAAAATAAATTGTATGCTGTTCAATGCAAGATATAAAGAAAGCATTTTTTATGGACTAGCAAGAGTTTCTGGATAAAAAACAACATAAGGAAGGATTCTGATTCGTTCATATGGATATCTTTATTCATAAGAAGACAATTCCATCCTTTTTTCTTTATTTCACTGCTGCTTTTTGATAACAGTAGATATATTTGGCTTGCGTTCCCATCCTGTTTCCCTTTCAGCAGATAGATATCTTCATTAGATTCATTTTAACAGCCATGGGCAGCTGCACCAGCTCAGCTATGCCAGCCACCTAAGGAATACTTGGTGTGGCAGTTCTTTGAAATGAGGCCAGGTGCCAAGAAGGTTTCTGAGAAGTAAATTACCTATAAAGTTTGTGGGAAGAGTTCAGACAGTGGAGCAGAAATAAACAATATAGGGATGGTGAGACACCTTAGATCCATACATGTCCAAAATGCTTTCTCAGGCAGGGTTGCCTCATTCTGTGGAGCTAGAGATCTCCACAGGGGCCTCAACATCATTTGCTCCAGGAGATAATGTGCTGCACAGGTTCTAAGTGCATAAGCAGACAATAACCCTGCTTTTTTTTAATAAGGCACTATTTTGCTGCTTTTGTAAGCAGATCATTATCCCATCAGAGACACGCAGGTCTACCCAGGAGAAGCTTGTCCAAGAGCACAAGTTCCTCCCTGGGCAACAGTTTTTTGTAAGTTTTACTCCTTTTCATTTTTAGGGGGATGTTTGTTTAAACAGTTCAAGTTGTATGTTTTTTGTCTACCCTTTTAAAAAAACTTTAAATTCCCAAAAATATTTAATATGTTTGAAAACCTCCCCAACATTATGGTTGACGAAAACAAAACTGTGAACAAAAACAGCCCTGTTCATAGCTACCCTATAATTGCATGATCTATTTGTATGTGTTATTTCCCCTTTTTTCCCTTCTCCAAAGGTCATGCAAGACTCCTGTGACAGCTAGGGTGGCAATCCCTCATGTGCAGTTCGAGGGGCAATACTTCCTGGTTTGCTCTTATGAGCCTCTCATGAAAGTGTACTTGCAATAATGGGCTTTGCATTTACACTGAATTATCTTAATTTAGTCTGTATAATGTATTTACACCACAATAGTAACAGTGTGCTTAGTTAAATGAAATGCAATCTATTATATAATTCTGGAGAAAAATAAATCACTCAGATTTAAGAAAAAAACACTTTATCTGCATGAGATGAAAATTAGTACACGGAACACATTTATACTCATTAATTTACTTTAAGTTCATTTATCATTGTTAGAAAGAGTTCAATCACTACTTTGTTACGATCCTGCAAGAGTTTAGCAAGATTGTAAGCATTTTTGGGGATAGATTTTACACTTTTGTTGATTACAGTACTTATACTTTATTATTCCCACTACTATGGTATGGGGAGAAAGAGGCATCTCCACTCACAGCTTTCTAGACTGTAACAGGAGTGTATGGTGGGGTGTAAGGAGAGACAGTCCTCTCTGCTGACATCTCAAGGTGACCAGTATGCATAGTAGTGTGTAGGAGGGACTGCCCTGCTTCCTCACACTTTTCTATCAGGTATTTTGAAACCATAGTAGGGGACGTGAAAGGACTGGCCTCTTCACTGAAACCCTACCCTTGTATGATGGGTGTGTGTAATAGGGTGTGGGGAGGGACTGGCCTCTCTGCTGAGACCTCTCTCCGTAATGATGTTGGTGTGTAGTAAATTTTTGGGATGAGACTGAGCTCTCCTTTCAGACATCACTCTCGGATGACGGGTGTGCGTAGTAGGGTTTGTGGAGGGACTGGCTTTGCTGAGAACTCACTGTGTAATGAGGGATGTTTATAGTAGGGTGTGGGACGGGACTGGACAGTCCTTTCAGACCTCTTCTTCAGATGACAGGTGTGTGTAGTAGGGTGTGTGGAGGGACTGGCCTCTCCTTCAGACACTTCTCACAAATGACAGATGTACATAGTATAGTGTGTGGAAGGACTGCCCTCTATGCTGAAATCTATCTCTCAAATGATGGATGCTTGTAGTAGGTTGTGGAGATGGACTAAACTATCCTTTCAGGCCTCTCTCTCAGCTGAAGGATGTAAGTAGTAGGGTGAGGGGATGGGCTAGTCTGTCCTTTCAGACCTCTCCCTCAGATGAAATGTGTGCATGATAATGTGTGTGGAGAGAGACTGGCATGTCTGCTGAAAGCTCTCTCTCAGATGATGGGTGTGCATAGTAAGATGTGGGTATTGATGAGCATTTCAAATGACAGATCTTTGTAGTAGGGTGTAGGGAGGGACTGACTTCTCCTTACAGACCCCTCTCTCAGGTGACGGGTGTGTGTAGTAGGGTGTGGAGGGGGACTGGCCTCTCTGCTTAGACTTTTCTCTTAGATGGCAGGTGTGTGTAGTAGGATACAGAGAGGGACTGGACTCTCCTATCAGACTTCTCAGATGACGGTTATGCAAAGTAGGGTGTGTCGAGTGACTGACCTCTCTGCTGAAACCCCTCAATCAAATTTCAGATTAGTGTAGTGGGTGTGGGAGGGACTGGCCTCTCCTTACAAACAACTCTCTCGGGTGATGGGTGTGAATAGTAGGGTGTGGACAGGGATTGGCCTGTCTGATCAGACCCCTTTCTTGAATGACAGGTGTGTGAGTATGGTGTGGAGAGGTACTGGGCTCTCCTTTCAGAACACGCTCTCTGATGACTGCTGTGCATAGTAGGGCATGTAGAGAGTCTGGCATCTCTGCTGAGATCTCTTATAGTAATGACGGGTATGGGGAGGGACTGGGCTCGCCTTTCAAACCTCTCTATCAGATGATAGGTGTGCATAATAAGGTGTGAGAAGGGACTGGCCTCTCTGCTGAGACCTCTCTCTGTAATGTTGAGTGTGTGTAGTATGGTTTCGGAGGGACAAGGCTCTCCTTTCAGGCCTCTATCTCAGATGACAGGTTTGTATAGTAACATGTGTGGAATGAGCCTTAACTCTGCTTACAACTCTTCCTAAGCCAATGACTATACATATTAGACTTTGTTAAGCACCATTTACAGTAAGACTCCTGCATACAGTAATAAATGTACACAATAGTGTATTCAAACATCACCTACTCCTTCTTACTTTTCATGATCCAGCAAGAGTCTTGCGAGATTGTAACCTTTTGAACAAATGAATTAACTATTTACTCCTCACTGTACTCATCTGTTACACATCTCTTCTCAAAAGCAAGGACCACAATATGCATTCCTTCTAATAGAGTGTATTGAGAACTCATCTGCTCCCTTTTACCGTTCAAATTCCTGAAAGAGTGCCGCAAGATTGTAACAATTAGTTTAAAACTATTTACATTTATTTTCTTCACAGTAGTTATTCCTTAGACACCCCCTAGGGAGATAACATGTGTTTCTGCTATCCCCTCATATAGCTGTTTTACTTAATTTCCACAACACCTCCAATTTTTCAGTAAAGAGTAATGGCACCCATTTTATTTCTAACATTACAACCGTCAACAAATTAGAGTGCTCGATCTTGCAGGTATCATAGGAACCTTTTGGTCCTGTGATAGCCGCAAGGCTCATGGGAAAGTAGGCCTCTCAAACGATAAAAGAGCTCCTTTTTTTTTATTCTCGCAGGAGGTTCACTGGACACTCGTTAGCCCAAATGCCAAAGTATACAATTATATTTCAGCGTTAATTTCTCAAAACCTACTCAACAGATTTAGAGCAAATCACAAAAAGACAAATCTGAAGACCAAAAACTTGCTTCCTGATAAATTTGGTGCAATTAGGTTCAGCAGTTTTTGCTGTTACCCTGCCTAAAGAAGTCTATAGAAAATGCATGGAGATTTTATGTTTTTGGGACTCCTCTTTTCACTCCGCCCCTGTTTTGACAGATCAGCCTGAAACTTTCCAGGAAGCAGCAGAGGTAAATGAACTTTCTTTTAAAAGTTTTGTTAAGATTCATCATATATAAATATATATATTCACTGAAAAAAAGAAAGGTTACAGGGACGTTATAGTTAGGAAATAGTATTAAAAAACCTTGTAAATTCTCTGAAAAAATCAAAGATTACAGGGATGCTATCATTAGGCTCAGATTTCAGTTATACAAAACCAGTGAATTTCAAAAGTTATAGTTACCTGAGCTAACTATAACTTATTTTGTATTTATTCATTTTATTTTTGGGTCTTATATTGCGCCTGAATCACCCCATACGGGGTTTCTCTGCGCTAGGACAGCCTGCTGACCATCAAGAGAGTGAGATTAGAAACGCTCTGTTTTCAACAGTTTGCTGAAGACTAATAGGTTGGTGCATTGACGTAGTTGTAGTGGGAGGAGATTTCAGTATTGAGGTGCCAGGTGAGAGAACGCCTTCCCTCCCATCCGCACCAGTTTGATGCGAAGGGTACACAGATATGCTAGATGACTGGATCTCAACAATCTAGTGGGAGTATATCTGACTAATTTATGAGCCAGATAGCCAGGACCCAAGTTGTGTAAGGATTTAAAAACCATACAACAGATTTTAAACCTGACTCTCTTTTTTATAGGGAGCCTTGCTGTCTGTTACAGACGACTTACATATGTATCAGGACAAGGGTTTCTCAGTAATCCTAGTTCTTTTAGATCTTTCAGCAGCGTTCGACACCGTGTCCCATACCATTCTTATTGACCGGTTGTCGAACGCTGGTATTGAGGATAAAGCCCTTGATTGGCTAAAGAGCTTCCTATCAGGGCGCTCCCAGAGAGTGATCATGGACACGTACCGATCAGCGGAGGTGGAGATATCGAAAGGGGTGCCACAGGGCTCTTGTCTAAGCCCTACCTTATTTAACATCTACGTGGCACCCCTGGCAAGAGTGATGCGCAGCTATGGATTCATTCCAGTATCCTATGCTGATGACACGCAGCTCCTCTTCCCTTTCAAGACCATGTCCGCAGAAATTAAAAACTCCTTTTCTGCGGGCATGAAGGCGGTGGCTAATTGGATGTCTTCCAACTTCCTGCAATGCAATGTCAGAAAGACGGAACTAATGCTGTTTGGAGAAGCCAAACTATTGTGGACCCCTGATTGGTGGCCCCCCGATTTGGGAGTAGCCCCAGAACCCAAACAGGTTGTGAAGAGTTTAGGGATTCGGATGGATCAAGACTTGTCATTTGGACAGCATGCTAACCATACTGCTGGAATTTGTTTCCATACGATTGGCCTGCTACGCAGAGTCTTTCCCTTACTACCGGACTCTTTCAGACGAACTCTGGTCCAGACATTGGTTCTGAGTCGAATTGACTACTGCAATGGCCTGTTGCTTTCTGCCAACGAAAATGTGCTGGCCAAGCTTCAGGTCATTCAAAACACCGCGGCTCGTCTTGTCCTTAATGTTCCTCCAAGAACTGCATCCAAACCTCTTCTGGAGAAACTGCACTGGCTCTCCATTCGCCAGAGATCTAAGTTCAAGTTATGTTGCTTGATCCATAAATGTTTAAATGGACAAGGACCTATTTATCTTCAGAACAAATTTGTTCCTTATGTTCCAAGTCGTTCACTTAGGTCCAGTAACTGTCTTCTTCTGGTGATTCCCCGTGCAAAGAAATCTAGACACGGTGGTAAAGCGTTATCTATCGTAGGCCCTACCCTATGGAATAGACTTCCTCTTCATCTGAGACAGTGCAAAGAACATCTCACTTTCAGCTCCTATTATTCCTCTGTTTCTACCGGCTCCAGAAAGCGCAGAGATACTCCAGTTGGAGTCGATTCTAGCGCTATACAAACCCACAAATAAATAAATGAAGGTCGCGTAGTAAAGCAGCTGAAGGGGTCCTGGGAAGTGCATTGTTTACTAAACGGGCCGCAGTGTTCTAGACAACCTGTCATTTGTTGGGAGATTTTTCTTTGGCTGCAATCAATAAGGCATTACAGTAGTCTAGTCTACTGATAATCAACGATTGAACAAGGGTTTTGCGGGTGGTTAGGGGAAGAAAGGGACAGACCTTTCGCAAGATGCGGAGAGTATGAAAACAGGTTCTGGCGGTGCTGTTCACATGTTCTTCTAGAGTTAGACCCTGATCAATACGCACTCGTAAATCCTTTACTACATCTTTAGGGGACGGGGCAGAGCCCAATTCCTCTGGCCACCAGCTAGGGGACCATCTAAGTTTTGCCTCTCCAAACAGCATTATTTCTGATTTATCAGTATTCAGTTGTGGGAAGTTCTCCCTCATCCATTGCGCAATACCTTTCATACCTTCAGAAAAGATAGCTTGGGTGAGGGATTCGATTTATCAAATGACAGCAAAAGTTGCATGTCATCAGCATAAGATATGGGGGTAAATCCAAGCCTTCTGAGGAGTCCTGCCAAGGGGGTCACGTAGATGTTAAATAATGTGGGGCTCAAACAGGAGCCCTGTGGAACCCCCTTGCTAATGCAGGTAGTTTGAGAATGGTAAGGACCAAGATTAATGGTTTGCGTCCTATTAGTTAGGAAGTCAATTAACCAACTCAGTGCGTTGCCCCTAACACCTATCTCCTTAAGGCGGGTGATAAGAACCTGATGGGATATGGTGTCGAAGGCAGCCGACAGGTCAAGCAGGACCAGCATCACTGCCTGACCATTGTCTGCTGCCATTCGGATGTTGTCTGTGACCTCCACTAATGTTGTTTCAGTGCTGTGTTTCAGGGGAAATTCGGACTGTGATTGATCTAGACAGTGGGTGGTTTCAATAAACTCGGAGAGATGTTTATTAATATGTTTTTTGAGAAATTTACTATTAAGTGGAAGCAAAGAAATGGATCGGTAGTTAGTGATATCCTCTGGTGATATCTTCGGGTTTTTCTTTATGGGAACAACCTGAGCTGCTTTCCACCCCGCTGTGAGGACGCCTTCATCCAAAGATTTATTGAGGATAGAACAAATAGGACTTGCAAGAGAGGTTGACAAAGTGGCTGCGATTTTTGCCGGCGTAGGGTCTAAAGGTGAGCCTGATTTAGTGCTCTTTAAAAGAGCGTCAACTTCTAGGTTGGTGCATGTAGGGAAGAAGTCTATGGTTTGTAAAGCCACCTTGACGGGGGTTAAATTTATGAGCAGACTAGGGCAGGGAACAGTAGTAGAGGTGAGTTTTTGATATATTTTTTCAAGTTTCTGAACAAGATAATTTGCTATGTTATCACAGAGGAGTTGTGAGGGAGCGGCATCGGCATTGCATGCTTTTGTGTTGGTAAATGTATTTAATATTTGATAAAGCGTGCGGGAGGAATTTTCGGCATTATCAATCTGGGTAGCAATATATAGTTATAGTTTTCGAGCGAGCTTCATATTTTTATGATAGGCTGCCAGTGTTTTTCTGAATTGGTCTTTATCAGTTTGATTATGTGAGAGGCGCCAGGTTCGTTCTAACTTTCTGCACCGGCATTTTTCAGTTTTCAGAATGGGTGTGTACCACGGGGCCTGCGCGCGTTTGAGGGCGTTTAATTGTGATTTGGAAGGAGCTAAATGATTGATGGCTGCCATAAGGTTGGTGTTCAAGGATGCTAATTGTTCCTCTATACCGTCCGATTCTTCATAGCGAGGGGGGATGAAGGAATCATGAAAAGAATTGAGGAGTGATTTTGTGCCACTGCCTAAATTCTCTGGTGGGTCTGGGTTTAAAACCTCCTAATTCTTGTTTACTCTGAACCGAGAAATCCACCAAATGGTGATCTGACCACTCGAGAGGGGTCGTTGTATTATAGCGGATATTCGGGGAATTGGTTAGAATAAGGTCAAGCATGTGTCCGGCCTGATGTGTCGAATCGGTGTTTATTTTCCTTAAATTTAGGGTGGATGAGTCAGTTAACAAGGAGAGAGTTTCCTTGTTACCGAGGTTTTCTCCCTGAACATTGAAGTCTCCATGTAGTGGGAAATTATTGGTAGAAATCACATGTGGAGAAATTATTTCCACTAGACGACATGAGAAGTTGGATAAGGGCCCCGGGGGTTGATAGACCAAGGCACCCTTCCAGCATAATTGCGGATGTATGTCTGCTCTGAAAATCAATATCTCCATCATGTCGGTACAATGGTGTTCAATAGTTGCTACTTTAATAGGGTCCTTATATATGATTGCTAGTCCTCCGCCTGTCCTGAGAGGCCTGTCTTGTCTTTGGATGCTATAGCCCTCAGGGAGAGCGATAGCAATATCGGGATTAGAATGGGACTTTGTCCAATTCTCTTTTAAAAACCCAATATGGGGGAGGGTGGAAGATAACAGATGCCAAATATTGGTGGCATGTTTGAGTAATGCGCGCACATTGACTAGGAAACAATTCCAGGTTTGCGAAGGTTGATGTGTCAAACTTACGGACTTTTGTTGAGAAGGCAATACCTTAATAGAGATTGCATTATGAACTGAGCACTGGAATCTGCAGTGTCTGCAGGAGACCGGTCCTTCAAGGGCTGCAGAGAGTAAGCACGAATGAGTAGGGGGATTTCTAAGATGTCTCCGGAATCTAATGTCTTTGAGTTGAACATTGGAATATTTTATAAGTGCAGTGCTGTTTAAATGCAGATTAGGGGTAGCACTAACAGGGGTACTGGCCGCTGGCAGCGACCTGGCACGGACGGGCGCAGACGGGCTTGCCTTGGGTGCGCCAGCGGCGCGCCTGCTGCGCGCGTCCGCTGCGCATTGCGCCTTTCATCCCTTATATGCTGCCGGCTGGAGCGCTAACTGCCAAACAATGACTGGCCGGAAGTGCAGTCTGACTGCCTTCCAGTGGGTGTTGCTCCCTCCACTCAATCGGAACGTCCCACGGTTGACCGGGGAGGCACCTACAGCGCTACGGGGATTTGCGTGATAATATACGTCAGGTACAGTACAATCAACATTAATCAGATGTCTGTGCAAATGAATTAGTTATGTGATTAAAATCAGAATGCGATGAAACGGATAAAAACAGAATAACTTTGAGGATAGTATTCACAAAAAGCGGAGCCCTTTACCAGGCGCTCACGTTGTCTCTGCCAAGGTCTGCCTGCAAGGAATATCAGTCACAGGCACGTCCGCTGCACGTTGCGCCTTTCATCCCTTATATGCTGCCGGCTGGAGCGCTAACTGCCCAACAATGACTGGCCGGAAGTGCAGTCTGACTGCCTTCCGGTGGGTGTTGCTCCCTCCACTCAATCGGAACGTTCCGCGGTTGACCGGGGAGGCACCTACAGCGCTACGGGGATTTGCGTGATAATATACGTCAGGTACAGTACAATCAACATTAATCAGATGTCTGTGCAAATGAATTAGTTATGTGATTAAAATCAGAATGCGATTAAACGGATAAAAACAGAATAACTTTGAGGATAGTATTCACAAAAAGGGAAGCCCTTTACCAGGCGCTCACGTTGTCTCTGCCAAGGTCTGCCTGCAAGGAATATCAGTCACAGGCACGTCCGCTGCATGTTGCGCCTTTCATCCCTTATATGCTGCCGGCTGGAGCGCTAACTGCCCAACAATGACTGGCCGGAAGTGCAGTCTGACTGCCTTCCGGTGGGTGTTGCTCCCTCCACTCAATCGGAACGTTCCGCGGTAGACCGGGGAGGCACCTACAGCGCTACGGGGATTTGCGTGATAATATACGTCAGGTACAGTACAATCAACATTAATCAGATGTCTGTGCAAATGAATTAGTTATGTGATTAAAATCAGAATGCGATTAAACGGATAAAAACAGAATAACTTTGAGGATAGTATTCACAAAAAGCGGAGCCCTTTACCAGGCGCTCACGTTGTCTCTGCCAAGGTCTGCCTGCGAGGAATATCAGTCAAAGGCGCGTCCGCTGCGCGTCGCGCCTTTCATCCCTTATATGCTGCCGGCTGGAGCGCTAACTGCCCAACAATGACTGGCTGGAAGTGCAGTCTGACTGCCTTCCGGTGGGTGTTGCTTCCTCTACTCAATCCGAATGTTCCGCGGTGGACCGGGGAACTTACGCTCCCACATTGCACTGCTTATGACCTCACATATTAATATTGTGAGTTACAGGTCCAGAATGGAACCTCACCAGCACCTTATCCAACAAGATTCAACCGTTTTTCAGAAAATATCTACTTCACTGGAGTACTTTCTACTGCCTAATTACTAAGTTCTACCTCATTGGGTAATAACTGGTGCATATTCTGCACTACAGCTGCATATTGGACCATGAGGAAATGTCTTCAGTTACCTTGTGTGCATGTAATTGTGGCAATGTGATTGTTCCTCAAGCATCTTGGTCCACAAATCTGTGATAACATGAATCCTTGTCTACAGAACAGCATGAGACCAACAGGAGAATCTCCACCAAACAAGGGTACCTCCTAGTAACTATATGAACTAAGAGCTTGAGAAGAGATGTTCTCAAAAATTCGTCTACATCAAGAACACATCACCCAAATTGCTGGGGAACACACTCAGAGGACTTTTTGCAAGCTGTCCATCAATGTGGGAAAAGGCAGGAAGAACTTTGCATACTACTGAGGAAAACCAGACAAGGCCAAATGGGCGAACCTTGCAGACGATTCTGGGCCTTTGCCTAATCAGGGTAGTTAAGAGAGAGATGATGCAAGTACTTCGCCTTGCTTCGGAGCAGCGTACCCACCAGCCTCAGCTGAAAAGCTCAGTGTTACTTATTAAATTTCAAACGATTTCATATCAATGTAATTAAATCATAATTCACATCATTCTAATGATTTTACACAATGATTGATTTAATCAAAATATACAATTCACAATAACGTTTGCATGATGTACAAATATCAGAATATCCATGTGACTTGATTCGCCCAATGCATTTCGGGCCTTTGGCGGCCCTTCGTCAGGGGCTTTTCTGCAAATAATAAAAAAATTACAATCGTAATAACGTAGACGTACAGAAGTCCTACATATACAGGCAATTTAAGAACTATACATAAGTTTTTCCACATAGAAAAATGCCCTCATATCAAAGAAAAGAGGTTTATGGTAGAAATGATCCACAGTAAAACCAGCCACCCTGTGCGTTAAAAGATCGTGCACTACAAACAAAACCGAATACCTGATATTCTGGTTCTCTCCCTAGCTGAAAAAAAGGGGAAAACAACTTCCGTAACTAAACACAACTTCTTTATAACTTTGAAAAATATGAACGGACAGCCGTCCCTCAGTTCAACCGACCTGCATAAATGATACTAATCCTCGTGAACACTCCTTCACCGGATCAACTGTAAATGAAACATAAAAATGATGCTTACTGAACGAGACATGACCTCTTCACCTGCGCATTTCTCCCACTGATACGTATCTACACTGCGCTGAACATCGCTAATCCTCACCTTCACTGAGAAACAATCTCGTCTTCTTGTGACCACCAGGTAAACAGCTAACCGTGCTCCTCGAAGCCGTATTCTGCCAACTCCTCGGCGTCTACCTTATACGGACACATTCTAATCGACCACGAAATAGGACTATGAAGTGCTGCTGCAAATACACACCGCCATTTTGAAATGGGAATCTGTTCCACTGACACTAATGAAAAGGGTATTACCTCGATGCTAGACGTAATTACCGTAAAAAGACGAAAGTCCGTGAATATGAAAAAAATGATGTGCAAAGTGGTTAGTAAAAAAAAGAAAAAACTCAAAGTACCTCTTTACCTATGAAAGATAAAAAACTTAAACATTGTAAGGACATTCATAATGTGGGCGTACGTATGTCTCCAGTAGCTTGCCCAAGCATCGTGTTACAAAAAACATGATAAATCTACTTTTTCATTGATCCCGTGGGGATCCTGTGTATTCAACCTTCTGATCCAGAATATTTCTTTTTGTAAGAGAGATTTAGATAGGTTCCTACCCGGGACCTGGACCATTTTATCGATAATTTGAAATTTCAATTGGGAAATGGAATGTTTGCACCTATTCCAATGTGTCGCTAAGCTACTCTTTTGATTTTTATTGCGAATGGTACTTTTATGTTCAGAAATTCGAGTTTATATTTTCCTCTCTGTCTTCCCTACATATAAAAGTCCACACGGACATTTAATAGCATAAACTACGTTGGTTGAATCACAAGTAGAATTGTGATGTAGTTTGATGGTTTCCCCCGTGGTGGGGTGATATACTATGTCGCCTGTGATTACATTGTTGCAATGTACGCAATTAGCACATCTTTGCGTGCCTTTAAATTCCAAAGTGGTGGTCTTGAATGAAGTTGATAAGATTTCTTTGATATTCTTTGATCTCTTATATGCAAATAGAGGTTTCTCTTTAAAAAGGTCTTTGAAATCCTCTTCGTTTTGTAGCATATCCCATCTATTCAAGATGATTTGTTTGATGTGTTTGGAACTTGTAGAGTACTTAGAAACAAAGACTTGTCTGGTGGAACTTTTCGTAGGTGCTTGTTGCAATAAACTTTCCCTTTGCCTTTGTTGTGTCTTGTCAATTGCTTCGTTCAAAATTTCCTCTGGATATCCTTTAGATAGATACCTTTTCTTCATGTACTCCGTGTTGGTTTGACATGTTTGTTCTGATGAACATATCCTTTTGGCGCGTAGAAATTGTGAAAAAGGAAGATTTTTCAATAAATTCTGTGGGTGGAAGCTGGTGAATCTCAAAGTGTTGTTCTTGTCAGTTGGTTTATGATGTATTTCTGTTTGAATGGTGCCATCTTTGATTGTTATCAATACATCCAGAAAAGATAGTGAATGTTTACTGATAGTGTTGGTAAATTGTATATGTTCATTCTTTCGATTGAGTTCCAATATCTTTTTATCCAACATTTCAGGACAGTTTTTCCAGATTAAAAAGATGTCATCTATGTACCTTACATACATAAGAACATTCTCCGTCCATTCTCTATCTGAGTAAATGTGCAGGTCTTCAAAATGGGCCATATAGGTATTCGCGTATGCGGGCGCCCCCGCAAAACCCATAGATGTGCCTTTGAGTTGTAAGTAGTATAGATCGTTCCACTCAAAATAACTATGATGCAAGCAGAAATGCAACATTTCAAGTACAAAAATTTTGTCTGCTTTCAAGGTGGTTTGTTTCAATAGCGCCCATTCTACAGCTTCCATTCCCCCAGAATGAGGGATGGAAGTGTATAACGATTTCACGTCCAAAGTACATAATAGGCTTTCTTGAGTGATCTGAATCCTTTGTAGTTTTTGTAAAAATTGGGTGGTATCTTTGACATAGGAATTCCACTGCTGAACAAAAGGTTGTAAAAAACAATCAATGTATTTGCCAATTGGTTCAAAAATGGTCCCACACCCGGTGACTATGGGTCTAAATGGTGGATTAAAAAGATCTTTATGAATTTTTGGCAGCATGTATAATCCAGGTATACTTGGATTCTCTTGAGTTAAGAATGATTTTGTATTGTCGGTGATCCATCCCATCTCTTTAGCTTTGGTTAGAATGGTGTTGAGTGTGACTGTGAGTTGGTTGATGGGATCTCCATCTAAAAGGAGATAGGTACTTGAGTCTGATATATGTTCCATGACTTTTTGATGGTAGAATATTTGGTCCATGATAACAATGGCCCCTCCTTTGTCCGCTTTATTGATGTTTATGGTGTTATCGTTGGCAAGGTTTTTGAGAACCGATTGGTCTGATTTAGTGAGATTGGTCCTGATTTGCTTTTTGGTATTCATCTTCAATAAATCTTTCTTCACCAAATTTTCAAACACGTCCAAAATTTTGTGAGATATGGGTGCTTGGAACGTTGATTTTTTTCTAAACTCTTCCAGTTCCTTTTCGGGAGGGGGACCCTCTACCGTTACAAATGTTGAAAAAAAGTATTTCAGTCTTAAGACTCGCATGAACTTGAATAGCGTAATCTCATTTTCCAATTGGTTGGTGTGATATGTAGGGACGAATCCTAATCCTTTGTTCAGAGTCCTAATTTGATTATTCGAAAATTGTTTGGAAGAGATATTGACGATTAGGTTGTTTTCTGGCTCCTCAATGTTGGTTTTGACCTTTCTTTTGCTTCTCCTGGTTTTCCTGGTGTTTTTCCTGGGGGTAAATTGCTGTCCGTAACCTGGGCTAAAAAAGAACTTGATGTAGAAGCTTGACTGTCATTTGTTCCTACCCGTTCTGCTGGTGTTATTTCACGGGACTTGTCTACATTTGGTGGTGGTCTATTGATGTTGGTGTCAGTATCCGTTGCCAGACTCTCTTCTGAGGAAACGTTCGGATTTTTCTTGAAATATACTCTCCTTTGGGCATACACTTCCGCCCATGTATAAACCTCGTTAAGTTTATAATCCAAAGTGTCCCTCTTGTACTTTCTCAATTTCCCCTCTTGTATTTCTTTGGAATAAGTCTCTAGTTTCTTGTTCATATCTTCCAAGACTTTGTGCCAGTCTTCTGAGTCCATTCTCGCTTCTATGTCTGTTTGTATTGTTTTTATCTCTTCCGTGATTTCTTGGATGATAACTGCCAATTCTTCAACTAGTAGTAGTATTAAATCCAATGAACACTTGTTTAATACAGCATACCATCGATCCATAAAGTCTTTCTTTAAATGGAACCTGAAAAGCATGGGCTTGATGGATAATCTTAGACCTCTGGGTATTCTTTTAGCACGATGGTATTGCACAAGCGTGGAGGCATGAAGACGTTGGTTTAACTGGCGTTTTGTGAGAAATTCTAGTTGTTTTAGTTGTTGCTGCAATGTGTTCCCCTGTACGTCGAACGTTTTTACTTCTTGAATTAAAGAGTAGATTTCTGTGGCTTGTTCGTTTGTAAATGCCAGAACATTGGCACGATTGTCAGTTAAACTGCTGATTGTATCAAAAGACATTTTGAGGCAGGTGCTCTTTCTAAAGTGACAGAAGGTACTTCAAATAATTGTAATGGAAAGAAAGGCACTCTATTTTTTGAGAATCTATTTAAAGTTTTTTGGGAAATTATAAAAGTAAGGGGTGCTTCCGAAATTTGGGCTGTCTGTCAGAACAGACCCTGAGATTAAGAATACCCAGAGGTCTAAGATTATCCATCAAGCCCATGCTTTTCAGGTTCCATTTAAAGAAAGACTTTATGGATCGATGGTATGCTGTATTAAACAAGTGTTCATTGGATTTAATACTACTACTAGTTGAAGAATTGGCAGTTATCATCCAAGAAATCACGGAAGAGATAAAAACAATACAAACAGACATAGAAGCGAGAATGGACTCAGAAGACTGGCACAAAGTCTTGGAAGATATGAACAAGAAACTAGAGACTTATTCCAAAGAAATACAAGAGGGGAAATTGAGAAAGTACAAGAGGGACACTTTGGATTATAAACTTAACGAGGTTTATACATGGGCGGAAGTGTATGCCCAAAGGAGAGTATATTTCAAGAAAAATCCGAACGTTTCCTCAGAAGAGAGTCTGGCAACGGATACTGACACCAACATCAATAGACCACCACCAAATGTAGACAAGTCCCGTGAAATAACACCAGCAGAACGGGTAGGAACAAATGACAGTCAAGCTTCTACATCAAGTTCTTTTTTAGCCCAGGTTACGGACAGCAATTTACCCCCAGGAAAAACACCAGGAAAACCAGGAGAAGCAAAAGAAAGGTCAAAACCAACATTGAGGAGCCAGAAAACAACCTAATCGTCAATATCTCTTCCAAACAATTTTCGAATAATCAAATTAGGACTCTGAACAAAGGATTAGGATTCGTCCCTACATATCACACCAACCAATTGGAAAATGAGATTACGCTATTCAAGTTCATGCGAGTCTTAAGACTGAAATACTTTTTTTCAACATTTGTAACGGTAGAGGGTCCCCCTCCCGAAAAGGAACTGGAAGAGTTTAGAAAAAAATCAACGTTCCAAGCACCCATATCTCACAAAATTTTGGACGTGTTTGAAAATTTGGTGAAGAAAGATTTATTGAAGATGAATACCAAAAAGCAAATCAGGACCAATCTCACTAAATCAGACCAATCGGTTCTCAAAAACCTTGCCAACGATAACACCATAAACATCAAAAAAGCGGACAAAGGAGGGGCCATTGTTATCATGGACCAAATATTCTACCATCAAAAAGTCATGGAACATATATCAGACTCAAGTACCTATCTCCTTTTAGATGGAGATCCCATCAACCAACTCACAGTCACACTCAACACCATTCTAACCAAAGCTAAAGAGATGGGATGGATCACCGACAATACAAAATCATTCTTAACTCAAGAGAATCCAAGTATACCTGGATTATACATGCTGCCAAAAATTCATAAAGATCTTTTTAATCCACCATTTAGACCCATAGTCACCGGGTGTGGGACCATTTTTGAACCAATTGGCAAATACATTGATTGTTTTTTACAACCTTTTGTTCAGCAGTGGAATTCCTATGTCAAAGATACCACCCAATTTTTACAAAAACTACAAAGGATTCAGATCACTCAAGAAAGCCTATTATGTACTTTGGACGTGAAATCGTTATACACTTCCATCCCTCATTCTGGGGGAATGGAAGCTGTAGAATGGGCGCTATTGAAACAAACCACCTTGAAAGCAGACAAAATTTTTGTACTTGAAATGTTGCATTTCTGCTTGCATCATAGTTATTTTGAGTGGAACGATCTATACTACTTACAACTCAAAGGCACATCTATGGGTTTTGCGGGGGCGCCCGCATACGCGAATACCTATATGGCCCATTTTGAAGACCTGCACATTTACTCAGATAGAGAATGGACGGAGAATGTTCTTATGTATGTAAGGTACATAGATGACATCTTTTTAATCTGGAAAAACTGTCCTGAAATGTTGGATAAAAAGATATTGGAACTCAATCGAAAGAATGAACATATACAATTTACCAACACTATCAGTAAACATTCACTATCTTTTCTGGATGTATTGATAACAATCAAAGATGGCACCATTCAAACAGAAATACATCATAAACCAACTGACAAGAACAACACTTTGAGATTCACCAGCTTCCACCCACAGAATTTATTGAAAAATCTTCCTTTTTCACAATTTCTACGCGCCAAAAGGATATGTTCATCAGAACAAACATGTCAAACCAACACGGAGTACATGAAGAAAAGGTATCTATCTAAAGGATATCCAGAGGAAATTTTGAACGAAGCAATTGACAAGACACAACAAAGGCAAAGGGAAAGTTTATTGCAACAAGCACCTACGAAAAGTTCCACCAGACAAGTCTTTGTTTCTAAGTACTCTACAAGTTCCAAACACATCAAACAAATCATCTTGAATAGATGGGATATGCTACAAAACGAAGAGGATTTCAAAGACCTTTTTAAAGAGAAACCTCTATTTGCATATAAGAGATCAAAGAATATCAAAGAAATCTTATCAACTTCATTCAAGACCACCACTTTGGAATTTAAAGGCACGCAAAGATGTGCTAATTGCGTACATTGCAACAATGTAATCACAGGCGACATAGTATATCACCCCACCACGGGGGAAACCATCAAACTACATCACAATTCTACTTGTGATTCAACCAACGTAGTTTATGCTATTAAATGTCCGTGTGGACTTTTATATGTAGGGAAGACAGAGAGGAAAATAAAAACTCGAATTTCTGAACATAAAAGTACCATTCGCAATAAAAATCAAAAGAGTAGCTTAGCGACACATTGGAATAGGTGCAAACATTCCATTTCCCAATTGAAATTTCAAATTATCGATAAAATGGTCCAGGTCCCGGGTAGGAACCTATCTAAATCTCTCTTACAAAAAGAAATATTCTGGATCAGAAGGTTGAATACACAGGATCCCCACGGGATCAATGAAAAAGTAGATTTATCATGTTTTTTGTAACTCGATGCTTGGGCAAGCTACTGGAGACATACAGACGCCCACATTATGAATGTCCTTACAATGTTTAAGTTTTTTATCTTTCATAGGTAAAGAGGTACTTTGAGTTTTTTCTTTTCTTTACTAACCACTTTGCACATCATTTTTTTCATATTCACGGACTTTCGTCTTTTTACGGTAATTACGTCTAGCATCGAGGTAATACCCTTTTCATTAGTGTCAGTGGAACAGATTCCCATTTCAAAATGGCGGTGTGTATTTGCAGCAGCACTTCATAGTCCTATTTCGTGGTCGATTAGAATGTGTCCGTATAAGGTAGACGCCGAGGAGTTGGCAGAATACGGCTTCGAGGAGCACGGTTAGCTGTTTACCTGGTGGTCACAAGAAGACGAGATTGTTTCTCAGTGAAGGTGAGGATTAGCGATGTTCAGCGCAGTGTAGATACGTATCAGTGGGAGAAATGCGCAGGTGAAGAGGTCATGTCTCGTTCAGTAAGCATCATTTTTATGTTTCATTTACAGTTGATCCGGTGAAGGAGTGTTCACGAGGATTAGTATCATTTATGCAGGTCGGTTGAACTGAGGGACGGCTGTCCGTTCATATTTTTCAAAGTTATAAAGAAGTTGTGTTTAGTTACGGAAGTTGTTTTCCCCTTTTTTTCAGCTAGGGAGAGAACCAGAATATCAGGTATTCGGTTTTGTTTGTAGTGCACGATCTTTTAACGCACAGGGTGGCTGGTTTTACTGTGGATCATTTCTACCATAAACCTCTTTTCTTTGATATGAGGGCATTTTTCTATGTGGAAAAACTTATGTATAGTTCTTAAATTGCCTGTATATGTAGGACTTCTGTACGTCTACGTTATTACGATTGTAATTTTTTTATTATTTGCAGAAAAGCCCCTGACGAAGGGCCGCCAAAGGCCCGAAATGCATTGGGCGAATCAAGTCACATGGATATTCTGATATTTGTACATCATGCAAACGTTATTGTGAATTGTATATTTTGATTAAATCAATCATTGTGTAAAATCATTAGAATGATGTGAATTATGATTTAATTACATTGATATGAAATCGTTTGAAATTTAATAAGTAACACTGAGCTTTTCAGCTGAGGCTGGTGGGTACGCTGCTCCGAAGCAAGGCGAAGTACTTGCATCATCAAATACTAAATCTCAGGGTCTGTTCTGACAGACAGCCCAAATTTCGGAAGCACCCCTTACTTTTATAATTTCCCAAAAAACTTTAAATAGATTCTCAAAAAATAGAGTGCCTTTCTTTCCATTACAATTAGTTAAGAGAGAGAACCATGGACT
This sequence comes from Triturus cristatus, assembly GCF_964204655.1. Taxonomy (NCBI): domain Eukaryota; kingdom Metazoa; phylum Chordata; class Amphibia; order Caudata; family Salamandridae; genus Triturus; species Triturus cristatus. The sequence continues at coordinate 373,481,203 of NC_140582.1, read as the reverse complement.
CTGCTCTTACAAAAAGAAGCAAGGTCTCCAGTGCTTGTGTAACCATTAGCCCCTGGGCGGGCAAGGTCCCGGGGCCAAGCACTTATTAAAGAAAAGGGGGGGGTGCATGTGGACCTCCTCCCAAAGGGCAGTTTAAGCCCAGGGACCACCACCTCCCAGGGGTTTCTATAGGAAAATTATGGGAGAAAGAGCTGGGGAAACACGGAGCCCCCTCCAATGTTTAAAAATGCCCAAGGACCACCACATCACCGGGGAACAATACTTGAACTAGGGGGAGGAGGGCCATACAGCACTTTTTTGGAGCCTTATTGTGTTCTCTTGATGAGGATTCATGTTACCACAGACTTGTTGATGGTGACACTGCAGGAACAATCACATTACCAAACTGACATGGACACAAGGTCACTGGAGACATAACCTCTTGGACCTTCACCCAGCTATAGTGAAGAATATGCACTAGACATTTACCCTACGTGGTAGCTCTTACTAAGTAGTACAAAAGGGGGTGGTGATGGACGGAGCATCAGAACCAATCAAACACTCACACCCAGTCAACAGATCTGGGCTTGATCCATCACCATTCTTTAGCCCACTCTGCCACCCCAGTTCAGACATGGCCATATGCAAATCAGTCTGACCCTGTGCCTCATGGGAACAGTCCAGCCCGAACTGCCAAGCCATGCCTTCTCTGGACCGGAAACAAGCTTCCTAGGACCGGTTTCTGGCATTTCAGCCGTCTTCAGCCAGGCTTGCTTGAATCCAGTGGCAAAGTGAGCAAGGGACTCACGTTTGAGCATACCCTGCCAACTTATGGCGAACAAAGCGGTACAAAAGGGGGTGGTGATGGACGGAGCATCAAACACTCACACCCAGTCAACAGATCTGGGCTTGATCCATCACCATTCTTTAGCCCACTCTGCCACCCCAGTTCAGACATGGCAATGTTCAACACTCCGTCCATCATTTCCTTTGGTTTTCCTTTGTTCGCCATAAGTTGGCAGGGTATGCTCAGACGTGAGTCCCTTGCTCACTTTGCCACTGGATTCAAGCAAGCCTGGCTGAAGACGGCTGAAATGCCAGAAACCGGTCCTAGGAAGCTTGTTTCCGGTCCAGGGAAGACATGGCTTGGCAGTTCGGGCTGTACTGTTCCCATGAGGCACAGGGTCAGACTGATTTGCATATGGCCATGTCTGAACTGGGGTGGCAGAGTGGGCTAAAGAACGGTGGTGGATTAAACCCAGATCAGTTGACTGGGGGTGAGTGCTTGCAATGTTCAACACTCTGTCCATCATTTCCTTTGGTTTTCCTTTGCTCTTACTAAGTAACCAGTAGAAAGTAATCTAGCTTGATAGACATTTTCGGCAAAACTATGGACTCTTCTTGGAAAAAATAAGGTTTGATTCTGGCCCTGGTGCTGATTTCACAGAAATTAAACATCATCAGGAAGCACTTACAAATATAAGCATAGCAGATTCCCCAGCTGAAGCTCCGCTTCAGTGGAGCACAAATGATTCTAACTTGGGATTGGCGAGGGCAAAGCAAGTGTATTTCCACTCGTATTCTAAGTTGAAAAACAATATGAAATGCTTAATGGAGGTGAATTTATTATTGATGTATTGGTGCACATCTGATGTGTAGTGACTGTGGTGAGTGGTTTCTTTCTTGTCTGCTCCTGGTGAGAGTAGAGTTCATGGTTCTCTCTTTTAATTACCCTAAGTATGCAAATGCTCACAATGCAGAGCCCCACTCACACATCTACACACAATCATACACAAGTACTCACATACCAACTCACAGACCCACAGAGGCACTTACAGACTTACTCACAGATCCACACAGGCACCCACAGATCCACCCACAGACCCACATAGCCACTCACTAACCCACTCTCTAAGTTGACGGGTTATAGCTAGGATTAAAAAGCTTAACACATATAGAAATTCACAGAAAACACAATGTTTACAAAGACGTTATAGTTAGGAAATAGAATTCCAAAAACAAATTAGAAATTCCCTGAAAAGCAAACAGAGGTTACAGGGACAATATAATTAGGCTCAGATTTCACTCATACAAAACTAGTGAACTTCAGCAGTTATAGTTACCTGTGTTCATTATAACTTAGGACCCCACAATGCACTGCTTATGACCTCATTTATTACTTATTACATCATTTATGACATGGTCAGTGACATCACTGATGATATTTCAAATGAAATCAATGATGACATTTTTCACAGAACCACTCACACACACCCACTCATACCCCATAAAACCTATCAGACATCTACTCACACCCCCCACAACCACTCACATACCTATTCTCAAACTCATTCAATGACTCACACATACCCACTTTCTCATACAGCCAATAATACAGACAAATCATCCACCAATACAGCCACTTACATAACCAATCACCCTCTCATTCACTCATACAACCACTTGCATACCCATTCACCCATACAGCCACTTACACTGGCATTCACTCTCACATAGTACCAATCACAGAGCCACTCTCTTACTAACACAGCCACACACACAACTACTAATTCACACACACAGCCACTCACACTAGTACTCACCCCATACACTTAGTCAATCAGCCACTTGCTTTCCCATACAGCTACTCACACATCCATTCACTAATCCAGTTGACCACTTACATACCCATTCACATATCCAAACAAGCAGTCACAGACCCTCTCACTCACCTATACAGCCAGTCACCCAGACTCTTACTGTGCAAAACACCAACACACACATTCACTTACCCATTCAGCCATTCAAACAGCCACTAACTTACCTATACATCTGCTAACACACTCACTCAACCACCCATAGAGCCTCTCACACAGCCGCTCAGTCATCAAAACAGCCACTTACATACTCCCCTGCCCATATAGCCACTAAGGCAGCCACACACTCACCTATACAACCAATCACATTCAATCACGAATACAGCCACTCACACAGTCTGTCACACACCACTACAGCTACTCACACACCCCCACTCACATACATACAACAGTCATATATATATATATATTCACTGAAAAAACCATAGGTTTCAGGGGTGTTATAGTTAGCTGGACATTTCCCTCGTACAAAACCCTAGAAATTCCCCCGTTATTGTTACTTCAGCTAACTATAACTCGCGCGCCCGCAATACACTGCTGATAACATCACATATTACATAACACATGACATGGTCAGTGACATCACTGATGACATCACTGATGACATCTTAAATGACATCACTGATGACATCACTGATTACATCATCCAGTGACTGTGTGTTTCTGTAAAGTTTAAATATGTTTTATATATTTATAGTGAAAGGCCTATGGAAGAATGAGTGGGTGTATAAGTGTGTGAATGGATGATTCAGTAGATGTGTGACTGACTCTATAAGTGAGTGATTAAATCTATGAAAGTGCAGACTAGTGACTAAACTGTGTAAATGTCTGTATCTGTCTGTCTGTTGGTGTGTAAGCAGCTGCATGGGTTTGTGAACAGCTACATGAGTGTCTATATGGGTTATTCATTGGTTGTCTAAGTATCTGTATGGGTGCCTGAGTGTTTGTGTGGGTGGAGTGTGTGTGACTCTGTGCATAGATGTGTGAGTGGGTGATTCGGTGGGGGCATGGTTGTAAGAGTGCATCTGTGATGGACTATGGGTGGGTGAGTGTATGTATGATTGTGTTAGTGAGTGAATATATATTTCATTAGTACATGTGTAATTTAGTACATATGTGAACAGCAGTATATATGTATGTTGGAGACAGAAATAACTATAACTGAGAGTGTGTGATAGTGTGATTGGGTGTATGGATGAGTGTATGCTTGTATCATTGATAAGAATTTGTTGGTATTTGTATGAGTAATTGAGCTTGTGCGTGTATAATTGTATAGGTGAGTAAATGGTAGTGTGATTAATTACTTGCATGACTGAGTATATGTGTGAGTAAGTCTATGGATGAGTAGCGGTGTGGGAGTGTCTATATAGGTGTATGAGTGCAGATGATAATTAATTCTTTTAAAAACGTAAAAAATATTATTTGTTTTTATTTATTTATTTTTAAATTGTAAATTTTTTACAAATATTTTTTATATGTTTTAAAATATTTTTTAAACTATATTTTCAATACTTTATTATTATTTTTTTTAATTTCTTTTGGGATTCGCGCACCCTATGCGCACCTTTCTCAATCCCTGCACGAAAGCATCCGCGTACGGTATGCGTTGGGTACGTGTTTGGTGGTGATTGCAATGCGACCGGTACGCGACTCGAAGCCTATACGCGACACGTACAATGCATGATACACGACGCTTGCATGCTTCCGCAATACTGCATGTGCGTGTATGACGCGGTGGGTGAGCGAATCCCGCGAAAATTTTACAAGTAAAATTAAAAAACATATATATATGTATTTCATGTGAATATTAATTGAATACAAACTCTAAACTACTCATAAAAGTAATACATTTTTACTTCTAATCCTATATTCCTTTTAAATTCAATTTCCCGGATGCGGGCTGGGTGCGTGCTGCCTATGCGCACGGTGCGCGGATCCCATGTGACCTGAAAAAAAGAGATTTGATTTGTTCATTGCACTTCCTATTCTAACTATTGAAAGACCCCACCCATTTCAATCATTCTTCTTTGACATTCTTTGGAGGAGCATCTCTTTGCAGAGAAGAAGCTTTTTTGGACTAAGTTTACACTTAGCTCAAACTTTTTTTTCAAACAATGGCTTCAGGGCAGCTGGCATCTCCGGGATCTCCTCATTCATCTGAAGATGATTTTTTGGAAGAACCACCATGCCCACCAAGATTTTCATCTGTGGTGTGGAAATTTTTCACCTTTCCTGAGGGGCAAACAAAAACCAATGCCACCTTAGTAACCTGAAAGATCTGCCAGAGAGTGCTGTCTCGTGGGGATCCGAACAAAAAATATTCCTGCGGAACAGCAAGTATGAGGAAGCATCTGAGGACCCTTCATCCGGTGAATCTTGCTCGAGAGGAATGCCGCAGAATGAGAGTTGTTCCTGCTCCATCAGGTCCATCGCAGCCAAGCACTTCCAGGGTGGATCCTTCTGTGCAAAATTTGGACATCCGTCCACAGTTTCAAACCCTGAAAGTGCTCTGCATAAAATCTAATGCTGTTTTATGCTATGGAGAGCAGTCAATCGATCTTATCTGCCGAAAGCAAGAGAGTCACCAGTGCTATTTTTTTTTCCCTGAAGTTCATTGTTTTGTTCCTCTAGTTCTGTTTTTTTCCTTTTTTTTCAAGAAAAACCACAAACATTTACTTTACATATTGTTCAAAAAACTCCAAAAATATATAAAAGAAAAACGAAGAAAACAAAAAAGTTCTTCTAAGAACTAACCTTCCTGGTTTAAAAAAAATAGCTATATTTGTTTGTTAGTGTGTGAAAGTTTAGATGAATGTATGTGTAGAATGTAATTGACTGAATGAATGCATTAGTGGCATATGGTGAGTGCAGAACTATGAGGAAGTGCTTCAGCATCACACAGTAACCTCTTTAACTGCAGTGTGCTGTAGTACTTCCGAAGCACAGGGATGCAACATATGTACATAAATATGTTGCAAATCTATGCTTCTGTCTGCACGGCTGCTTAAACTGCAGCCATGTGGTGACACAGGCACCTTTGCACCATGGTGCAAGGATTTCTGTGTCATGTGCTGTTTGTTTTTGTGCAGTAAGAATCACCTTCCTGCACAAAAACAATCAGAAAACGCATTTTTCTCCTACAATGTATGCTGAACATTTTAGCATGCATTGAAGATTAAAAAATGAGGAGAAATGAAAACAATTTTCCTTGTTGTGCTTTCCTACACCAATTGGAGAATGGTGCAGCATTCACACACATATCGAGATTTATGATTTCTGATAAATCTGGATATGTGTCTTGTTCTATGAGTATTCAGTGCAATCACGCAAAACAACATTTATAGAACACCCTTTCAACGCAAAGTGGTGTGTATGATGAGGTTGTATTTACATGGAGTAGGAAAAGTACACAGAGTGCCTTTTCCTCTCTTTGTAAATATGAAAGACTGTCTTGCGCAATAACTATGTTACAAAAAGGGACATATTTCTGTTTTTAAAATTGCTTGCGAATGATAGCAGGTAAGCACAGAGTTTTGTCTGCAAAGATGCTCAAAGAAGAATGATTGAAATGATTGCGGTCCTTCAATAGGTACAATAGGAAATATTATGAACGACTCAAATCTGTTTTTTTGGAGGTCACATGATATCCGATAACAGAGAGATTTCAAAACTACATAGGTATAAACAGAGTGATTTTAAAAACGTGTTTAAACTTTGTAGCTTCTTGCAGATCTGCCCATTCTGCATATTAATACTTAGTTAAACTTACCTTCACAGTAATAGAAATTAAAAATGGTACACATTTTTTTCAGATTTTTTTTGTAATGTAAATTGTGGTAAATTGGTTATTTTAGAATTAGGATCTGTGAAAGAAAAGAAAAAATTGTTATAACATGTAATAATAAATTTTTTACGAAACAGCATAATTTAAACAAAGTAATTTGTTTGCCTTTTTTGCTGTTCTCAGAATATATTGAATTTCACTACAAATAGTGATTTCAATCGTACTCATCACTTAACAGCGGGCAAAAAAAAAACAATCAAAAAGATTGTTTAAAAAAAAACCAACATTCTATTTTCAGTAAGATACCAGAAAATACAAATTACACATATATGAAATGCTTATGGCTAACAAAATTTTATAACTTTAACTTATAAAAACTGTAAATGTTGTCGCTTTAAAATATTAACCGAGTCAATGAGCACGAAAAAGTCCATAATTCAAATATATACATTTCCTTGAGGCCAAATGGTAATTTTGCACTCCTTTTTATGTAAATTGTCCAATGGTAATCCTATTAAATTATAATATTAAATTCCTCAGAGAGTGAATTATCTTCCTAAAACTTTGACTTTAAAAATATTAGTTAGGAATTTGCTAATTCCCTAGGCAAACGTTGTTTGAAAACCAACTGGGAATCATTACAAAGTGTCCAGCCTTTGTCACATTTTAGATAGGCAGTGTAATGTCCAGAAGTTGTGGAAGGACCATCATGGAAAATTTTTGCAATTGCTACAAAAGTCCTTCCCGATATTGATAGTTGTGTTGCTACAAATTGCTTTATTAAAGTATCCAATTTTCTTCCATCAGCTGTACAACGTTGCATCATTAAAATTATGTATTGTCCATATTTTGTTAAAAATAATGTGGATAACATTTCTGATTTACATTGGCTACACTCCATGTTTTGATTTGCACCTTTAACTAATTTATTAAAAGACACTGATTTACAGTCTGGTAATGTTAAATACAGAAATCTTTCAGAGTCTACATTAGTGGTACATGTATACATGCAATTTTCACAATGATGTTCCCATTTGTAAGAAAGGCCAAAAATATTTTCTATTTCTACACCTTCATTTTCAAAAATGGTGAGCATATACATTAAAAATTCCTGAGCATCTTGTTGGATATTTTGTGTAAATTGTGTAGAACCAGAACACACTTCCAAAAGATTATGAACATCTGAAACAGATTGTATTTTACTTGTATCTGTTGTCAATTTTTCATAAACAGAATGCAACAGAAAGCAAAATCTTTTTTGCCGATTCTGCATAATTTGTTCTTGCAAACCTTCAAGATAAAAAAAAATTGACCACTACATTAGCATTGCAGTTGACACCTGAACTATTTTCAAACTGATAACCAACAATCTCCTCAATAGTGTCCTTTTTCTTTTTACTTGCAATCACAACATTATCTTGTTCTTTTCCCTTCTCTACACCTTCAGTACAGATATTCTCAAACCTTCTTTTTTGACCAACCACACACTTTTCAAATACAGGATATTGACCTAAATTGGGAGCATACACCCTTCTTAATCTATTATACTCTTTTACACAGTTTGCATCTGCAGTAACCTTTGTCTCATCAAAATCAATCAAAAACAAACCAGATAATGTTCTGACTCGTGACAAAGCAACATATGCCATACCCTCTTTAAATACGGTAGATCCAATGTTCACCAATGCACTGTCTACACTTAATCCTTGAGATTTATGAATAGTCACTGCATATGCCAGAGAAAATGGAAATTGTTTCCTACGGACATATAAATCTTTAACAAGCAAAAAACTAACTGAACAAAGACCAATTTCTTTAACTTCTTCAATCTGATCAAATTTAATTTTTAAAAATTCAATTCCTTCTTTTTTCTGATAATTAACAAAATCCATCACTTTATCCATTGCTCCATTAACTAAACCTTTTTCTGCATATCGAGCAAACAGCAATGGAATTGTCCGCAACATACTGAATATCCATGTTAGTGTTCCACATGGATAAAATAACTGGATTGTAGTCATTTACGTATTTTGATTCTTCGATTCTTCTTAAGTTGTAGGTATTTTTTGGAGACTTTCTTGTGAGGGTATGTCGCATAGCTGACATAAAACTGTTCACTCTTCCTTTGGATAATACAGGATGTGGAAATCCAAAACGACATTTGGTATTGAACTTATCCTTTGAGTTGTACTTTCGTCGACAGTATTTTTCACACCTATGGCTTTGGAATCGTAAGACTTGTTGTTTTAAGTTTTTATCTTCTCTGCTATTTGGTACAGCACATGTGGCATAATCTTCAATGAAAGACAAAACAGTTTCATCTGAATCTGTTCCAAATTTGGGGGCTTCCTGATCCATAACAACATATGTATATAAGGAGCACCTCTTGCTTGATACTCCTTTCTCTTAAAGAAATCCACAGCTTCTCCAAGGGGAGGATTCTTTTTATTGCAGATGAAAGACATCATAGCTTCAAATCTATGATTGAAATATCTGCATACATTAACAGGATCCGAAGAGCACAATTCTCCAGGTGTCTTGTATTCAATATTTTTTATATTGGAATTTGCCTCTCGAAGAAATTTAAGTAAATCATCCCAAGCATACACAGCACAGCTTAGTGTAGCAAACCATGTAGGAGTTCCCAAGTTACGTAGCATACATTTCAGTTCTCCATGACAACGGTACCAATATTCATTAGTCCCACACTGACATGCCATCCAATTAATCAACTGAGATTCTAAATGATCATCTCTCTGATGCACTTTATCCATAAAATACTTTGCAGTTACATTTTGCAGATGCATTCCAGTTTTTAAAATGTGATTGACTGCATATGAAAGTCCAGACAAGTCATTTTCAAACAGAAGATGAAACATATAAGGAATACATTGTCGAAATCTTGGATCTTCTGCATATAATCTTGTTGTTCGATATTCAGATGCAGGAATCTGCACAGGACGTTCATCATATCAGCCACCTTTTCCTGTTGGAAACAACTGCGGGAAACAACGAGCTTCCAAGCTCTCTTCCCATACACTCATGGGACTTCCTATTGCTTTTTTCATTTGGAACAACTCAATCGTATTCCCTATCACGTCTTTGGAATGAAGTGGATGTACACTGTAATCTTCATAGATTTCTTCACATCTGGACATGTCCACATTTTCAATTTGTCCACTTAATGTTTCAGTATCTTCTGCTAAATCTATTTCTTCTTCTCCTACAAACACATTTCTATAGTACTCATTAGTTTTTTATCAGATACAATGATGCCTTTTGCACTTTTCTAACATCCGCTAACTCTTGCCAGATTTTCTTATTCTTAGTAGGAACACCATTAACTAGAATGACTAGTGGCTCGTTTTCTGCATGGTCTACACCAATAGTTTCAATATTTTTCCTTAAATCTAACGGTAAATACACAACTCTTCCTTTCAATCCTCTTTGTAACTTGATGGAGGTAATTTATCTGTTTTAGGCTCCATACGAACAATAGCCTGAAACAGGTGAACACATTGAATGAGAATAGACTCATACGTATTTAAATCTATCAGCTCTGGAGGAAGAGCAACCAACTCTAGATTATTATGAACAGCTCTAACAGGCATTTTATTCTCATCTAATTTGTTATGACAATATTTGCAAATATGCTGCTCAAATCCCAAATCAAAACAATCCTCTACCAATAAATAAGTTGCAAATTCCTTCCACTTATCATTATATTCTATTTCACTTTTTAAATACAGATTGACACCCCTAGTATGATTTTTATAGTGACTTCGCCGACAACAAATACAAGAAACATTTGGTCTTTCACCTGAAATTACCTTAAACTTTGTGATTTCATCCTCAAAATTTTTAGTAATCACGGGTTCTACATTGTCTTCAACATTTTGTTCTACTAATGTGTCAGTTTCTGCACTCTCTTGCTGATGACCAACGTAACAAAACTCAATATCATCACAAACCTTGTTCACATCTGATACTGACCCACACAAAAGAGCACTGTTCAACTCATTTAACTTTAGTGCTGGACTTTTTGCATAATACAATCTTCTCACTAACTTCCGCATTTGAGTATGATGTACTGTCAACATCCTGAAATGGTGAAAAACACTTTGACAAACTTTCCTAGAAAGACAAGCCAGAGAATGACTCACTCTGCAAGGGTATAGTCCTTGCAACACCTTAATCTTTTGTTTAACACTTTTTTTACTATATGCTCCTAAACAACGACTTTGGTGCCGATCACGATCCGGTAAAAAATGTCCCCGTACGACTCGTATCGGGTCTTTTTACCGTACGAATCGTACAAGTGCCGTACGAACTGGCAATCACGATTCGCATGGTAAAAAGTCCATACGAACCGCACTGGGAATCATTCCCCACACGTCCTCGGGTCGGAAAATGTGTCCGACACGTCCTCGGACGATTTACCTTACAAACGTAAAAATCCAAGGCCGACCGAGGAATCACGATCCATCCCGTGCGTCCGAGCCTACAACCGTATGGAAAAAACACCGTCCGCACCGAACACCTATAGCAACCATGGAGACATGTGCCCGCATACGCGCCCAACACTCCCCCCAGCCCCCGTACGTCCGACACGTACCCCCCGTATATGTATACCCCCACCCGTCTAGGTACACCCCAGTACGTTCCAGTCGTACCCCCACCCCAGTACGTGTCATACCCCCGTGTACCTACACCCCAGTACGTTCCAGTCGTACCCCCACCCCAGTACGTGTCGTACCACCGTCTATGTACACCCCAGTACGTTCCAGTCGTACCCCCACCCCAGTACGTGTCGTACCACCGTCTATGTACACCCCAGTACGTTCCAGTCGTACCCCCACCCCAGTATGTGTCATACCCCCGTGTACCTACACCCCAGTACGTTCCAGTCATACCCCCACCCCAGTACGTGTCGTACCACCGTCAATGTACACCCCCCCCCTGTACGTGTCGTACCACCGTCAATGTACACCCCCCCACCCCTGTACGTGTCGTACCACCGTCTATGTACACCCCAGTACGTTCGAGCCCCACCCCCACCCCAGTACGTGTCATACCCCCCGTGTACCTACACCCCAGTACGTTCCAGTCGTACCCCCACCCCAGTACGTGTTGTACCAACGTCAATGTACACCCCCCCACCCCTGTACGTGTCGTACCACCGTCAATGTACACCCCCCCACCCCTGTACGTGTCGTACCACCGTCTATGTACACCCCAGTACGTTCGAGCCCCACCCCCACCCCAGTACGTGTCATACCCCCGTGTACCTACACCCCAGTACGTTCCAGTCGTACCCCCACCCCAGTATGTGTCGTACCACCGTCTATGTACACCCCAGTACGTTCCAGTCGTACCCCCACCCCAGTACGTGTCATACCCCCGTGTACCTACACCCCAGTACGTTCCAGTCGTACCCCCACCCCAGTACGTGTCATACCCCCGTGTACCTACACCCCAGTACGTTCCAGTCGTACCCCCACCCCAGTACGTGTCGTACCACCGTCTATGTACACCCCAGTACGTTCCAGTCGTACCCCCACCCCAGTACGTGTCATACCCCCGTGTACCTACACCCCAGTACGTTCCAGTCATACCCCCACCCCAGTACGTGTCGTACCACCGTCAATGTACACCCCCCCCCTGTACGTGTCGTACCACCGTCAATGTACACCCCCCCACCCCTGTACGTGTCGTACCACCGTCTATGTACACCCCAGTATGTTCTAGCCCCACCCCCACCCCAGTACGTGTCATACCCCCCGTGTACCTACACCCCAGTACGTTCCAGTCGTACCCCCACCCCAGTACGTGCCGTACCAACGTCAATGTACACCCCCCCACCCCTGTACGTGTCGTACCACCGTCAATGTACACCCCCCCACCCCTGTACGTGTCGTACCACCGTCTATGTACACCCCAGTACGTTCGAGCCCCACCCCTACCCCAGTACGTGTCATACCCCCCGTGTACCTACACCCCAGTACGTTCCAGTCGTACCCCCACCCCAGTACGTGTCGTACCACCGTCTATGTACACCCCAGTACGTTCCAGTCGTACCCCCACCCCAGTACGTGTCATACCCCCGTGTACCTACAACCCAGTACATTCCAGTCGTACCCCCACCCCAGTACGTGTCATACCCCCATGTACCTACACCCCAGTACGTTCCAGTCGTACCCCCACCCCAGTACGTGTCGTACCACCGTCTATGTACACCCCAGTACGTTCAGTCGTACCCCCACCCCAGTACGTGTCATACCCCCGTGTACCTACACCCCAGTACGTTCCAGTCGTACCCCCACCCCAGTACGTGTCGTACCACCGTCAATGTACACCCCCCCCTGTACGTGTCGTACCACCGTCAATGTACACCCCCCACCCCTGTACGTGTCGTACCACCGTCTATGTACACCCCAGTACGTTCGAGCCCCACCCCCACCCCAGTACGTGTCATACCCCCGTGTACCTACACCCCAGTACGTTCCAGTCGTACCCCCACCCCAGTACGTGTCGTACCAACGTCAATGTACACCCCCCACCCCTGTACGTGTCGTACCACCGTCAATGTACACCCCCCCACCCCTGTACGTGTCGTACCACCGTCTATGTACACCCCAGTACGTTCGAGCCCCGCCCCCACCCCAGTACGTGTCATACCCCCGTGTACCTACACCCCAGTACGTTCCAGTCGTACCCCCACCCCAGTACGTGTCGTACCACCGTCTATGTACACCCCAGTATGTTCCAGTCGTACCCCCACCCCAGTACGTGTCATACCCCCGTGTACCTACACCCCAGTACGTTCCAGTCGTACCCCCACCCCAGTACGTGTCATACCCCCGTGTACCTACACCCCAGTACGTTCCAGTCGTACCCCCACCCCAGTACGTGTCGTACCACCGTCTATGTACACCCCAGTACGTTCCAGTCGTACCCCCACCCCAGTACGTGTCGTACCACCGTCTATGTACACCCCAGTACGTTCGAGCCCCACCCCCACCCCAGTACGTGTCATACCCCCGTGTACCTACACCCCAGTATGTTCCAGTCGTACCCCCACCCCAGTACGTGTCGTACCACCGTGAACCTACACCCCAGTAGTTCCTGGCGCACCCCCAACACAACCTCCTAAGTACGGAGCGCACCCCATGCCCCAACATCACAACCGCATGTACGAGTCGTACAAAGCCACACACAAGGACATAATCGTACAACCAAATGACCCATGTACACACCGTACACACGCTCAAAACGCACGTACACAACCAGGTCAAAATAAAACAACACAAGAATACACCATTCGAAAGGCACACAGCCACTAAACATGGCCAACAACCACTAAAATAACACAATCACTGACCTGCAACTGCCAAAAACAAACAGAGGCCCAATACACCACCACCACTCCTTATAACACACCCACCCAAAATTCAAAAACTGCCACACCCACCCATGGACCAATAAAAAGGGCCCACACACACAAACCATGAGCCTTTGCAACAGACTCACTGCTGCCAGACACCACAGAACCAGACTACAAGCTACACCACACCTTACACTTGCACACCTTCACACGACCACCCTCACAAACACCCTCTCATCACATTCACACACACACACAACCATCCACACCCCCCCCCAACATCCACACACCCCCCACACCCACACCATCCCCACCCACACCCCTCACCATGCCCACTACCAAGAATCCAAAGTTCAGTCACCGAGAGTTGGAGGTCCTTGTTGATCAAATCCTCAGAGTCGAGCCACAGATCTTTGGAACATTGGTCAGAAGCACCAGCCAGGCAGCCAAAACAGCCATGTGGCAGACCATCGTCGATGCTGTGAATGCTGTTGCGGACACCAGGAGGACCAAGCAGGATTGCCAGAACAGGTGGTACGATCTGCAGAGGAGGGTCAGAGCCAAGAGGCAGGAGGAACACGACCAGGCCAACGCCACCGGAGGAGGGCCCTCCCGCAGAGCCGTACAGTACCATCCCTGGGAGGAGAGGGTGATGGCCATACTGCCGGTGGAGGCAGTTGAAGGAGTAGAAGGACTCCGAGACCCGGGTGAGTACACAAACAACGCACCTCACATGGGGGGAACTGCAACCTCAACCAAAATTACTAACAGGCACGCAACCACCACAAGCCATCGCATGACTCAACCACACTCCATGAGCAGGCACATGCCACTGCTGCCACCATGCCCCATGCACCCAGCTGGACAATGTCAAGTCACAGGCCACAGAAGACAACAACACATGACACGGTAACCCGGATGGCGGGAGGCTGGGCACCAAAAATCACATAGTGCGACTCCAAAGCAGACAACAATGCCCTCTGCCCATATGGCCTAGGTCACAGCCAGACAAACACTGTGTCCCAACACAGGAATGACTTGCCAGCAAATGGCGGACGCCTTGCATCAACACATGGGGGTGAAGGCACTGTTTTGCACATGACAGCAGCTAATGAACAGCCAACATTGTGAAAGAGTGGCAGCACACACCACCACAGCAGCAGCGCACAGACACACAGCAGACAAAATGGGTGCCTGGAGATCAGAAACAAACTCACATCAACAGGCCAAGGGCCACTCAAAGATCTGCTAACAGTGTGTGCCCAGGAAGCTGGGCCAAGGTGACAGAGGGTGACACACGGAGGGAGGGAGAGGGGGACACAGAGGGAGGGAGAGGGGGACTGAGAGGGAGGGAGACGGACAGAGGGAGGAGGCTGACACATGGAGGGAGGGAGGAGGCTGACACACAGAGGGAGGGAGAGGGGGACAGAGAGGGAGGGAGAGGGGGACAGAGAGGGAGGGAGACACAGGAAGACGGACAGAGGGAGGAGGCTGACACACAGAGGGAGGGAGAGGGGGACAGAGAGGGAGGGAGAGGGGGACAGAGAGGGAGGGAGACACAGGAAGACGGACAGAGGGAGGAGGCTGACACACAGAGGGAGGGAGAGGGGGACAGAGAGGGAGGGAGAGGGGGACAGAGAGGGAGGGAGACACAGGAAGACGGACAGAGGGAGGAGGCTGACACACAGAGGGAGGGAGAGGGGGACAGAGAGGGAGGGAGAGGGGGACAGAGAGGGAGGGAGAGGGGGACAGAGAGGGAGGGAGAGGGTGACAGAGAAGGAGGGAGACACAGGGATAGCAAATCAGTCCTTTGGTGTGTGGGAATGTCTGCTCGTCAGCAGGTGGACTGCGTGCATGTAGACAAGGGTGGCCAGTGCCAGAACCCCCCCTCTTCATCATGGCAAAACGCAGGGCCATGTCACAACCTGTACACGAGCACAAGGACAGCCACCTGCATCATATAAGTGTGTGGATCCACTCCATGTGCACATGTACAGTGCTACAAGGAAGGCGCAAATGCATGGCTCGCCACACCTGCCCACTCCACTGCTGACTGCAGTCACACTTGACGCAGCAAGTAAGACTGTGCCACACATAGTTAAAGGGGCCAAATTGGTGCCCAAGGGACACACCAATGCACAAGTGCACTGTGAGTGGAATGCAAGACAGATCCTAATTCCAAGAGGAAATGTGCCAACTTTGAAACGGATGAAACATGGATGTTGCATGGACCAAAATTAACATTTTCTCTCTCACACACAGGTCAACGTCGTGCTGCACCCCCCAACACTGGGGGGGAACACTCACAGGACCCGGATCTGCAGGAGACCGATCCCACCGGCAGCGACGACTCTCACCACTCTGCGGATGACCCCGACCGACCTGGCCCCTCTGGTGTCCAACCACCTGCAGCACCTGCGTCAGGTACAACCGTGCCAACCACCACCCCCACTCCTGCCACATCCCAGGAGACACCCAGGATCCCTGCCCCAACACCACAATGCAGCCAGGCTCGCCAGGAGGGACACGGTGTCCCGGGCACCCAGGAGGAGGCAGGCGACAACGCCAATGCCACCCCTCAGGGGTCCCGGAGACCCGATGTGCCCACAAGTGCAGGCCAGACGCAAGTGGGCAGGGGTGGTGGGAGTGGAGGACGGCGGAGGCGCGAGCCTGACCAGTTGGCTGGGGATCCGGTATTTTCCCATGTCCGTAACATCCTGGACTCATACCGGCAGGACACCACGGGCATGGCCCAGGTTGTGTCCGTCCTCGAGGGGATCAAGGTCCAGCAGGCCCAGCAACATGCGGAGCTAATAGCCTGTCTACAGGTACACCAACGGAGGATGGAGGACAGACAGGCTGAGCAAGTGACGGCGTTCCAGGGGATTCACGCTACACTCCGTCGGATGGCCGACACCATGGCCGACCCTCCCTGTGCCAGAAGGCGGAGAACATCACCACCCACAGGGAGGGATCAGGAGGAGGAGGAGGAGGAGGAAACATCCGACGGAGCATCCCAGACGTCGTCACAGCCTGCTGCTGAGGTTCCCCGCAGGAAGCCGGGTCGTCCACGGAAAGGACCGTGAGGGTGGCTGCTACATCACCATCTCCCAGGACACCTGGCCTGGCACCTGGCCCACTGGAGCAACAGCATCACAGCATCAAGAGACATTCTCTGCCACATGGCCCTGCTGGTCACTGGCTGACCAATGTTGACAAAGACTGTGGCATGGACTCTGAGGATTTCCAATGGCAAGGACACCAACTCCCCTACTGAGCTTTGGATTCCCTAATCCCGGAAAGCCCCTCACTTTGTCCCCCCCCCCCCAATAATAAATCACACTATTAAGAGTAGATGCCTGCTGGTAGCATTATTACCTAACATGTGTCTTGTACAGTCTAAACATGCCTGAGTCATCTGTTCACTTCAACCATCCACACCCTGGGGCCTGAGTCTGGCACAGGACACATGGGTCACAGTTTATTAGGCAAGACAGACATGGAGCACCATACACACCCCTGATGGGCAGAACCAGCTGAGGGGGTGGCCGAACAACCGTGCTGACAGACACATTGAGTACAGCAACAGTCATGCGCAGAGGTCAGGGATCCTGGCCAGTGTCCTGGGGGGCACCCAGGTATGTGTAGACAGGTGGCAGAACCATGTCCTGCAAGCTTGAGTCCGGTGGATGCAGAGAATGGGGTCATTGACAACGTTGGATGCATGGGGATGGCACATGTCACAATACCCACACAGTCATGGACATCATGCCCAATACACAGTCTCAGCACACACACACAGCTTGCATCTTGCCACTCGACACATTGACACATAGCCACAATCAGGGAATACCATGCCAGACATGCAGGATGCACCGTGCCAACACACCAGCATTGACTGAGAAGAGGCACCTTGGAGGCATAGGGACACCTTTATTAGTCATGTTTTTGGGATTGCAGAGGCAATTTGAAGTACACATGAACACATCATGTGGAGTAACATGTGGGTCCAACACTGGCACCCCCCCTTCTGCAGCACAAATGCGTGATAGCCATGGAACTGGCACACAAGTGTCGGCTAACAGCTAAAACCCACAGCTGCACACGGAGAGCCTGACATACACCATAGATCCGCTGATGTGGAAGTCCCACGCCATGTCAAGACAATGTTAACCGTATGTGTCCGAGGGCAGTGTCACACACATTGATGCCATCATCACAATCCACTATCCCATCACTGATGACTGACAACCAGGCAGCCCATCTATTCAGGTGTACCCAGCTGCATGTCGTGTCCCATGGGGATGCCACATGACTGCAGAGGAACCAAACCCCGACCGGGGCAGTGTGCACACATCGTGAACAACTGCCACACCCAATACACCCCAGATGCATCCCTTACCCCATGGAGACTTCCAAACGTGTCCGTGCCTGTAACGCTGAGTCAGCCCACGATGTCATGTCCATGAGGAATAGCAGTGCCACAACAATGCAACCAGCAAACGGCATGCGCAGGTACCTGGGGAAGAGAGACACACAAGAAGTCAGCCACAAAAAACACAGCCACTTGCATGTGCATTTACTCGACACATTTATGGATGACAACATGCTAGGTCACAATTATGACTGGGGAAATACTACCATCACTGCCACCATCACTCCAGTGACACACCCACACACACCTCTGACCCACGTGCCATACATGCAGGTGGAGACACACATCACAACGCATGCCACACGGAGACCAATGCGTGCACACTCAGACCCTGGTACTCACCACTAAGCAAAGAAGTCGCGTATGAGCCGAGTCCGGATGTCCTCTTGCGGCTCCACATCCTCCACATCACTAGCCCCATTGCCAAGCCCTTCGTCCTCCACGGGTGGATGGTCCTCGTCATGTTGATTCAGGATGAGTGGCACAGCTCTTTCAACTGCCATGTTGTGCAGCATGCAGCAGACCAGGAAGATCTTGCAGACCTTCGCCGGGGCATAAGGGAGTGCACCGCCGGTCTTGTGGAGGCACCGGAATCGGCTCTTCAGCATGCCAAACGTCCTCTCTATCACTCGCCTTGTCCGGCCATGGGCGGTGTTATAGCGGAGCTAGGCCGGCGTGATGGGGTTGCGGAGAGGTGTCAGCAGCCAAGGCATGTTGGGATAGCCAGCGTCCCCTACATGGGAAGCACATGGACATCGTTAGAACTGGTGAAGCGGTCGTGCTGGTCGGCTATACAGAATACAGGACAGACAGACTGTACCCACCAACAACACATGCCCGTTCGTTGCGCAGCTGCATCATCATATCAGGCATCCCGCTACGCCTCATGATGTAGGCATCATGTGCTGATCCTGGGAAACGAGCACAGACATGTGAAATCACCATATTGGACAGACACACCACAAGGGCATTGATGGAGTGGTAGTGCTTCCGATTGCGGTACGCCACCTCCCGTGCGTGTGGTGGTACCAAACCTACATGTGTCCCATCTATGGACCCAATGACATGGGGCATCCCTCCCAGGGCATAGAATCCACGCTTGACCTCAGTCATCTGTTCAGGGGTTGGGAACTTGATGAAGTCATCCAGGTGAATCAACATGGCCTCCAAGAAATCATGCAGCACACCGCTGAACATGCTCTGGGACATGCCACCAACATGAGCTATGGTATTTTGGAAGGTACCCGTGGCAAGAAAATGTAGGGCAGCCATTACCTTCAGCTGGGGTGTCAGTGCCGTAGGATACCTGTGCTGCGGTTGCAGGTGTGGTGCCAGTCTCGCCGTCAGCTCCAGAATCAACGGTTGGGTGAAGCGGTAGAGCCGGATCCTGTCTTTCTCCTGCATGGTAGCCAAGTCTGGAATTCTTCGGGCAAGAGGCGGCGCTCTGCAGTAATTTGGAAGTGACCAGGAAGAGTGAGTACACTACGAGAACAACTCATGTCTACTGAGCACATGTAAATCTGGCAATACACACATGCTACATAGGGAGTCAGGTATGTGCTACATGCCCAGGACACGTATGGATGCAAGGTGACACTCCTTCCAAGACCCAGCTACACACGGTGATTGAGAACCTCCCCATGCCACGCCATGGAAATAGCTGTGTCCCAGTGCAAGTGCACAGCCCGACGCAAGACAGGAGTGACATACACCCACACATCAGCAGAAGTGGGATGCCGATTGCAGAGACTGGTAGCAGAACACTGGAGCCACAGGTCACATGACATTACACTAGTCCAGCCCACACACCTTGCCATGAAGGTGCACATGTCATGACTCACCACACATTCCTTGTGAGGATGCTGACATGGCCTTGTCACGCTACTCCGTGTCCCATGCATACATGTGCACCTCACATCCGATAACACATGTGGCATGGTGTGCGGAACAGTGTGCAATGACAATCTACACACAGCCACATGTTGGTTGCTGCAACGGCTGCAGCTTTTGAGGGTGCTACAACATCAACCTGATGTAAATCCCGGACACATATATGACATAGTCACATTGTGCACTGTGGGTAGTGACAAGTCATGTGTCATGACCCCTGTACCGGGCATCATGGGACACTTCCGTGTGTTGGTGTGCGTGCCATGCCAGTGACGCTCACCCCAAGTGCGCAGTCCCACATGCACACATGTCAAAGGAGTCAAGGGCATGCCTGGCACACATTGCACCCTCACACAGTACACCTGTACACATCTCATCATACATCTGGTGCCTTCTCCACTCAGGAGGCATGTTCCACATCACAGCCTGTGACACCTGTGCCCCACACATGTATTAATGCACAGATGATGCCTTGATGTCCATTCCTGGACAAGTATGTCCATCCATGGACAAGTATGTCCATCCATGGACAAGTATGTCCGCCCTATTCCTACCTGTGTGTCGCCTATCACCACAGTGATGTGTAAAAACCGCCGTACTGCTGCTGAGAGGGCCTGTGCATGTTCCCAAATCACTGTGGGAGTGCTGCCGTATGTGTACCCATAGTGATGGCGAGCGTACAGGCATTTGTACGGTCCGTACCACTACGAGTACGCATACGCGTGCAGACCCATAGTGATAGGGCCGTACACACGCATGTACGCTCACTATCACTATGGGTCTGCACGCGTATGCGTACTCGTAGTGGTACGGACCGTACACTCGCATGTACGCTCACTATCACTATGGGTCTGCACGCGTATGCGTACCCGTAGTGGTACGGACCGTACACTCGCATGTACGCTCACTATCACTATGGGTCGGCACGCGTATGCGTACCCGTAGTGGTACGGACCGTACACTCGCATGTACGCTCACTATCACTATGGGTCGGCACGCGTATGCGTACTCGTAGTGATAGTGAGCGTAGATGCGAGTGTACGGTCCGTACCACTACGGGTACGCATACGCGTGCAGACCCATAGTGATAGTGAGCGTAGATGCGAGTGTACGGTCCGTACCACTACGGGTACGCATACGCGTGCAGACCCATAGTGATAGTCAGCGTAGATGCGTGTGTACGGTCCGTACCACTACGAGTACGCATACGCGTGCAGACCCATAGTGATAGTGAGCGTACATGCGTGTGTACGGTCCGTACCACTACGAGTACGCATACGCGTGCAGACCCATAGTGATAGTGAGCGTACATGCGTGTGTACGGTCCGTACCACTATGGGTACGCATATGCGTGCAGACCCATAGTGATAGTGAGCGTACATGCGTGTGTACGGTCCGTACCACTACGAGTACGCATACGCGTGCAGACCCATAGTGATAGTGAACGTAGGCATGCATGTACCGGCCGTTGCCATGCATTTGGGGTGCCCTAGGGCCCCGAAACGCACCGTACCTGTGTGTGATGCTCCAAATTACATAGGGGACAAGTATTAAGGCCTACATGCATGCTGGTTGTCATGGAGACCAAGTTCAAATTTCGAAATTGTTCTGGAAGGTGCACAGCAGAAGTCAGTTGGAATTCTTCTACTTTGTTGCAATGTGTTTGTGGGGCTGACATCATGCAGGAGAATGAAACCGATAGAGAACCCACAGACTGCTAGGTTTGAAGGGATTGATGGAAACATAGGATGCAAATGTGAGTGACCAATCACTCTGTACTCCTGTGCATGAGACTGGGCAGAAGGGCACATATAAGGCAGCCAGGTCCCATGAGGGAGCACTTGCCTGCACATCTTTGCATTCGTCGACCCAGCTGCTGCTACTGATTCCCTGGAACCATGTCAAGGGCTGTGGAGAGGACACAGCCATTCACCCTGGAGGAGAACATGGCTCTGCTGGATGTGATCCTCCCACAGTACTCCATGCTGTATGGGCGACCAGGGTATCAGGTGAGTGCATAGGCCACTGCCACAGACTGTCCCTATGTTGTGACTGTGACTTCTGCCATTGCGTCCAGGTGTAACACACATGCCATGTACTGTCGGGGGGGTCCCAGGGGGGGGGTGCCTGATGTCTCCCAGCAGTGCCCTGAGACAGGAGGGGTGTGTGCAGAGTCCTCCCAGCAGTGCCCTGAGACAGGAGGGGTGGGGGCCTATCACTCACAGCAGTGCCCTGAGACAGGAGGGGTGGGGGCCTATCACTCACAGCAGTGCCCTGAGACAGGAGGGGTGGGGGCCTATCACTCACAGCAGTGCCCTGAGACAGGAGGGGTGGGTGTGATGCACAGTGTGAGCCTTGAACATTGATTGTGACATTGCCATCATTCCACCTGTGTACCCACTGTGGCACGTACTGCTTTTGCCCTCACCAGGGGATGATGTCCCTATGACAAAGGTGCAATGCGTTGGCTGCATGACATGCCTTGTTGTAACCAGCTAATTTGTACCCATATGTCTCTCTGTGACATGTGGCTGGTGTATTGATGTGGTGTCACTTGTTCCCCCTCACAGGTAGGCGCCACTGCCAAGGAGCAGATCTGGCTGACCGCCGTCAGTGCCGTGAGGGGTGTGGATGGTCGGAGGCGGAGCCTGCCCCAGGTGAGGAAACGCTGGCAGGATATCCGGTGCTGGACGCGGAGGATTGCACGGCTCCTGCTGGGGGACTCACCTGAGAGCCACAAGAACCGCGGCCGCCGCCGTCTGAGCCACCTCCACAGGCGTGTGCTGCCGGTGGTCTTTCCAGACCTGGAGAGGCGCTTACAGGCGATGCAGCAGCCGGAAGGGGGTAGGTACATGTGTGTTTGTTGTGTGTCACCGGCATTTGTAAGGGCACAGTAGCATGAATTCACTGGCAGGGTTTAAAGGTGCTGTGCAGATCCTGTTTGCCCCAGTATAGCGCTGTGCCCCTGCCACCCTTCCCCTCCTTGCAATGTGTTCCCTGGTCTGTGTGTAGTCACTCCTTCACAAGGTAATGTAGGCTGGCGCTTTGTCCATGAGAACAATGACTGTAGCATCATGTGTGGGGGTGGTGTGTAACAGGTTGTGGGACCTTGCCTGTGCACTGTCAAGTTCACTGCATGTGGGTTCCATGTCAGTTGGCACTGATGCTGACTCCAGACATGGGAGTTGGTCTCTCATGTGTCATGCCTTACAGCGCGCATGTCCTATGTAGTGGCCTGTGACATGATGTGCATGAGTGTGCGATACACATAGTGCAGGGATGGTGACGTGTGTTGCAGTCATTACCATTCAGTAGCATGTAGTTGCGTGCCCACTACTGTCCCCTGGGGCACCTTTTCCTCAGTGGTGTATGTGTCATCATAAACGTGGCCAATCTCAGTGTCTACAGCGTAGGTTGTGCTCTGTGCCATTGTCCCCTGTCACCATGTATATAGACGTGCTATTTTGTACAGGTGTCCACTGTGCAGCCTGACCTGATTGTCCTTCTTCATACTCACAGTTGCCAGTGCCTGTGTGTCTTTTTATACTCATCTGAGGATGGGCACTGGTACCTCATTATTTGTACAGGCGCACCTTGGCTGTTTGGCGTCCAATCTTGCTTTTTGCCTGCCCCTGTGTGTATCACCCAGACTATGAGATGTTGGTGCCACCTGTGTCTCAACAATTTGCCTCGTGTAGGGTCTTGTTGGGGCGGGCAATGCCTATGTGTTAACTCCTGATTTCCACTTGCTGGGTCTGGGCAGTGTGTGATGTGTCTGGACACACACGCAATGTGCAGTGACCGAGTCATGTTGTGCATGTTTTCAGCAATACCTATGCAGCATGTGTCTCAAGTTCATGGATATGCTCCCTGGTCATCGGTATTTTCGCCAACGCTGTGTGGTGCAGATGCAGTGCTGGATTGTCCCCAGGGCCTGGGTGCTATGTCAGACTCCGTTTCCTGTGTTTAGCTATTGTCTCATGCTCTCCATGGTATTTCAGTGGCATGGTGGCTCAACCAACTGTGTGTTTCATGCCCTACATCGGTACCCTGTTCAGTAGATGTTAGGGATCTTCCTTTTCAGGCCATGCAATGTTACCTATGTAGATTGGACTCATGTGACAGATGTGTACAGGTGTCTGATTAATTTCTGTCTCTCCACCCTGCCCACAGCATCGTCGGGGGACACAGAGGGAGACATGGACACAGACCAGGCGGAGGGACCGAGCACCAGTGCCAGCCGTGACATCGGGTCTGGCACATCGAGTGGGACAGAGGCGGAGGAGAGTGTGGCCGAGGACCTGTCGACTGGCACATCAGACTACGAAGCTGACAGGTCCGAGGAGGATGTGTCCGAGTGGGCGGAGGCTGCACCAGCAGCTGACAGCGGAACAACACCTCGCACCGCCCCCTCAGTTTCCACCAGCCGCCTCCCACTTGCTCGTGTCCCTTCCCAGCGTGCCCGGTCACAGCATGTCTCCTTCCTGCCAGGCACCGCACCCCCTGCCCCTGTCTCCACTGCTGCCGCCAATGCAGAGTCTGTGGACATCCAGCGGCAACTGCAGGTTGGTCAGGCTGCGATCCTTAATGTCCTCCATGCCCACGGCAAAACCCTCACCAACATCGAGGCTTTCTTGGAGGGCATTCATTCATCACAGGCTGACCAACGCAACTTGCTGAGGTCCATAGACTCCACACTGACTGCAGCAGTGGGTCTCCTGCAGCGCGACCTCCCCCCACCTACCCCTGCCCCATCCACACTTCCCACTCCCGTGCCTGTCCCACGTACACCCAGACGTCGGCATGCACCCACATCAACGGACACGGGCACCACACCAGCAGGGAAGGTCCACCGCACTCCTCCTGACACGCACACACAGGGTGAGGTAGGCACACCCACTGGGTCGGGGGGCAAACGTGTGACACGCAGCCATAGTGGGAGTCCGCATTCCACCCAGTCCACTCCCTCCAAATCCCCTCCCCTCAGCTCTCCTGGCCACATCTCCCCCAAGGACTCCTTCATGGCCGCTCTGTCCCTGAGCCCCACAGTTACACCACCACGCAAGCGGTCAAGGAGGTCCCCGGTCAGGGTGGTTGAGTCTCCCCCCCTGTCTCCACCCTCCCCCGGTGGCGCTGCGACCCATCCCTCTGACCCCCCCCCCCTCCTTGGGGCCTGAGGTCCCTTCGGGTGCAGGGGACTCCCTGGAGGACCTTGCAAAGGTGTGTAGTGCCATCCTGGCCTCCGCCTTTGGCACTGACCCACCCCCTGTGGTGGAGTCCTTCATCCCTGCACCCACAACGCCGCCCCTTTGCCCTGATGTCCCTGCGGTGCCTGTTGCTTCCCCCCCCCGATGCCCTCACCAGTGTGGAAGACGATGCCATTTGACTGTGCAGGCAAGGTAGGGGACACGCATCCCACTGTGTCCCCCATCCAGCTGAGAATCATTGCCTGCCCTATGGGCTTTGTGAAGATTGAACTGCCTGCGATCCACGGACATTGTGCTCATGCTGAATAAAGCTTAATTTTGTTTTCATTATCACACTACTGCTATGCTGGTATTGGTGTTGGAGGGGCTGCTACATGGTTTTGGGTGGTGTGTAAGGGTTTGGGTGTGTGGGATATGTAGTAGTGTACTGCTCATTGGTGGGACCCTGTGATCTGTGTGCCATCACAAGGTGTTGGCTAACTTTCTTTGTTCATGTGAGCAGTTACTGCATGGTGCACTTGTCCCAGGGTGTATTCCTTCCTCTGTGTACCCAGCTTTCTTCCCTGCAGGGTGTTCCCAATGTTTAGCGCAGAGCTGTGTCTACATGAGCTGTGTGTGTGACGGAGCCCTTCTACTTTGGCCATGCATGCAGGGCCATGTCTCCACCTGCAACAATCGTGGCATCCTTGGTGATCACTGTACTTGTGTGTGGAGTCTGTTGACATGAGTTCATGGGGACATGTTCCCTTGTAGCCAGTATGCATGTGGATAATTCTGGCCTCACACACATGTGTTACACCCCTCCTGTCTCAGGGCACTGCTGGGAGTGATAGGCACCCACCCCTCCTGTCTCAGGGCACTGCTGGGAGGACTCCACACCCACCCCTCCTGTCTCAGGGCACTGCTGGGAGGACTCTGCACACACCCCTCCTGTCTCAGGGCACTGCTGGGAGGACTCCACACCCACCCCTCCTGTCTCAGGGCACTGCTGGGAGGACTCCACACCCACCCCTCCTGTCTCAGGGCACTGCTGGGAGGACTCTGCACACAACCCTCCTGGCTCAGGGCACTGCTGTTAGTGATAGGCACACACCCCTCCTGTCTCAGGGCACTGCTGGGAGGACTCTGCACACACCCCTCCTGGCTCAGGGCACTGCTGGGAGGACTCCACACCCACCCCTCCTGTCTCAGGGCACTGCTGGGTGGACTCTGCACACACACCTCCGATTTCAGGATATGTACGCTTGGAACATACACGGTGGGGGTACGCTCAATGCATTCGAGGTGAGGGTACGAGTCTACTTACACTGGTGTGGTGGGAGTACGCTCCATGCATACGCGGGTGAGGGTACGGGTCGTACTTACACTGTTGGGGTGTGGGGTACGCTCCTTGCATACGCGGGTGAGGGTACGGGTCGTACTTACACTGTTGGGCTGGGGGGTACGGTCCGT
This sequence comes from Triturus cristatus, assembly GCF_964204655.1. NCBI lineage: Eukaryota > Metazoa > Chordata > Amphibia > Caudata > Salamandridae > Triturus > Triturus cristatus. The sequence continues at coordinate 373,454,415 of NC_140582.1, read as the reverse complement.
GAGTCCGCGGGTGGGGGTAGGAGTCGTACTTACACTGGTGGGGGTGGGGGTACGGTCCGTACGTCCGCGGGTGAGGGTTCGAGTCGTACTTACACTGTTGGCATGGAGGGTATGCTCCATGCATACGCGGGTGAGGGTTCGAGTCGTACTTACACTGTTGGCATGGAGGGTACGCTCCATGCATACGCGGGTGAGGGTTCAAGTCGTACTTACACTGTTGGCATGGGGGGTACGCTCCATGCATACGCGGGTGGGGGTACGGGTCCTACTTACACTGTTGGCATGGGGGGTACGCTCCATGCATACACGGGTGGGAGTACGGGTCGTACTTACACTGTTGGCATGGGGGGTACGCTCCATGCATACGCGGGTGGGGGTACGGGTCGTACTTACACTGTTGGGCTGGGGGGTACGCTCCATGCATACGCGGGTGGGGGTACGGGTCGTACTTACACTGTTGGGCTGGGGGGTACGCTCCATGCATACGCGGGTGGGGGTACGGGTCGTACTTACACTGTTGGGCTGGGGGGTACGCTCCTTGCATACGCGGGTGAGGGTACGGGTCGTACTTACACTGTTGGCATGGGGGGTACGCTCCATGCATACGCGGGTGGGGGTACGGGTCATACTTACACTGTTGGGCTGGGGGGTACGCTCCATGCATACGCGGGTGAGGGTTCGAGTCGTACTTACACTGTTGGCATGGGGGTACGCTCCATGCATACGCGGGTGGGGGTACGGGTCATACTTACACTGTTGGCATGGGGGGTACGCTCCATGCATACGCGGGTGGGGGTACGGGTCGTACTTACACTGTTGGGCTGGGGGGTACGCTCCATGCATACGCGGGTGGGGGTACGGGTCGTACTTACACTGTTGGGCTGGGGGGTACGCTCCATGCATACGCGGGTGGGGGTACGGGTCGTACTTACACTGTTGGGGTGGGGGTACGGTCCGTGAGTCCGCGGGTGGGGGTAGGAGTCGTACTTACACTGGTGGGGGTGGGGGTACGGTCCGTACGTCCGCGGGTGAGGGTTCGAGTCGTACTTACACTGTTGGCATGGAGGGTACGCTCCATGCATACGCGGGTGAGGGTACGGGTCGTACTTTCACTGTTGGGGTGGGGGGTGCGCTCCTTGCATACGGGGTGGGGGTAGGGTCCGTACATATACGTCCCCACGCTATGTGATGCTTGTGCGGCCCATACCCAGGCCTTTGCCACGTGGGTGCGATCCGTCCCGCCATTGTTGGGGTGACGTGTGTGGGCGTGGTCCGACTCGTACCCACGCTCTTCAGGCGTGGGTACGGGACGTACCTGTCTGGTTGTGTTGCCGGTTCGCGTGGTGACGGACTTCCGTTGTGGCGGTCGCTGGCTTATCAGGACACGCCCCCACCCCCTCGTGGTGACCAGGGCATGGGAGTCAGGTATGTCCAGGCCATGTGTGGTGTGTGACTTATGTGGTTGTTTTGTGGCCTGCCCTGGTCCTGCCACCCCCACCCCACCCCACTTTCCCCCCTCCCTTAGTTATTCTGACCTTCTGCGGCGTCTGCGTCGTAACCTGTAGAGGAGGTGGACTGCTATGAGGGCAGGGATGACTCGTAGGTTCGGGTCCATGTCTGTCCGTCGCGTACTGGTACTCCATGATCGCGTCGTCCTGTCGCGTACGGGTCCTCCTTGATCGCGTCGTCCTGTCGCGTACGGGTCCTCCTTGGTCGCGTGGTCCTGTGTGTCCGTCGCGTACTGGTCCTCCTTGTTCGCGTCGTCGTCTGTCCGTCGCGTACTGGTGGTCCTTGTTCGCGTCGTCCTGATTTCCCGGCAGTTTTTGGCTGCCGCAAAATATTCGCCGTGCGGGGTGACGTCGGTGCGAATCGTGATTCCTGGGTCGTGAATGGCTGGCTGCGAGCGTCCCGACGTCAGGTCGGCGCTTTTCCGGATCGCATTGGTAGGTTTTTTTTGGTCGGTCGGGCTTTTTTACAATTCGTACGGTACTGGTGTACCCGTGCGAATCGTAATTCCTTGTTTGTAAAAATTGACGACCGGGTACGCGTCGGACGGAGATTATGCTCCGTCCGACGGTTCGTACCCGGTTTTTGCCGGATCGTGATCGGCACCATAATTTATCAATAGATTCTTGTTGTACACTACAAATACTACTGCAATCCCAAGTGTACACAGGGTGTTTAGGACGTCTCCCTAGAACTTCATCAGCTATCACTTCTTCTGCATTTCTTTCAACCATTTTCTCTTTGTCAATTGGACAACCATCTCTAACCTCATAACCTCGGCCACTGGTGTCAACTGCATACAATAATTTATTGCTCTGTAAATAACTCTCTTCATTAAAGAAAGGATCTGAACTAGAACTGTGTTTCCATTCTCCCCAAAAAAATCACACTTTTTTTTCTATGAATTACTCTTTTCCTCCTACTTTTGGCCTTCATTAAATGGATTGGTTTATCTAGTGATTGAATTCAGTTTAATACTAAAATGAATAGTTTCCTTTTTACTTCAAAAGCCTTTTCAACAATGGTTTCAATATGCTTCATCTTTTTATAAAATAGAGCTCTCTTTTTATATTTCTTCACATCTTTCAGCAAATTATGTACTACTCTCTTGTAAAATATTTTTTTGCGTATTTCCTTATATTGATTTTGTCTTCTTTTACCATACTTTGTCTCCTTTGACTGTCCATTTGCTTTTCCTCTCAATTTGCTTTTTTTTTCAAGTTAAAGCATTCTCAGAGGTTTCAGCATTCTGTACATTTTGTTTGGTCCTATAAACATTTTAAATAAATTGCTTTGCGATCTTACCAGAAGATTTTTTCTTTTTAGCCACATTATGTGGTTCAATCAATACTTGTGGTTGATGATTCTTCAAGTAATTCCCATGTCTCTGTTCTTTTCTTTTTCTTTTTTTTTCAGGTAGGATTTCTCTATTGTAACGGTGAAGAACAGTATCTGTAAAAAATAATCACAAATAAGTGTAATAACTTTCAAATTTATACTATTCTATTACTGTACAAACACATTTTATATAAATACTGACTAAGAAACTATAGCCCTGAAGCACAAGTGTGACGATGGTTAAAACACTACATGCATAGTGCATACTACTTTGAAGCAGTTTATGCCCTAAAGCCTGTCTCGCTAAAAGACTACAACCTAACTGACTGAATGATTACAGTACTATAAGGAGAGACACTGGGTGAGTGACAGGGTGTTTGCTAGAAGTGTATGGATACTGACTGGGATATTGATGGTGTGAAAGACAAGTGTGTAGGTGATTAGAGACCTACATGCATAGTGGATACGTGTTTGAATCCATCCATATGTTAAGGCCTGTCTCAGTTCAATAGTACTTGGATACTGACTGAATGTTTTGAGTATTGCAAGGAGAGTGCCAGGATGAATTTATAAGTATTTGTATTTTGGTGCAGTAAATGCATTAGTACATGGTGCTGAATAAGTCACTGGAGAAATATAAGGGGAGTGACAGGGTGTTTGCGGGAAATGTATGAATACTGTCTGGGATATTGAAGGTGTGAAAGACAAGTGTGTAGTTGGCTACAGACCTACATGCATAGTGGATAGACGTTTGAACCAGTCCATAGAGTAACACTTGGATCACTGCAAAACTACCTGAGTACTGACTGAATCATTAGAGTACTACAAACAGAGTGACTGGGTGAATCTTTTTAAGTTTTTGGGTTTTGGTGCAGTGAATAGATTATTACTTAGTGCCAAATGAGTCAGTGGAGGTGTGCAATTGAAGTGACAGAGTGTTTATTGGAGTTTATAGATACTGACTGGGAGATTGAAGGTCTGAAAGACAATTGTGTTGGTACTTAGAGGCCTGCATGCATACTGGACAGACGTTTGAATCAATCCATGTGCTAAGGCCTGCCTCACTCCATTAGTACTTAGGTACTGACTGATGATTAGACTATTGCAAGACTATTGCAAGAAGCATGCCTGGGTGAATTCATAAGGGTTTCAGTTTTGGCGCAGTGAATGCATTACTACATGGTTCTGAATAAGTCACTTGAAGAGTGCAAGAGGAGTGACAGAGTGTTTGCTGGAAGTACATGCATACTGACTAGGGAATTCAAGCTGTTAAAGACAAGTGTATAGTAGGTTAGAAGCCTGCATGCATACTGGATACATCTTTGAAGCAGTCCATGTGGTAATGCACAGTTCACTGCATGAGTACCTGCGTGCTGACTGAATCATTAAACTACTGCTAGGAGACTGTCAGGATGAAACATTTAAGTTTTTCAGTTTTGGCGCAAGGAATAGATTAGTACATGGTACTGGATCAGTCACTGGCGGAGTGCAAGATGAGTGACAGGGTGTTTATTGAAGTATATAGATACTGACTAGTTAATTAAAGAAGTCAATGACAAGTGTGTAGGTGACTAGAGGCCTGCATGCAAATTTGATAGACGTTTAAACAGTACATGACCTAAGACCTCAGACACTGCATGATTACCTGGGTACTGACTGAATCATTACACTACTGCAAGGAGAGTGCCTGGGTTAATCTTTTTAAGTTTTTGTGTTTTAGTACAGTAAATAGATTACTACATAGTGCCAAATGAGTCAGTAGAGGTGTGGAAGTGGACTGAAAGAGTGTTTACTGGAGTTTATAGATACTGACTAGTTAATTGAAAAAGTGAAAGACAAATGTATAGGTGACTAGAGGCCTGCATGCATACTGGACAGACGTTTGAAGCACTCCATGGGCTAAGGCGTGGGTCACTGCATGAGTACCTGGGTACTGACTGAATCATTAGAGTACTGCAAGGAGAGTGCCTGCATAAATCTTTTAAGTTTTTGGGTTTTGGCGCAGTGAATAGATTAGTACATGCTGCTGAATGAGTCACTGGAGGTGTGCAAGGGAAGTGACAGGGTGTTTATTGGAGTATATAGATACTGACTGGGCAAATGAATGTGTGAAAGACAATTGTGTAGGTGGTTAGAGGTCTGCATGCATAGTGGATAGGCATTTGAAGTATTCCATGTGCTAAAACCGGGTTCACTACATAAGTACCTGGGTACTGACTGAATCATTCGAGAAGTACAAGGACAGTGCCTCGGTGAATTTATAAGTGTTTGGCTTTGGCGCAGTCAATGGATTACTACATGGTGCTGAATGGGTCACTGGAGAAGTGTAAGGGGAGTGACAGGGTGTTTGCGGAAACCGTACAAATACTGACTGGGATATTGAAGGTGTGAAAGACAAGTGTGTAGGTGGTTAGAGGCCTGCATGCATACTAGACAGACATTTAAAGCAGTCCATTATATAAGGCCTGGGTCACTGCATGAGTACCTGAGTACTGACTGAATCATTAGAGTACTGCAAGAAGAGTGCCTGCATGAATCTTTTACGTTTTTGGGTTTTGGCTCAGTGAATAGATTAGTACATGGTGCTGAATGAATCACTGGAGGTTTGCAAGGGGAGTGACAGGCTGTTTATTAGAGTATATAGATACTGACTGGGCAATTGAAGGTGTGAAATACAATTGTATAGGTGATTTGAGGCAAGCATGCATAGTGGATAGATGTTTGAAGTAGTCCATGTGCTAAGTCTGGGTTCACTACATAAGTACGGGGGTACTAACTGAATCATTAAAGTACTACAAGAAGAGTGCCTTGGTGAATTTATAAATGGTTGGGTTTTGGTGCAGGCAATGGATTAGTACATGGTGCTGAATGAGTCACTAGAGGAGTACAAGGCGAGTGACAGGATGTTTGCTGGAAGTGTATGAATAATGACTGGTGAATCGAAGGTATGAAAGACAAGTGTGTAGATGGTTAGGGAACTGCATGCATAGTGGATAGGGGTTTGAAGCAGTCCATGTGCTAAGGCCTAGTCACTGAATGAGCACTTGGGTACTGACTGAATGATTAGAGTACTGCAAGGACACTGCCTGGGTGAATTTATAAGTGTTTGGGTTTTGGCACACTGAAAGGATTAGTACATGGTGCTGAATCGATCAGTAGAGTAGTACAAAGGCAGTGACAGGGTGTTTCCTGGAAGTGTATGGATATTGACTGGGGGATTGAAGGTGTGAAAGACAAGTGTGTAGGTGGTTAGTGTCAAGAGTAGCGGCTTCCTCGAAATCTGCATGCGACGAACCAAGGGCCCACCTCTCGATACCACCAACTTCGACCCTAAGTGTAACGGAGGATTGATGTGATCAAGCGGGGGGAAGGAATTTGGAGTAGGGAACTGCAGGGAGGGAGATCTGAAAGAAAAAAGATTATAGCAAACACAACATACAAATACATATTTGCTTTGCATCACAATATGAATCAAAAGTCAATGCGCACCTTGCGTTGTCAATGTGAATGTTCTCAGAATAATCTTTGCCAAACAATAAACATAAAACCATTTCAGTCACTGCGCACCTTGCGTTGTTATTGTGAATATTCACGAAGTAATATTTGCCAATAAATAAACATAAAACCATTCATACTCATTCAAAGGACTCTTTAACCCACTCATACTCATACATACAAAGAAAAAGAATTATAGAATTGCATGCACTGCGTTACGATGTTTTTTTAAAACTCACTTCTTATATCCAACACTATATTCTTTAGCATGTTTAACCATAATGACACATAAACACAAAATTACATTCTCACAATAGAACATTTATGCCTCAATGATCTTTGTACTTTTAGAATTCGTAATCCACCTTAAACATGAATAATGGCTATGACTTTATTCAAAAGTTGTTTATCTAAGTAAACGTCTCAATGCTAGAAAGTTCTGCCACAAATAAACCTTCCAATGATGTAAATGTCTCTAAACCGCAAATCGGCTTTGCCTAGGACCGTGAGCCGAAAGAACAGTTTACCGGAATAAAAAGGGGCCTGGCCGCACGAGTGGAACAAAGGAGAGGACTCCAAAACCTCTTACAATCAAAGCGACTTCATCCAAAGCGGAAGCGAGGAGGCCCCAACCAAAAGAAAATAAAAGGACTCACCAAAGGCCTCACAATGCACCAACCTTCGAGGGGAGCTAGGAAAGCAACGATCCTTCCGTGCGCGAGTTCACTGAATAGTGAGCACGAAAGGAAGGGCGTGTCTGCTGACGTTCACGTCAGCGCGTCCATATACGCTCCAGGCAACATGGGATTTGCAGTCTCAATGATATTGCAGGACCTGCAAAAGAAATAAACAAGCACAGGTAACAACAACGCAATGTAGCAACATAAACTGAATACACTTTGTTTGTAGCAGCTTGTAATAAATCCGCACAGCAAATGTTCAATGTCATGACATATGTGCACCATATCACCAAGAGCACAGTCTTCTTTACACACGATAATGACACCAAGACCACCAATGAGTCATAAGAACAGCACCATGCGTACGTCCACAACGCCTTTTTCCACAAAAAGGCATAGGCCATTTTTGGCGCTGATGGCTGATAACAGCAACACCTGAGGGAGGTGAGGCGGGCTCTAGAACGCGCACCGCCCTAGTTCTGACAGTTAGAGGACTACATGCATAGTGGATAGGCGTTTGAAGCAGTCCATGTGCTAAGGCCTGGCTCACTGTATGAGTACTTGGGTACTGACTGAATGATTTGAGTACTGCAAGGAAAGTGCCTGGGTGAGTTTATAAGTGTTTGGCTTTTGACGCAGTGAATGGATTAGTACATGGTGCTGAATGGGTCACTAGAGGAGTACAAGGGGAGTGACAGGGTGTTTGCTGGAAGTGTGTGGATACTGACTGTGGAATTAAATGTGTGAAAAAGAACTGTGTAGATGGTTAGAGGACTGCATGCATAGTGGATAAGCAATTGAATCAATGTATTTGCTAAGGACTGCCTCACTACGTTACTACTAGGATATTAAGTGAATGTTTACAGTATTGCAAGGACAGTTCATGGATGAATGCATAAGCAATGACTGCCTCCTAATTCTACCAAAACAGGATAGGTTTTTAAGCAGTTATGTGTATGCAAAGATATGAAGTAGCCAAATGATTTTCTCACAGTGGTTCCCAAATGCACAAAGACTCACAGTGTGATTCTAGACAACCAACATTATCCCTTTACCAAAACTCATTCACTACTCTGAAAGGGGTAAGGGAACTGCACACAATCTACATATTTCAGTGCTGCACTTTAGTGTCAAAGCCTAACTCATTTTATGAATGCTTAAGCAATGACTGGCTTCTAATGCTACTAAAACGTGACAACATGACAGGTTTTAAAACAATTATCTGTGAGCAAATGCATGATGTTACCAAATGCTTCTCTCACAATGGTTACCCAAATGCACACAGACTCACAGTGTGATTGTAGACAGCCAGCTATCCCTTGTACAAAATACATTTACTAGTCTACAAGATCTAAGGTGACTGCACACATTACAGAACATTTTCTACTACACATTAGTACCAAAATGCTTCTCTCAAAATGATTCCTAAATGCAGACAGTCTCACTGTGTGATTCTAGACAAACAACACTATCCCTTGCACTATACCAAAACACATTTCTTAATCTACGAGTACTACATTTTAGTGTAGAAACATGACTCATGTTGCAAATTCATAAACAATGACTGGTTTCTAATTCTACCAAAACATAAAAACAGCACACTTATCTGTCTGCAAACATATGAAAAACACAAATGCTTATCACAGAATGGTTTCTACAAGCACACACTCTGTCAATAAGATTGTAGACAAAATAAAGTACTCCCTGCACTTTAGCAGGAGAAATACATTAGTCTGATTAAAATCAAAATAGACCTCATACATCCCCTCACAATTAAATAACTCACCTTTTAAGTTGTTTTGTAGATTAAGAAGTATATCAGTCACACACCAGATTTTCTTATACAGAATCTCTGCACTGTGCACCTGTCAGCAAAACCAAAGAATGGCAAAGTTTCCCTCTCATTTTCCACACATATACATGTAAACATCAAATCACATTCCTTCCCACATTAATTCAAAAGCTAACACACATTTCCATTGGTTAAACATTTCAACCCTTTCCAAATGACATAAATGTGAACCTTACCCCCAATCTGCCTTCTGCCTGTTACCATAGAAACAGGTCATGGAACACTTAACTGAGCACACAGGTCACAAGTTCAGCACACAATGTTGCTAATCCAAACAGCAAGTGTGCTTGACTTTTCAACATATCAGCTTATCATATATAATGTTCCTTTCAATCAGTTTTTGTTAACCAATAAGAATCATGCGTTTAAAAAACAGAAACATGCACCCTACCTTTCAGTGTAGATGGTTGTCAAACAACCAATGGTTTCTTGTCTTTTTTCAAAACTGCATCTTAGCCACCATTTTAGAAAAATCTTTCTTTTCAAACTGCCATTTCATTTACAGAGACCATCTGAGTGCATCCAGACCTTCCTTCAAGATGCTTAGAGTGTGGATTGTGGGACACAGCTATATTTTCAGTAGCCAAAGGTATGCAGAAAACAAAGGCATTCACAAAGACCTTGGTTTGCCAAATGTAGACATTAAATGGATTGGACAGAGAGGGTTAAAGTGGCACCAATTGATGCCATTGGTAAAATCCTTTAAGCATATCCAACACCCTGACCTCATAATAGTGCACTGTGGTGGCAATGACCTAGGCACTCTGACTGGGGTAGGTCTGGAAATACTTATGAAGGACACCTTTGCAGAATTGATTTCACTTTTCCCCAAAACTGCCTTTGTGTATTCTAACATATGCCAAAGGCAGAAATGGAACTGGTCCAATCATTTTTGTCCACAAATTGAGAAAGCTAGGAAACATGTGAATAAATCTGTTTCTGCTTTTCTCCGAGACTATAGAATGGGGTCCATTTACAATAACAATCTGCGCTTTCATATGCAAGAGATGTATAGGAGAGATGGAGTACACTTTACTGATGAAGGAAACAGAGTCTTCCTCAACAACTTTAGACTCTGTATAGGTACTTACTTATAAGTACCAAAAACTCTTAATGAACACAACAGCTCTTTTTAGAGCCACTCAAGAACAAAACACTTAAGCTTGATGTTTATCTCCCAAAAATTTCATTTTTTTTCCCTTGGATCCACGCACCCAACGCGTTAGGAACCGCGCACCCAACGCAAGAGAAATGATGCACCCAACACGTTAGGATGCGCGACTCCTAATTTTACCATAAAAAAAAAATAGCCCCTATCACTAATTTTTATTATCCCCGGGGACCCCATCCCCCGGGGTTTATTAAAAAACATTGGGGACCGTGGGGGGATCCCCAACGCCCCCACGGTCCCAGCCGGCTCCCCGTGTCCTTCGCGAGCCGGCATTGCTTTTCCACATGGGGAGCTGCTGACATGCAGCTCCCCGTGTAGAAAAGCAATATCATTTGGTTTTTGACAGAGAGAGCAGGTTTCCCTGCTCTCTCTTTCAAAATCCTAACGAAGTTTGCTATGGGAGGGCAGGAGACTCCCGCCCTCTCATAACAAACAACAGTGTCCTAGGGCTGGGCACCCCAGGACACTGTAGGAGCCAGCCCTGGGGGGTGGCGGTCCCCAGGGCCCTCAAGGTCTCTAGGAGGGGGGCCACGCAGCCCCCCTCCCTCAAACAAGCCCCCCCACCCTGTCTACTTTCTAGCCCCGGGGGTAGCGCTCCCCGGGGCTGTGGGCCCCCCTGGGCCCCCTATTCATATTTTCTGATTTTGCCCCAGGGATTTGGCCCCCCCGGGAGCTAATTATTAACGAAGCGCGGAAGCCCGTGCTTCGGGATTTTTTTTTTTTGGGCCGGATACACACATCCTGCGTGCATTTTGGCTTTTTTTTTAAAAGGGGGCCCGACCCCCTAAGCAACACTAGAGGGTCAGAGTATTTCTACCCTGCACCCTTTACATCTTTCACACACTTATTTCCCTTACTTAATCAGCCTCGCTTCTACCGAGGCACAAAATGGCTGCCAACAGTTCCTGCTTTCGTATGTTAACAGACACTTGATAGCCAATTAGCATTCAGCGCATGATCAGGAGGGTGCGCGCTCGGTTCGCAGAGGGTGCGCTTAGGGTGCGCATAGGGTGCGGGGATCCTCAGAGGCCATAGATATATCTATCTTTTATACTCTAATTTTCTCGGGAACTACTAAACGGATTTACACCATTTATTCAAAAGGCACGAGTCTGTACTGAGGACTACCTCTTTGCCAAATTTGGTGTAATTCCGTTCAGCAGTTTGGGCTGTAGCTGCGTCAACAGGTCCTATGGGAAATTGCATGGGGAAAACACATTTTGGGACCCCCCTTTTTTCTCGGCCCCCACTTGACGAATCACCACGAAACTTCCAGGATATGGGCGGACCGGAGCAGGCCAAAAGTTTGGAAAATTTCGCGAAGATTCACCAGACTTATTGGGAATAGAATGTTGCCGATTTACTATGGAAAATAGGCCCTAACTATAACTACCTACTGGCGACTGCCAGTAGGTAATATATATATATATATATATTATATATTATCTACTGGCGGTCGCCAGTAGATAGTTATAGTTAGGACCGTGTTTCCATAGGAAATCGGAAAATTCTATTTTGAATAACTTTGGCGCCGGTTGACGAATCCTTGCAAATTTTTCAAAATAGGTGGGGCGCTCCGCTCCGCTCCTACCCTGAAAGTCTCGGGGTGATTAGTCAAGCGGGGGCCGAGAAAAAAGGGGGTCCCACAACACGTTTTCCCCATGCATTTTTCTATAGGGACCTTTAGTCCAACGTACAGCCCGAACGGCTGAACAGAATTATTTGAAATTTGGCAAAGAGAAAGTCCTCAGGTCAGGGATGTGCCTTTTGAATATCTGGAGTCAATCTGTTCAGTAGTTCCTGAGAAAATTTCAGTTAAAAGTACATATATATCTATAGGCGCGCACCGTGCACCGAGCGCCCACAGCACGCGCACGGGGCGCGCACGGTGCAGAACCTGAAATTTTTTTTTGTAATAAATACATAACTTAGCATTTAAAAAACCGTACAAATTCACTTAAAAAACCATTGGTTTCACACACGTTATAGTTAGGAATTAGCATTTAAAAAACCTTGCAAATTCACTTAAAAAACCATAGGTTTCACACATGTTATAGTTAGCTGGACATTTCCCTCGTAAAAAACCAATGAAATTCCCCCGTTATAGTTAGTGCAGGCAACTATAACTCACGCAACCGCAATCCTCTGCTGATGACGTCAGATATTACATCACTGTATTTAGACACCTATTTACCCATGTCTTCTTCCATTAATCTTTAGCTATACATATATTACAAATATTTTTTTTTCCGAAAGACACATATGTAATCAGTGATGTAATATCTGACGTCATCAGCAGAGGATTGCGGTCGCGTGAGTTATAGTTGCCTGCACTAACTATAACGGGGGAATTTCATTGTTTTTTTACGAGGGAAATGTTCAGCTAACTATAACATGTGTGAAGCCTATGGTTTTTTAAGTGAATTTGCAAGGTTTTTTAAATGCTAATTCCTAACTATAACGTGTGTGAAACTAGGCCTGGGCGGTAAATTCCGTTCCGTTCGCGGAATTTGCGAAATTTGGGTAATTCAAATCATTTCCCAAACACTCATCCTTGTGTGCTTGTCATTTTAATTGTAAATATCAGTACCTGTGTGTGTGTGTGTGTGTGTGTGTGTGTGTGTGTGTGTGTGTATATATATATATATATATATATATATATATATATATATATATAAATTCACTGAAAAAACCATAGGTTTCAGGGGCGTTACAGTTAGCTGGACTTTTCACTCGTACAAAACCATTGAAATTCCCCCGTTATAGTTAGTTCAGCTAACTATAACTCGCGCGCCCGCAATGCACTGCTGATGACGTCACATATTACATCACTCATGACATGGTCAGTGACATCACTCATGACATCACTGATGACATCTCAAATGACATAGTGAAAACACCTACATACACTAGGTAACACTATGCGTTGGGGTCCCCCTGTGATCAGCATGACCTCCTCTGTAAGCCCCTAGTATATAATAGGGCAGGTGATTAAAACTACCTCTTAAAACGCGCCACAGGGCGTGTTTGCACACGTCATCTCAGGCCCCGTCCCCTCACTTCCCCACTGTGTAAACACGCCCTGTGGCCGTTTTAAGTTGGGATATTAAGTCCCCTTGAATCCTGAGGGTCCCCAGGGTCCAACTAGACCACTAGGTACCTCCAGTAAGCGCCACTGAGCTGCGTTGCAGAGAGATGTAAAAAGGGGCACGGCCTAGACCACCTCTCTGTAAGGCAGCGCAGTGGCGCTTACTGGAAGCACATGGTGGGCTAGTTGGCCCCCAGGGGTACTCAGGATTGAAGGGGAATTATTTCCCCAACTTAAAACGCGCCACAGGGCGTGTTTGCACACATTAACTCAGGCCCCGTCCCCTCCCTTCACCACTGTGTAAACACGCCCTGTGGCCGTTTTTAGTTAGGAGATTAAGTTCATTTGAATCCTGAGCGTCCCTAGGGTCCAACTAGCCCACTAGGTACCTCCAGTAAGTGCCACAGAGCTGCATTGCAGAGAGGTGTAAAAAGGGGCACGGCCTGCACCACCTCTCTGCAACGCAGAGCAGTGGCGCTTACTGGAATCCCCTGGTGGGCTAGTTGGCCCCCAGGGTCCCTCAGGATTGAAAGGGAATTATTTCCCCAACTTAAAACGTGCCACAGGGCGTGTTTGCACATGTCACCTCAGGCCCCGTCCCAACATTGCAGGAACCACAGATAAAGCAGGAATAGTGCAAATCAATCCGGGAACCCCCTTTAAGCCCACATCGAGATTTGTTCCCATGATGCCGGCAGATTCAATCGACGTTTTCTCTGAAACAGTCACACAAGAACTCATTAAACTACGCGGCAGAAACAATACAAAGAGTGAACGTGGGAATATCACTGCGATCCAAAGAAAGGCCATTAAAAGTCTGCAGGAAGACAAAACGATTGTGTGCAAACCATCGGACAAGGGTGGCAATGTAGTGCTGATGACTCTGGAATATTATCAAAATGAAGCCCTGAAACAACTTAATGATGAATCAAGCTATGCCAAGGTAACACGGAAGGATTTTGAAAGCAGTGCAGCATCCTACCGAACACTTTTGAACAAGTGGTACCACAAAGGCATGCTGTCAAAAGAAGAATATGGCTTCCTGGAATGCAAACACCCGAGAATTCCAACTTTTTACCACCTTCCGAAATTGCATAAGGACGCCATTAACCCACCTGGCCGTCCCATAGTTTCCTCCTTGGGAAGTTTGACTGAACACATGTCAACTTTTGTAGATTTCTTCCTGTCTGAATCCGTGACGAAACTCACCTCCTACATCAAAGACACCAAGGACTTCTTGATCAAAGTAGAAAGCATGCCTTGGGAAAACGACTATATAATGATGACTCTTGACATCTCTAGCCTATACACCAGCATTGACCATATGCAAGGACTGGAGGCAATTAAGTACTTTCTGAGTAATCGCTCTATTAATCTGGTGGAACATAATAACATGCTAATAGAGTTTATAACATTCTGCCTGACCAACAATATTTTTCTGTTCCAGGATTCCCTATTTAGACAGGTACGAGGTACCGCGATGGGGACCTGCTTCGCCCCCAGCTACGCGAATCTCTTCGTGGGCTGGTGGGAGGAGCAGGTCGCCTGGGCGGAGTCCAATTGCATCTGGACCAATAGGGTCGTAAGTTGGACAAGATACATTGACGATCTATTCATTGTATTCAAAGGAACAGAAACCCAGGCACTAGAATATGTGGAAGTACTTAATAATAACGAGCTTAACCTCAAGTTCACGGGGGAGATAAGTAAAGTTTCCGTGAACTACCTGGACCTTACGGTGTTTGCCTCGGAGGGCAGACTGTGCACTCGCTTGCACAGGAAACCCACCGCGGGAAACTCCGTGTTGCATGCCCGAAGCTGCCATTCGGAATCAACCAAAACCAGCATTCCATATGGCGAATTGCTTCGGATTAAGAGAAATTGCACACGCAATTGTGACTATGTCTCTGCAGCGCAAGAGAGCATGAATAGATTCAGGTTCAGAGGGTATCATCAGGATATTCTAGAGCAGGCCAAGAGAAAGGCTGAATTAAAATCTAGAACCGATCTTATCATCGGGGAAGACAGCAAAAACATGGAAATAAGCAGCAAAAGAAGTAAGAATAACAACTTCAGAATGATCACCAATTTCTCAGAGGACGCCCAAAATATTAGGGAAATTTTTAGAAAGAACTGGCACATTTTGAAAGCTGATCCCATTATTGGTAGGGAGATACCTAAAGCTCCACTGATTACATTCAGAAGAGCGAGGACTCTTAGGGACGATTTAGTCCAGAGTCATTGCAACAAAATGAGCACCACATCACCCTTTGGGAAGATTACAGGCTTTTTTCCGTGTATGAAGTGTAGAGCATGCAGAAACAGTCGGAAGGTCACCAATTACAGCATACCTGGTCTCGATCACCCCAGAAAGATAAACAAATTGATGAATTGCAATACCTGCTTTACAGTGTATTGTTTGGTGTGCCCTTGTGGCTTGCGCTACATAGGCAGCACCATACACTCCACTAAGATCCGTATCCTTGAACACTTAAGGGCCATAAATAACAAGGATGCAAATTACCCGGTGGCCAGACACTTTGAAAGATTTCATCAAAGCAATAGGGACTTGCTTAGTTTCTTTTGCATAGATCATGTCCCACCTAGTGTCAGAGGGGGTGATAGACAGCTACAACTCAGAAGATTGGAGTCGAGGCATATAATTGATAATCAGACCAGGATGCCTTTTGGTTTAAACAGTGGAGAAGAAATGTCCGTTCACCTGTAACAGCAAGAATCTGTTTGGAATTTAGGAAACAGCAGTGATGTTTTTGGCAGCAATTACCCATCCAGGGTTTAAATGTGTTTTCTATGTATTATTTTATATTTATTGTTTATTGTTTATGAAAGCCCATCCAGGGCGAGATATTGTACTTTACAAACAATAAGAAACTTTAATCTAAGGCAGATTTTGCATGTTTAATAATGGCTGCCACTCTGGGACTGATGGAAGTCCTATGTTCATTGCCATGATACAGGAAATGTATATCTGTTTACTGAAAGCGCGCGCCGACCACAATTGACAAAGGCGGCAGCCGAAACGCGTTTTGTCGTGAAGCTTGTCTTCCAAATAAACTGAAGACACTGTTCCCGTGAGTGCTGGTATTTTGTTTAGAGTGCCACGAGCCTGTTTACACACGCGGTGTCCGTCACCGCTATGAGAGCACCCGGTCGAGAGTGAAGAGGCAAAGACGGAGTTTGGAGCGCGATATATATATATATATATATATATATATATATAAATTCACTGAAAAAACCATAGGTTTCAGGGGCGTTACAGTTAGCTGGACTTTTCACTCGTACAAAACCATTGAAATTCCCCCGTTATAGTTAGTTCAGCTAACTATAACTCGCGCGCCCGCAATGCACTGCTGATGACGTCACATATTACATCACTCATGACATGGTCAGTGACATCACTCATGACATCACTGATGACATCTCAAATGACATAGTGAAAACACCTACATACACTAGGTAACACTATGCGTTGGGGTCCCCCTGTGATCAGCATGACCTCCTCTGTAAGCCCCTAGTATATAATAGGGCAGGTGATTAAAACTACCTCTTAAAACGCGCCACAGGGCGTGTTTGCACACGTCATCTCAGGCCCCGTCCCCTCACTTCCCCACTGTGTAAACACGCCCTGTGGCCGTTTTAAGTTGGGATATTAAGTCCCCTTGAATCCTGAGGGTCCCCAGGGTCCAACTAGACCACTAGGTACCTCCAGTAAGCGCCACTGAGCTGCGTTGCAGAGAGATGTAAAAAGGGGCACGGCCTAGACCACCTCTCTGTAAGGCAGCGCAGTGGCGCTTACTGGAAGCACATGGTGGGCTAGTTGGCCCCCAGGGGTACTCAGGATTGAAGGGGAATTATTTCCCCAACTTAAAACGCGCCACAGGGCGTGTTTGCACACATTAACTCAGGCCCCGTCCCCTCCCTTCACCACTGTGTAAACACGCCCTGTGGCCGTTTTTAGTTAGGAGATTAAGTTCATTTGAATCCTGAGCGTCCCTAGGGTCCAACTAGCCCACTAGGTACCTCCAGTAAGTGCCACAGAGCTGCATTGCAGAGAGGTGTAAAAAGGGGCACGGCCTGCACCACCTCTCTGCAACGCAGAGCAGTGGCGCTTACTGGAATCCCCTGGTGGGCTAGTTGGCCCCCAGGGTCCCTCAGGATTGAAAGGGAATTATTTCCCCAACTTAAAACGTGCCACAGGGCGTGTTTGCACATGTCACCTCAGGCCCCGTCCCAACATTGCAGGAACCACAGATAAAGCAGGAATAGTGCAAATCAATCCGGGAACCCCCTTTAAGCCCACATCGAGATTTGTTCCCATGATGCCGGCAGATTCAATCGACGTTTTCTCTGAAACAGTCACACAAGAACTCATTAAACTACGCGGCAGAAACAATACAAAGAGTGAACGTGGGAATATCACTGCGATCCAAAGAAAGGCCATTAAAAGTCTGCAGGAAGACAAAACGATTGTGTGCAAACCATCGGACAAGGGTGGCAATGTAGTGCTGATGACTCTGGAATATTATCAAAATGAAGCCCTGAAACAACTTAATGATGAATCAAGCTATGCCAAGGTAACACGGAAGGATTTTGAAAGCAGTGCAGCGTCCTACCGAACACTTTTGAACAAGTGGTACCACAAAGGCATGCTGTCAAAAGAAGAATATGGCTTCCTGGAATGCAAACACCCGAGAATTCCAACTTTTTACCACCTTCCGAAATTGCATAAGGACGCCATTAACCCACCTGGCCGTCCCATAGTTTCCTCCTTGGGAAGTTTGACTGAACACATGTCAACTTTTGTAGATTTCTTCCTGTCTGAATCCGTGACGAAACTCACCTCCTACATCAAAGACACCAAGGACTTCTTGATCAAAGTAGAAAGCATGCCTTGGGAAAACGACTATATAATGATGACTCTTGACATCTCTAGCCTATACACCAGCATTGACCATATGCAAGGACTGGAGGCAATTAAGTACTTTCTGAGTAATCGCTCTATTAATCTGGTGGAACATAATAACATGCTAATAGAGTTTATAACATTCTGCCTGACCAACAATATTTTTCTGTTCCAGGATTCCCTATTTAGACAGGTACGAGGTACCGCGATGGGGACCTGCTTCGCCCCCAGCTACGCGAATCTCTTCGTGGGCTGGTGGGAGGAGCAGGTCGCCTGGGCGGAGTCCAATTGCATCTGGACCAATAGGGTCGTAAGTTGGACAAGATACATTGACGATCTATTCATTGTATTCAAAGGAACAGAAACCCAGGCACTAGAATATGTGGAAGTACTTAATAATAACGAGCTTAACCTCAAGTTCACGGGGGAGATAAGTAAAGTTTCCGTGAACTACCTGGACCTTACGGTGTTTGCCTCGGAGGGCAGACTGTGCACTCGCTTGCACAGGAAACCCACCGCGGGAAACTCCGTGTTGCATGCCCGAAGCTGCCATTCGGAATCAACCAAAACCAGCATTCCATATGGCGAATTGCTTCGGATTAAGAGAAATTGCACACGCAATTGTGACTATGTCTCTGCAGCGCAAGAGAGCATGAATAGATTCAGGTTCAGAGGGTATCATCAGGATATTCTAGAGCAGGCCAAGAGAAAGGCTGAATTAAAATCTAGAACCGATCTTATCATCGGGGAAGACAGCAAAAACATGGAAATAAGCAGCAAAAGAAGTAAGAATAACAACTTCAGAATGATCACCAATTTCTCAGAGGACGCCCAAAATATTAGGGAAATTTTTAGAAAGAACTGGCACATTTTGAAAGCTGATCCCATTATTGGTAGGGAGATACCTAAAGCTCCACTGATTACATTCAGAAGAGCGAGGACTCTTAGGGACGATTTAGTCCAGAGTCATTGCAACAAAATGAGCACCACATCACCCTTTGGGAAGATTACAGGCTTTTTTCCGTGTATGAAGTGTAGAGCATGCAGAAACAGTCGGAAGGTCACCAATTACAGCATACCTGGTCTCGATCACCCCAGAAAGATAAACAAATTGATGAATTGCAATACCTGCTTTACAGTGTATTGTTTGGTGTGCCCTTGTGGCTTGCGCTACATAGGCAGCACCATACACTCCACTAAGATCCGTATCCTTGAACACTTAAGGGCCATAAATAACAAGGATGCAAATTACCCGGTGGCCAGACACTTTGAAAGATTTCATCAAAGCAATAGGGACTTGCTTAGTTTCTTTTGCATAGATCATGTCCCACCTAGTGTCAGAGGGGGTGATAGACAGCTACAACTCAGAAGATTGGAGTCGAGGCATATAATTGATAATCAGACCAGGATGCCTTTTGGTTTAAACAGTGGAGAAGAAATGTCCGTTCACCTGTAACAGCAAGAATCTGTTTGGAATTTAGGAAACAGCAGTGATGTTTTTGGCAGCAATTACCCATCCAGGGTTTAAATGTGTTTTCTATGTATTATTTTATATTTATTGTTTATTGTTTATGAAAGCCCATCCAGGGCGAGATATTGTACTTTACAAACAATAAGAAACTTTAATCTAAGGCAGATTTTGCATGTTTAATAATGGCTGCCACTCTGGGACTGATGGAAGTCCTATGTTCATTGCCATGATACAGGAAATGTATATCTGTTTACTGAAAGCGCGCGCCGACCACAATTGACAAAGGCGGCAGCCGAAACGCGTTTTGTCGTGAAGCTTGTCTTCCAAATAAACTGAAGACACTGTTCCCGTGAGTGCTGGTATTTTGTTTAGAGTGCCACGAGCCTGTTTACACACGCGGTGTCCGTCACCGCTATGAGAGCACCCGGTCGAGAGTGAAGAGGCAAAGACGGAGTTTGGAGCGCGATATATATATATATATATATATATATATATATAAATTCACTGAAAAAACCATAGGTTTCAGGGGCGTTACAGTTAGCTGGACTTTTCACTCGTACAAAACCATTGAAATTCCCCCGTTATAGTTAGTTCAGCTAACTATAACTCGCGCGCCCGCAATGCACTGCTGATGACGTCACATATTACATCACTCATGACATGGTCAGTGACATCACTCATGACATCACTGATGACATCTCAAATGACATAGTGAAAACACCTACATACACTAGGTAACACTATGCGTTGGGGTCCCCCTGTGATCAGCATGACCTCCTCTGTAAGCGCCTAGTATATAATAGGGCAGGTGATTAAAACTACCTCTTAAAACGCGCCACAGGGCGTGTTTGCACACGTCATCTCAGGCCCCGTCCCCTCACTTCCCCACTGTGTAAACACGCCCTGTGGCCGTTTTAAGTTGGGATATTAAGTCCCCTTGAATCCTGAGGGTCCCCAGGGTCCAACTAGACCACTAGGTACCTCCAGTAAGCGCCACTGAGCTGCGTTGCAGAGAGATGTAAAAAGGGGCACGGCCTAGACCACCTCTCTGTAAGGCAGCGCAGTGGCGCTTACTGGAAGCACATGGTGGGCTAGTTGGCCCCCAGGGGTACTCAGGATTGAAGGGGAATTATTTCCCCAACTTAAAACGCGCCACAGGGCGTGTTTGCACACATTAACTCAGGCCCCGTCCCCTCCCTTCACCACTGTGTAAACACGCCCTGTGGCCGTTTTTAGTTAGGAGATTAAGTTCATTTGAATCCTGAGCGTCCCTAGGGTCCAACTAGCCCACTAGGTACCTCCAGTAAGTGCCACAGAGCTGCATTGCAGAGAGGTGTAAAAAGGGGCACGGCCTGCACCACCTCTCTGCAACGCAGAGCAGTGGCGCTTACTGGAATCCCCTGGTGGGCTAGTTGGCCCCCAGGGTCCCTCAGGATTGAAAGGGAATTATTTCCCCAACTTAAAACGTGCCACAGGGCGTGTTTGCACATGTCACCTCAGGCCCCGTCCCCTCCCTTCACCACTGTGTAAACACGTCCTGTGGCCATTCTAAGTTGAGAGATTAAGTCCCCTTGAATCCTAAGGTTGCCTAGGGTCAAACTAGCCCACTAAGTACCTCCAGTAAGCACCACAGAGCTGTGTTGCATAGAGGTGTAAAAAGGGGCGTGGCCTCAGAACACCTGTCTGCCACGCAGCTCCCTGGCGCATACTGGAGATACCTGTTGGGCTAGTTGGCCCTCAGGGACCCTCAGTATTGAAGGGGAATTAATTCCCCAACTTACAACTGGCCAGGGGGTGCATTTGCAGAGTGCTGCTAGGAGGGGGCGTGGCCTCCGGCGCGATGCCGGTCTTTTATTTATTTTTTTAAGAAGGAGGGCTGTGTGGCCCCCCTTCTTTTTCTAATTTACTGGCCCTGGGGACCCCATCCCCCAGGGCCTGCACCCTAATTTTTTTGTTTAAAAAAAAAAATGTGGCCCTCCCAAGGCCTTAATCGGCCCCGGGGACCCCAACCCCCGGGTCAAGGCCTCTTTTTTTTTTATTCTTTAGGAGGGGGCTGCGTTGCCCCCCTCCTCAGGCCACTTATGGCCCCGGGGACCCCATCCCCCGGCGCCGGCCTTTGTTTTTTATTATTTTTTTAAAATATATATTTATAGAAACACTTAGGACATGCTGGACAAACCGTATGTACCTATCACCATGAGGATTTGCGTGATAATCATTAAAAGGCAACTATGCATAGAATGAATCCACATGGAATGTATTTACACTGCTAGTGAAGCTCTGACGTGTCTGACGCCCTACCGTGCCTAATCCCGGCGCCCCCGCCGGTGGGTACTCTCCAAGTAGACACCCTTGTCGTTTATTTATACAAACATGGGTAGCTATTGACGGGCACATTTAATATACACGCACACCAAGCCATTCAAAGGGGATTCCACAAAAATTCGACCAAACTATGCAAGAAACCCCCCTCACGGTTAATAAAACACACATCCACCGCCGGATGTGTAATACTTTTTATTTTACTCTCGGGAAAGGAGACGAACCTCACTTGAGAGTCACAGTGTGCTCCTGGCTGAGCCCAATGCTGTGTTACACCCACCAGTGCCCGCCGAGTGCCTCACACCTCTGTGTTGTATTCCACCAGCTAGTGTGTATGCTATGACACTCTCTAGCCCATGTGCACTGTAACACCACCCTGTGAATATGTTGTGCCACACTTGCCTTCGCACGGGTTATATTGCCCCATCTAATGTGCCTTCCTCGATGCCTATGTTATAACGCACAGCGCTATGCCATACATATTACAATCTGGGATCCATATCTTTGTCACAGTGCATATGCAACGTTACACTCCCCAGCACATATTTTATATTACAACTTTAGAGACTAGTTAGGTTACACAACACTGCCCTGTGCATATTACACTCCAAGGCGCATATCGCATAGCACGAGCTAGTGCCTGTGCTATCTCGCGCTCTCCAATTAATCTGTCATTGCGCACAATGTATTGCATATTATATTTCACGCCCCGGTTCATCTTATATCACACTTTTTGGTGCATAGTTTATACCATATACTATATCTAGTTATCATTTTCAATCATGCTCTCAGGACTATGTTCTATATAACACTGCGTCCACCTACCCTTTTCACGGACATTACATTTTGCGATGGGGGGTGGAGGGTCAGGGGGTGTTTCTGCCAAGTGAGCCCGGAGTCACAGTCACAAACGTCCTCTTCTTCCTGAATAAAAGTGAGATTATGTTGCATACTTGTTCATATTTTAAGTAGTTCGCACAGACACACAATTTAAAAACAATAAAGTTCCTAATACCCACATTCTCTGAACAGTTAGCTTGCTGCCCCATCCACCTCCTCCCTATCCTCTGCTGTCTGAATCCATGGACTAGCCTCCTCCCTCCTGCCATGCATGGTCTGATGTGCTGCCACTGCCCTCCATTTAGCATGATGTACCAGTCCACTCCTCCTGCCCTCCATTGCCCAATTCTATGGCCCATCATTGACCTCCTGCTTAGCCTCTGTGCTTAGCTTGCTGCCTCTATTCTCCTTCCCCCTGCCATCCGATGTCTTTGTGCATGCCCCTGCTCCATCCCATGGACCTGCCACTCCTATCTACTCTGTGTGTTCTGTTGAGCTGCCACTTCCCTCCCACCTGCCTAGCATTGTCAGATGACTGTAACCTGTCCCTGCCACCTCCACCCTGCCTGTCCACATGCCATGCCCCTATCCCCTTCCTCCTGTCCTCCATGGTCCATTTTACTGCCACACCCTTCTGCCCTCCCTGGTCTGTTGCAACTGCTCCTCCTGCCTGCCCCGTGCGGTCTGTTGTGAGGCTCCTTCCCCTGAACTCTCTTGTCTGTGCCCAGGTCCTGACCCTCCCTTCTATCCTCCATGGTCCTTTGTGCATGCCCCTGCACCCTCCTTCTTGCCCATCATAGCCATTGTGCTGCCACTAACCCTCCTGCTTGCCATGCATGGTCTTCTGTGCTGCCATGGCCCCTCCCACCTTCCCTGTGTGGTCCGCTAGCTGCCCCTGCCCCCTCCCACCTTCCCTCCATGGTCTGTGTGTATGACATCATAGTCTCATTGTTGCTCTCCATGGTGTGTATTGTTTCTAGTGCCCATACTGCCTGACCTCCATGGTCATCTTGCTGCTCCTGCCCTGCCCCCTTGCCCCAGCCCTCTTTTTCCATGTGCAGACCCCTATTCCCTCCCTCCTGGCTTGCCTGTTCCATTGTAATGCCCCTGATCCATCCCTCCTGCCCTTTATGGTCTGTTATGCTGCAGCTTTCTCTCCTTTCTGTCCATTATGGTCAGCTAGCTACCATTGCCTCTTTCCCCTCTGTTCTCTGTTGTCCATGTGCATGGTCCTGTCCCTCCCTATTGCTTTCCATGGATTGTTGTGCGGCACTCCCTGATGCCTGCCCTGTAGGGTCAGTTTGGTGCACCTCTCCATGTCCCTCCTGTCCTCTGTTATCCGAGTCCATGTCCCTACCCCAATTCCTCCTGCCTACCATGATCCAATGTACCATACTTGCAAACATTTTGAACTTGGTAAGAGGAAGATTTTGAAAAAAAACTGGGGTATTGATTTTCCCCTTTGAGTTACATTAAAAAAGAGGAGATTGTAGACAGGAGACAGATCAAGTAAAGCCCATTTGAGCTTAAAAACATTGGACGTTTCCTGGCTGAAACGGGTCTGTTGGCATGTATGGTTGTACTACCACTGCCTCTTCCTTCTGCCCACAATGGTCTATTATATTGCCAGTCCTGTATTGTTGGTTTGTTGCCCCTGCCCCCCTTTACACTGCCCTCCATAGTCTGTTGTGCTGCCACTGCCCTTCCTGCCTGCCCAGTGTGGTCAAATTGTTGCCTCTGCACTCTCCTACCTGCCTTCAATTTTCAGAGTCCGTGTCCTACTGCAGCTTCCCAGAGTGCACTAAAGAACAACTAGAGCACTAACAGTCTTACTTATGACAAACGTATTGCACACCTGAAGCCATCTTGATAGGAATAAAGTGGTAACTCTTAAAACATTTAATTTAAAAAGAACAAAATGAGGGGGTTCATATTGCCATAGAAATTATGATTAGTGCTGCGGAAAGAGAAATTAGGGCAGATTTTGAGTGACTTCACAAATCATCTTCTATTTCATAAAAAAATTCTGACATGCAGACTGAAACATGCACTTTCAATACCAGCAGCAGACTTCCCTGGTGAGCAGTAGCTTTACTACAGTGATCTAATCAGCAACTAGAGTGCTAACATTCAGAATTTATGGCAAATATGTGACAATCTGAATGCCTTCTTGATGGAATCAAAGCAAACTGAAAGTATTTCCTACTAAGGAGACTGCAGTAAATGAGGATATTAGGAAACCTCAGAACAAATAAATCTCCCAAGATGGCCACCAGAGACAAAAGAGCCAAAATGTAGCACAAATATCACCCAGATGTGATCCAGCAGGTTACCAGCTAGAGATACTTACAAACCAACATACTCACCTGGGCCCATTAAACACACATACACATGAGCTAGTAAAGTACCGCTGGGGTCAATTTGTTGTACTAACACCTGTAGGCTGAATTTACCCTATCATTTCTTACCAAACCTTTCTGACCAAATGGACTTTCCTCTGGTCAATGGACCTGTAGTTAACTTTTGTAGGTAAAAATTTACATAGAACAAAATCTTTTAAATAACCATAGATGCGGGAGAGTTTTAAATGTTTTTCTAGTTAAATTCATGTGAGCCAAGAACCCAAATACAGTCCGTACACCGTTTCTCCAAGATTGGGAATGAAATTTGAGTCAGAAAAATCGTTAAACAATGTTATTACGATGACAGTACCTGAATAGGGAGAAATAGAGAGAGCAATACAATGACATACTACACAGATTTATAGTTACCTAGGATGGTGTGGAAACCAACCCCTTGGCCAAGGAGCTGGAAAGGGTCCCCTGGGACAGATCAGGGGACAAAGGTTCAGGACAGGATTCAGGGACAGGATAGATGACCTCTTCTAGATACAATGCCTGCATTGCACCCCTCTCTGACACTATCTTCCTCCTCGATTCTTCCGCGATCTTCTTCTACTATGTGCCTCCTCGATTCTTCCAATTAAGTAGCTCAAATTCTAAGTCTGGAAATTGATTCTTCTTCAGCATTTATTCAGTTCTCGGACAGCATCCCGGTCTCTCAGCATCTCGGCAGTATGAGCGATAACTAACTAACTAAACTAACTCAATTATACCCTTCTAATGGCATGTACCACCCCTAAAGGTTTCAAATTTATGAAACTCCTAATTCTGATTGGACAGGGAAGGGGGGTGATCATCACACCATAATAAGTTTTAGCAATTTTCTGTAGTCTATTGTTCAACGTTCCTGCCCCTCAGATTTATTTTCCCAAGCTTTATTTCCCACCTGCATTTCACATTTTTATCAATAGATGTATACATTTAATAATTTTCTCATTCTTCATCTTGGATGTCGTCTGCTTTCCCAGGACATGTTGCGATTGTGGCCTTGGCTGAGGTTCAAGAACATCATCATGGTTCCTGGTGGGTTACAAGTTGCAGGGTTTAGTTTCAGCAAAAGCATTCACTTTAACATGTGAGTTTCAAGCGGCCATCTTAAAAGCGATTGAGCAGCTGCAAATATTTCCCTCCAAGCTAAGACTTGTCATTACTACGTAGATGTAGTTGACGCATGCGCAGTACAGAATTCTGTGTTAGCAGCCATTTTAAATCACGCTCGGGTTATTTGTTAGTACGACACATATGCAAGCTTCCCCTAAACTTAAATGTATAAACTGTAATGCAAGTTAGTATTCACAAACACAGTTATTACGGTATTATGAGTTACTTTGAGAAGATTGCATCCGAGCAACTCAATTTTATACGAGTCCTTGCTCCATCAGTTGTAGCCCACGTGTAGCCCAATGAAAGAGTGTGCAAAACACTTTTTATTTTTTGTGTTTTTGCAGTTTTATATAGTGCAGACTGGTCAGGTATTGGAGAGCTTTACATGAGCATTGGTTACATCACGCAAGGACAAATTCATTTTAGCTGTAGACATGGGGAGATTAAGTGATTTGACCGGAATCAGAGAATGTTGAGCTGAAGCAGAAACTCCAACCTGGTTCCCCATTTGCAAAGTCTGCAACTCTGTAAGTAACACCACATCCTCTCCCTTAATCAAGTGGTCAACTGGAGAAGAAACATAAAAATAACAAATAATTTAAAACTGCTTTGTCGCTATTTGAAAACTCCGAAAATACATCCTCATTTTAGTTTTTTAGAGCACTAACCATATTTCGATGCAAATAAGACCCTCTCATCTCTGTAATTTCTAAAGGAAATGCTCTAGGAATAACAGTTTTGATTACATCAAGATGACGTCAGGCATTCCACACTTTTGTAATAAATATAGAATGTTGGCAATCTAGTTGTTCATTAGGATACTGTTGAGAGGCAGAGGCCAGGGGCACAGACTAAGAAAATTTAAGGCAGGTAGGAGGGTGCAAAGGCAACAATTTGACCACACTGGGCAGGCAGGAAGGGCAATGGCAGCACAACAGACTATGGAGGGCAGTGGAAATGGGGCAGGGGCAACAAACCAACAATACAGGACAGGCAAGAGAGGCTGTGGCAATATAATAGACCATTGTGGGCAGAAGGAAGAGGCAGTGGTACTACAACCATACATGGAAAAAGACCTGATTCAGCCAGGAAACGCCCAATGTTTTTAAGTCCAAATGGGCTTTAGTTGATCTGTCTACAATTTCCTCTTTTTCAAAGTAAGTCAATGGATAAAATCAATACCCCAGTTTTTTTTCAAAATCTCCCTCTTACCAAGTTCAAAATGTTAGCAAGGATGGTACATTGGATCATGGAAGGCAGGAGGAATTGGGGTAGGGACATGGACTCGGATAACAGAGGACAGGAGGGACATGGAGAGGTGCACCAACCTGACCATATAGGGCAGGCATCAGGGTTTGCAGTAGCACAATACACCACACAGGGCATGCGGGATGGGAGTGCAGCACAACAATCCATAGAAAGCAATAGGGAGGGGACAGGACCATGCGCATGGACAACAGAGAACAGAGGGGAAATAGGCAATGGCAGCTAGCTGACCATAATGGACAGACAGACAAGAAAGTTGCAGCATAACGGACCACAAAGGGCAGGAGGAAGGGATCAAGGGCATTACAATGGAACCGACAAGCCAGGGGGGAGGGAATCGGAGTCTGCACATGGAAAACAGGGGACAAGGGGGCAAGGCAGGCGTAGCAAGCTGACCATGGAGGTCAGGCAGGATGGGCACTAGAAGCAAGACACATCATGGAGTGCAACAGTGAGACTATAATGGCATACACACAGACCATGGAGGGAAGGTGGGAGAGGCTATGGCAGCACAGAAGAACATGCATGGCAAGCAAGAGTGTTAGTTGCAGCACAATGGCCATGATGGGCAAGAAGGAGGGGGCAGAGGCATGCACAAAGGACCATGGGGGATAGAAAGGAGGGGCAGGAGGTGGGCACAGACAGGAGAGTTCAGGGAAAGGGGCCTCACAGCAGACCAGGGATGGCAGAAGGGTATGGCAGTAAAATGGACCATGGAGAACATGAGGAAGGGGATAGGGTCATGGAACGTGGACAGGCAGGGTAGAGGTGGCAGGGACAGGTTACAGTCATCTGACAATGCTAGACAGGTGGGAGGGGAGTAGCAGCTCAACAGAACACTCAGAGTAGATAGGAGGGGCAGGTCCAGGGAACATTGTGGGCAAAAAGGATAGAGCAGGGGCATGTACACAGACATTGGAGGGCAGGGGGAAGGGGCGTAGGGGAAGCAAGCTAAGCACAGAGGCTGAGCAGGAGGTCAATGAAGGGGCATAGAATTAGACAATGGAGGGCAGGAGGAGTGGACTGGGACATCATGCTAAATGGAGGGCAGTAGCAGCACATCAGACCATGCATGGCTGGATGGAGGAGGCTAGTGCATGGATTCAGACAACTGAGGATAGGGAGGAGGTGGATGGGGCAGCAAGCTAACTGTTCAGAGAAGGCGGGAAAACCAGTGGCAGAACAACAGCCACACAGGGCTGTAATAAGAGACCAGGGACATGGACTTGGACAACGGATGGCTAGGAGGAGGGGAGGCAGGGACAGCAAGCTTGGGTGGGGGCAGCACAATGCCAAGCCAGGCCCTGCTTCCAGCCACCCACCATCCATTGTTATTTGCATCTTACTTAACGGTAAAAAAAACCTAGAAATTAGCTGGAAAAAATACAAAGATTACAGGGACGTTATAGTTAGACTCAGATTTCACTCATACACAACCAGTGAAATTCAGCAGTTATAGTTACCTGGGCTAACTATAACTTATGCCCCCGCAATGTACTGCTAATGACGTTAGATATTACATCATTCATGACATGGTCAGTTACATCACTCATGACATCATTCATGACATCTCAAATGAGCTGTGAATGGAATGGAACTATAATCGCTAGAACTTTATTTAGGGATAGTGTGTGTATATTAACACCATATGTTTCAGGGGCGTTATAGTTAGGAATTATCATTTAAAAAATCTTTGAAATTCACTGAAAAAATCAGAGGTTTCAGGAACGCTATAGTTAGAAATTAGCATTTAAAAAACATCAGAAATTCACTGAAAAAAACACAGGTTTCAGGGACGTTATCATTAGTTGGACATTTCACTCGTTCAAAACCAGAAAAGTTTGGCTGTTATAGTTAGTTGTGCTAACTATAACTCGCGCCCCCGCAATGCACTGCTGATGATGTCACATATTACATCCCTCATAAAATGGTCAGTACCATCACTGATGACATTACTGATGACATCCCAAATGACATCACTGATGACATCATCCACGTGATCATCTGATGTACCTCCTCACACCCTAATATAACCTTTTATCACCCCTTCCAAAATACAGACTACCATTCTCGAAACCATAGGCACACCAATACCACTTAGTGCATATACACTCACTGGTTCATAGGTCTACACACACATCCACTCACCTATACAGTCACTCCTACACGCAGTCACTCATCAATATAGCCACTGCAATATACACTCATACACCTGTACAGATACTCACACACCGCCACTCACCCATAGTTACTCATACACCTAGTCAGTCTTACAAAAAATAAATCACACTCCCATTTACTCACCTATACAGTTATAAACACACCACCTCACTTATTCATACAGATACTAACACATACTTACTCTCTTATACAATCACTGACCCAAGAACACACTCATCCATACAGCCACTCTCACAATCACTCACTCTCACATATAGTCATTTATATAGTACAACACTCACATATATTGCCTTTCACATATGTAGTTACTCTCACATGTATCACTGTGTTATCCATTCACTCACCAACACACCCATAAAACACTCACCCACCCATACAGCCCTTCACAGATGCACTCTGGAAGCCGTACACCCAGTGAATCATCCACTCACACATCTGTGCACAGAGTCACACACCCCCCATACACCCACACAGACACTCAGGCATCCATACAGACACTCAGACAACCAATCAATAACACATATAGACACTCATGTAGCTACTCACCAACCCATGCAGCCGCTTAGACACCAACTGACAGACTGATACAGACATTCACACAGTTTAGTCACTAACCCATGCATTCAGTAAGACATGTTTAATTACTCACTTATACAGTCAGCCATGCACCTACTAAATCATCCATTCAGACACTCATACACCCACTCATTCTTCAATACACCATATATATATATATATACATACAACATATTTATACTTTACAGAAACACACAGTCACTGGATGATGTCATCAGTGATATCATCAGTGATATTATTTCAGATGTCATCAGTGATGTCATCAGTGATGTCACTAACCATGTCATGAGTGATGTAATATGTGACGTCATCAGCAGTGCATTGCGGGGGCGCGAGTTATAGTTAGCACAACTAACTATAACGGCTGAATTTCTCTGGTTTTGTACGAGTGAAATACCCAACTATCGATAACGTCCCTGAAACCAGTGTTTTTTTCAGTGAAAAAAATAAATATATATATATATATATATGTATATGTGATCAAGGCTTCATGTTTGGCAGCCAAAACGCATCATGTTGGACCTTTTCTGATGCTTGAATAAACTACCATCCTTTTTCACACCAGCTTTCGGAGTCTGTGCCCGTGTGTTACGCAGGAGTGTCTGTCGTGGCATTGGGATTTCTTCGTGATATATATATATATATATATATATATATATATATATATATATATATATATATATATATATATATGCTTGTGATCAAGGGCTTGTGCGCCCGAAACGCGTCATGGCGGCATTTCTTGCATTTGAATAAACAGCAACAGCACTAATTGGTGTCAGTTTCCTGCTTAAGAAGCTTCAGCACATTTGAAACTTTCTGACAAGTTGGATTTTGGCTAATATATATATATATATATATATATATATATTCACTGAAAAAACCATGGGTTTCACACACGTTATAGTTAGGAATTAGCATTTAAAAAACCTTAGAAATTCAATGAAAAAACCAAAGGTTTCACACATGTTATAGTTAGCTGGACATTTCACTCGTAAAAAACCATTGAAATTCCCCCGTTATAGTTAGTTCAGCTAACTATAACTCGCGCGCCCGCAATGCACTACTGATGACGTCACATATTACATCACTCATGACATGGTCACTGACATCACTCATGACATCACTGATGACATCTCAAATGACATCACTGATGACATCACTGATGACATCATCCTTGTGATAGAGTGGCAGACCTCCTCTCCCCCTAATATAACCATTGAAACACACATTCAAAAATAGAAACTAAAATGTTCAAAATAATGAACATATCAATATCAGTTACAACAACCTATTCAGTAATTCTAAGAACCACATACACATACAGTAATTCACCAACAGTCCTCTACAGTCACTCATACATGTACTCACTCATCATATGTACTCATACACCTGTACATCCCGTTACACAATGCCACTCATCCATAGAGTAACTCACACACATAGTCACTCATGCTAATAAAGAATCAATCATCCATTTACTTGCATATACAGTTATACACACACCACCACACTTACTTCTACAGAAACTTACATATACTTACTCTTTTAAACAATCACTTATAGAAACACATACTTATTCATACAGGAACTCTTCCAATCTCTCACTCTCACATATACTCACTTATATACACCAATAGTCACATATACTAGTTTAAAACATATGTAGTTACTCATAAAGACACTATTGAGACAGTCATTCACTCACTAACACACCCATGCACACACTCATCCACCCATACAGTCCTGCACACATGCTGTATTCAACACATACAAACAGTGAGTCACTCATTCATGCACCTATGCACTAAGTAATACCCCCACCGAACCATACAGAAACTCAGACACTCATAGTGATAAAAAACCAACTAATAACCTATATAGACACTCATGTAGCTACTCACCAACCCATGCAGCCACTTATACACAAAGTAAGAAACTGATACAGATATTTAAATATTTAAAGATTACTCAGTAAGCCATGTATTCACTATGATACACTTAAACAGTCAGTTACACAAAAAAATTCCAAAAAAAAGTATCCATTTAGACACTTATATACCCATTTATTCTTCCTTGAGATATACATAAATATAAAAAATATATAATTTTCATAAAAACACACAATCACTGGATGATGTCATCAGTGATGTCATCAGTGATGTCATTTGAGATGTCATCAGTGATGTCATGAGTGATGTCAGTGACCATGTCATGAGTGATGTAATATGTGACGTCATCAGTAGTGCATTGCGGGCGCGCGAGTTATAGTTAGCTGAACTAACTATAACGGGGGAATTTCAATGGTTTTTTACGAGTGAAATGTCCAGCTAACTATAACATGTGTGAAACCTTTGGTTTTTTCATTGAATTTCTAAGGTTTTTTAAATGCTAATTCCTAACTATAACGTGTGTGAAACCCATGGTTTTTTCAGTGAATTTCAAAGGTTTTTTAAATGCTAATTTCTAACTATGCCTACAGAGATAGGACATGTGAAGAAAGAAGAAAAAATGCACAGAAAGAAACAAAAGAAGTGCAGAAAGAAGCAACAGAAGTCCTCAAATACGAAGATAAGTGCAGGAAGAAGGATAACGTGCAGAAAGAACAAAAAGAAGAGCAGAAAGAAGCCTTGTTGCAAAATCATCCTGTACCCTCAACTTTTTCAGACGGATACTGGTGGTAACTGAGTCTGACTAACCAGTCCTAGAGCCAGTGCTATGTTAAAAGACACTTAGAATACAGTGAAAACACCTACATACACTAGGGAACATTATGCGTTGGGGTCCCCCTGTGATTAGCATGACCTCCTCTGTAAGCCCCTAGTGTATAATAGGGCATGGGGATTAAAACTAACTCTTAAAACAGGCCACAGGGCGTTTTTGCACACATTAACTCAGGCCCCGTCCCCTCCCTTCACCACTGTGTAAACACGCCCTGTGTCCATTTTTAGTTGGGAGATTAAGTTCATTTGAATCCTGAGGGTCCCTAGGGTCCAACTAGCCCACTAGGTACCTCCAGTAAGTGCCACAGAGCTGCGTTGCAGAGAGGTGTAAAAAGTGGCACGGCCTGGACCACCTCTCTGCAATGCAGCTCAGTGGCGCTTACTGGAAGCACTTGGTGGGCTAGTTAGCCCCCAGGGGCCCTCAGTATTGAAGGGAAATTATATCCCCAATTTAAAACATGCCATAGTGCGTGTTTGCACACGTCACCTCAGGCCCCGTCCCCTCCCTTCACCACTGTGTAAACGCGCCCTGTGGCTGTTCTAAGTTGAGAGTCCCCCTGAATCCTAAGGGTCCCTAGGGTCAAACTAGACCACTAGGTACCTCCAGTAAGCGCCACAGAGCTGCGTTGCAGAGAGATGTAAAAAGGGGCTTGGCCTCAGAACACCTGGCTGCAGCGCAGCTCCCTGGCGCATACTGGAGATGCCTGTTGGGGGCGCGTTTGCAGAGTGCTGCACGGAGGGGGCATGGCCTCCGGCACGATGCCAGTCTTTTATTTATTTTAGTTTTTTAAGAAGGGGGGCTGTTTGGTTCCCCTTCTTATTCTAATTTATTGGCCCTGATGACCCCATCCCCCAGGGCCAGTCTCCTAATTATATTTTTTGACCCCAATCCCCAGGGCCGGCCACTGTTTTTTATTATTTTTAAAAAATATATATTTATAGACACACCTAGGACATGCTGGACAAACCGTACGTACCTATCACCATGACGATTTGCGTGATATTCATTAAAAGGCGACTATGCATGCAATGAATCCACGTGGAATGTATTTACACCACTAGTGAAGCTCTGACATGTCTGATGCCCTACCGTGCCTAATCCTGGTAGACACCCTTGTCGTTTATTTATACAAACATGGGTAGCTATTGACGGGCACATTTAATACACATGCACACCAAGCCATTCAAAGGGGATTCGACAAAAATTCGACCAAAACTATGCAAGAAACCCCCCTCACGGTTAATAAAACACACATCCACTGCCGGATGTGTAATACTTTTTATTTTACTCTCTGGAAAGGGGACGAACATCACTTGAGAGTCACAGCGTGCTCCTGACAGAGCCCAATGCTGTGTTACACCCACCATTGCCTGCCGAGTGCCACACACCTCTGTGTTGTATTCCACTAGCTAGTGCACATGCTATGACACTCTCTAGCCCATGTGCACTGTAACACCACCCCGTGAATATGTCATGCCACACTTGTCTTTGCACGGGTTATATTGCCCCATCTAACGTGCCTTTCTCGATGCCTATGTTATAACGCACAGTGCTATGCCATACATATTACAATCTGGGATCCATATATTTGTCACAGTGCATATGCAACGTTACACTCCCCAGCACATATTTTATATTACAACTTTAGAGACTAGTTAGGTTACACAACACTGCCCTGTGCATATTACACTCCAAGGCGCATATCGCATAGCACGCGCTAGTGCCTGTGCTATCTCGCGCTCTCCAATGAATCTGTCATTGCGCACAATGTATTGCAAATTATATTTCACGCCCGGTTCATCTTATATCACACTTTTTGGTGCATAGTTTATACCATACACTATATCTAGTTTTCATTTTCAATCGTGCTCTCAGGACTATGTTCTATATAACACTGTGTTCACCTACCCTTTTCACGGGCATTACATTTTGCGATAGGGGGTGGAGGGTCAGGGGGTGTTTCTGCCAAGTGAGCCCGGAGTCACAGTCACAAACGTCCTCTTCTTCCTGAATAAAAGTGAGATTATGCTGCCTACTTGTTCATATTTTCAGTAGTTCGCACAGACACAATGTTTTAAAAACAATAAAGTTCCTAATACCCGCCTTCTCTGAACAGTTAGCTTGCTGCCCCATCCCCTTCCTCCCTATCCTCTGTTGTGTGAATCCATGGACTAGCCTCCTCCCTCCTGCCATGCATGGTCTGATGTGCTGCCACTGCCCTCAATTTAGTATGATGTACCAGTCCAGTCCTCCTGCCCTCCATTGCCCAATTCTATGCCCCATCATTGACCTCTTGCTTAAACTCTGTGCTTAGCTTGCTGCCCCTATTCCCCTTCCCCCTGCCCTCCGATGTCTTTGTGCATGCCCCTGCTCCATCCTTTTTGCCCACCATGTCCCATGGACCTGCCACTCCTATCTACTCTGAGTGTTCTGTTGAGCTGCCACTCCCCTCCCACCTGCCTAGCATTGTCAGATGACTGTAACCTGTCCCTGCCACCTCCACCCTGCCTGTCCACATGCCATGCCCCTATCCTCTTCCTCCTGTCCTACATGGTCCATTGTACTGCCACACCCTTCTGCCCTCCCTGGTCTGTTGTGCTGCAACTGCTCCTCCTGCCTGCCCCGTGTGGTCTGTTGTGAGGTCCCTTCCCCTGAACTTTCTTGTCTGTGCACAGGTCCTGACCCTCCCTTCTATCCTCCATTGTCCTTTGTGCATGTCCCTCCACCCTCCTTCTTGCCCATCATAGCCATTGTGCTGCCACTAACCCTCCCACTTGCCATGCATGGTCTTCTGTGCTGCCATGGCCCCTCCCACCTTCCCTGTGTGGTCAGTTAGCTGCCCCTGACCCCCTCCCACCTTCCCTCCATGGTCTGTGTGTATGCCATCATAGTCTCACTGTTGCTCTTCATGGTGTGTCTTGCTTCTAGTGCCCATCCTGCCTGACCTCCATGGCTATCTTGCTGCTCCTGCCCTGCCCCCTTGCCCCCAGCCCTACTCCCTCCCTCCTGGCTTGTCTGTTCCATTGTAATGCCCCTGATCCGTCCCTCCTGCCCTTTATGGTCTGTTATGCTGCAGCTTTCTCTCCTATCTGTCCATTATGGTCAGCTAGCTACCATTGCCTCTTGCCCCTCTGTTCTCTGTTGTCTATGTGCATGGTCCTGTCCCCTCCCTCTTGCTTTCTATGGATTGTTGTGCTGCACTCCCGTCCTGCATGCCCTGTGTGGTGTATTGTGCTGCTGCAAACCCTGATGCCTGCCCTGCAGGGTCAGTTTGGTGCACCTCTCCATGTCCCTCCTGTCCTCTGTTATCCAAGTCCATGTCCCTATCCCATTTCCTTCCATGATCCAATGTACCATACTTGCGAACATTTTGAACTTGGTAAGAGGGAGATTTTGAAAAAAAACTGGGGTATTGATTTTCCCCTTTGAGTTACATTGAAAAAGAGGATATTGTAGACAGGAGACAGATCAAATAAAGCCCATTTGAGCTTAAAAACATTGGACGTTTCCTGGCTGAATCGGGTCTGTTGGCATGTATGGTTGTACTACCATTGCCTCTTCCTTCTGCCCACAATGGTCTATTACATTGCCACAGCCTTGAAGGAGGGTAGATTTTGTATCACAGGGGGCCCCTGGCCCGTTCTGTCCACACCTGAAGTATGAGACCCTTGTCCTTGCCCTGCCAGCTGCATTTGTAGGCCGTATTAAATTGACCAGCGGGTCCTGTATTGCTATATAATTATCCTGAGACATCCTTACCACTCAGCCAGCATAAAACCCCTGTGTAGGCCCTTCTGTTCAATATGTAGGCCTCTTTGTTAAATTGACCATAGCTCTGCAATTTTAGTGTATAGCAGTCTGAAGGCAGGTCTGCGAGGCCTTCTGATCCAAACTAGTAGCCCCCACCCTACCCGAGTGCTCCGTGCTCGGTATCAAAGTTCAACATCCCCCTGAAGCTGTCGACATACAGTAGGCTGCATCCTGGACTGGTACTTGCTTCCTGGGCAGGTTTCCCGCTTTTAAGGAAGTGGCAACCGCAGAGCGTCAAGTTAGGAGAACTGAGGAGATTTTATACATGAATATATTGAATTCCCGTACAATACCCATTATTTTCTGCTTGCTCTATGGAACTTATGATAAGCGATTGGCCTGAGAGACTGACCTTTTCACCCAGTCCATTGTCAGCATTAAGTTGGTAAATGACGAAATGTCTGGTAAAATCTGCAGTCGAAGCTTTTGGGTAGCATACGTAGGTAGATGTAGCGTGCAAAGGAGCCCACAAAATGATATAAAAAGGGAGCACCCACAGATATCGACGGACTACCTCGCCGTCTGTATGTAGGTTAACAGGCAGTGCAGGTTTTCCCCAAGAGTTGGGAGCTCTTGTCTTCCTTTGCTTAAAATGTCTTGCTCTGCTTTGCTTGAAGTATCTTATTCTATTTTACCT
The DNA here is from genome assembly GCF_964204655.1 of Triturus cristatus. Lineage (NCBI taxonomy): Eukaryota > Metazoa > Chordata > Amphibia > Caudata > Salamandridae > Triturus > Triturus cristatus. The sequence continues at coordinate 373,417,028 of NC_140582.1, read as the reverse complement.
ATATGAAATGTCATGTTATGTTTAACCATTGTTCTCTTTACTTTTGCATTTAAAAGATTTTGTATTGTAATTGCAGGAATGCTTGCTCTAAGAGTAAACGTGAGTGTTCCTAGGTAACATTTTCCTTGGTGTAACTTGTTTCTCATGATGCATTTATAGATGTGTTTTCTCTCTCTCTCTGTCAGTACATTAATTGAGATACAGAGAATATTATGACAGCTGTATGATTATCTGGATTCTGTTTTTTGTACTTTATGTCTCTATTCTGCGGTTTCTTTGAAGTTGCATCTTCTCATTAAACTGCCATTGTATTCTGCCTCCAATTCCATGTCTCATATGTCTGTTTTCTTCATTTTTGGAGCAAGCGTTCCTAGGCACCCCGGCTCAAATTAAGGTGCCCCTTTTGTCCCTGACTCACTCTCCTGCTCAGTTCTGTGGTGGCTCCCGGGGATCTGGGGACCGCCCCTAGCTTCCTTGACCCGTAATAGATCTTCCCTCCAACAGCCTCTCTTGCAAGTCCTGTATTGTTGGTTTGTTGCCCCTGCCCCCCTTTCCACTGCCCTCCATAGTCTGTTGTGCTTCCACGGCCCTTCCTGCCTGCTCATTGTGGTTAAATTGTTGCCTTTGCACCCTCCTACCTGCCTTCAATTTTCAGAGTCCGTGCCCCTGGCCTCTGCCTCTCAACAGTATCCTAATGAACAACTAGATTGCTAACATTCTGTATTTATTAAAAAAGTGTGGAACGCCTGACATCATCTTGATGTAATCAAAACTGTAATACCTAGAGCATTTCCTTTAGAAATTACATATATGAGAGGGTCTTATTGGCATCAAAATTATGGTTAGTGCTCTAAAAGACTAAAATAAGGACATATTTTCTGAGTTTTCAAATAGCGACAAAGCACTTTTAAATTATTTGTTATCTTTATGTTTTTTTATCCAGTTGACCACTTGATTAAATGTTACACTTAGGGGAGAGGATGTGGTGTTACTTCCAGAACTGCAGACTTTGCAACTGGGGAACCAGGTTGAAGTTTCTGCTTCAGCTCGACATTCTGTGATTCTGGTCAAATCACTTAGTCTCCCCATGTCTACAACCAAAATGAATTTGTTCTTGTGTGATGTAACCAATGCTCATGTAAAGCACTCCAATACCTGACAAGTCTGCACTATATAACACTGCAAAAACACAAAATAATAAGTGTTTTGCACACTTCTGTCATTGGGCTATATTTGGGCTACATCTGGTTGATTTTGGGCTACATTTGGGCTCTTTTGTCTCCGGTGGCCATCTTGGGAGATTTATTTGTTATGAAGTTTCCTAATTTCCACATGTACTGCAGTCTCCTCAGTAGGAAATGCTTTCAGTTTTTTACTTTGATTCCATCATGAAGGTATTCAGATATGTCACACATTTGCCATAAATTCTGAATGTTAGCACTCTAGTTGCTCATTAGATCACTGTAGTAAAACTACTCCACCATGGAAGTCTGCTCCTGGTATTAAAAGTGCATGTTTCAGTCTGCATGTCAGAATTTTTTAATGAAATAGAAGAGGATTTGAGAAGTCACTCAAAATGTGCCCTCATTTTCTTTCTTCAGTATTAATCATAATTTCTATGGCAAAATGAACCTCCTCATTGTGTTCCTTTTTAAATTAAATGTTTTAAGTGTTACCAGTTTATTCCAATCAAGATGGCTTCAGGTGTGCCATACTTTTGTCATAATGAAGACAGTAAGCGCTCTAGTTGTTTTTAAGAACATTCTGGGACATTCTGTCATTGGGCTATACTTGGGCTACATCTGGGTGATATTTGGGCTACATTTGGGCTCTTTTGTCTCTGGTGGCCATCTTGGGAGACTTATTTGTTATGAAGTTTCCTAATTTCCTCATTTACTGCAGTCTCCTTAGTAGGAAATACTTTCAGTTTTTTACTTTGATTCCATCAAGAAGGCATTCAGATGTGTCACACATTTGCCATAAATTCAGAATGTTAGCACTCTTTTTGCTCATTAGATCACTGTAGTAAAGCTACTGCTCACCAGGGAAAACTGCTGCTGGTATTGAAAGGGCATGTTTCAGTCTGCATGTCAGAATTTTTTAATGAAATAGAAGAGGATTTGAGAAGTCACTCAAAATGTGCCCTAATTTTTCTTTCTGCAGCACTAATCATACTTTTTATGGAAAAATGAACCCCCTCATTTTGTTCCTTTTTAAATTAAATGTTTTAAGAGTTACCACTTTAATCCAAGCAAGATGGCTTCAGGTGTGCCATACGTTTATCATAAGTAGGACTGTTAGCGCTCTAGTAGTTCTTTGGAACACTCTGGGAAGCTGCAGTAGAACACAAAGGAATCAACTGACAGTCTCTGCCCTTGTTGGATGTACATGTTTTACTGAGAATATCAGACTTCATTCTCACATGACTGAGAAAGATAATGTGAATTTACAGAAAATAAGCTCTCAGTTTAGCCTATAGATCACCTTCCAAACCTCTGTGGTAAAAGCATGAGAAAATATTTTTCTCTCAATCATGATATCCCAGCAGAAGGCTTTTTCACATGGTGAAATCACCTTAGAACATACCACAATTCCTAAAATGAGTATGGTACCATCAACAAATGATTTATAATGTAACTAAAGTCTTAAAACCTTCTATTAACTGCAATGCTTTTTAATGAGGTGCTATCATGTATATTTGTCCCAAGATGGCTGCCAACACTTCTTGGATGAAGTGCTGACAGCCAATCAGATCTCAGGATGAGATGTGTGGTTAGGCTCCGCCCACATATATATATGCTTTTAAATGCTATTTACTCAGGAAATACTGAACAGATTTACACCAGACCTGCAAAAGGCACTTCCTTGACCTTATGGCTACCTCTCTGCCAAATTTCTAGTAATTCTGTTCAGCCGTTCGGGCTGTAGCTCGTTCTAAAGGTCCTATGGAAAAATGCATGGGAAAAACGCGTTTTGGGACCCCCCTTTTATCTCAGCCCCCGCTTGACGAATCCCCCCGAGACTTTCAGGGTAGGAGCGGAGCGTAGCGCCCCACCTATTTTGAGAAATTCGCGAGGATTCATCGACCGGCGCCAAAGTTATTCAAAATAGAATGTTGCGGATTTCCTATGGAAAAGGGGTCCTAACTATAACTACCTACTGGCGACCGCCAGTAGGTAATATATATATATATATATATATATATATATATATATATGTATCTCAAAACAAAACCCTTGCAGGTGTAGAGTGATGCATACATTATGCATAAAAAAAGGAGAGAACTCTGGGGGTAGTTCTCAAGTTTAGGTGGAAAGCAGCTCCAATATACAGCACTCTCAACACCAGCGACACTCTAAGTTTAATCACCTCAAATGTCTGCTTTTCTATCAAAGTCTTTAAGCTTAGGATTAGAGCAGTGCCATCCAGGCCGAGATAGAAAGGGACAAAGTCTTTTACACTTTCCACAGCAAAGTCTTTAAGCATAGGATTAGCACAGTGCTATCCATGCCAAGCTGTACAATGGCCTAAGCCTTTTACCACTCCAGACACAGTATTATTTATTTATTTATTTATTTATAGAGTTTTATATAGCGCGAACATGACCCTTGGGTATCAGAGCGCTTCACAGGTACATGAGGTAGGATTGCGAACATCTAGTAAAGCAGCAATAACATCTATTTACAGTTTTGATATACAACTTGAAAGCAGCAGTCTTATCAATCTGAAATTCCTGCACATGTCTATCTTCTCGTGTTCAAATAAGAATTTTTTAAACTGACTAGTGTACAAGGTGTAATAGTATTCCTATACTAATGGTTCTGAAGTGTCTTTTATCGTGGCTTTCTACATCAAAACAAGTCCCGAATAGTACTGTACCATTAATGCCTATTCTCAGCTAACTGGTGACCTTATCTCTGCATACGTTGTTGTTCTGTGTTGGTAACACCTATATCATGTGTTGGTGAGGAGCAGTCTTGCCTAAGGAAGGAATTTTCTCATTAGGAAGATCTTCGCCTCCCTCTTGAATTTTGCTGTATTTGGAATTTTTCTAATGTTTGGAGGTAAAGAGTTCCAGATTCTAGGGGCTGCTCCGGAGAAAGCTCTGTCATACGTTTTCTTCTTCCGAAAGATGGGTGGTTTCAACAGCAGCTCTCTAGCACTCCTGGCTGGTCTGCTTCCCCCTGATAGCCCACTTTTCTGGGCTAGGTACCTTGGTGTTTCATAGTGGAGAGCTTTATGGGTTTAAGCTGAATTCTGGCTTCATATGGTAACCAGTTTAAGGCTTTCAGGTGTGGGGAGATATTGTCATATTTCCTAGATCCAGTAATGAGTCTTGCGGCGCATTGAGACATGCTTTTAGTGGTGCTGTGGAGATTTTAGATAGACCTGTTAAAGTTGTACATCCATATTCAATCCTTGAAATAACTAAGGATTGGACTGCCAATTTGAGGTCCGGTGTAGAAATGAGTGATTTCATTTTTCTAATATAGTTTAAGTGAAAATGGGCACTTTTTGCCATTGATTTGATGTGGGCGTTCATGTCTAGGTTCTTATCCAGTGTGATTCCTAATGATTTCGCTGAATCAACTAGAATAGGGGTGCAGTTTAGTGCTGCGATTATTTAGGCCCATTCCTTCGCTTTTGTGTGGTTCTTTGTTGGTGAAATTAATAGAAATTCAATTTTTTGCGCATTTAGTTTCAGATGATTACTAGTTAACCAGTGTAATGACACTTTTAATGCCTCATTCATAAACGAGATGTCTTCAAGTGACGCGATCTTGATGTAGATCTGTGTGTCATCTGCGTACATGTGATAGGATATGTTTGCGTCTCGGAAAATTTCAGTAAGGGGTTCGACATACAGGTTGAATAGTGACGGAGATAGTGTAGATCCTTGAGGGACTCCAAATGAATTCGGGCATGATGGGGTTAGCGTCTGGTTGACCAGGAATCTTTGTGTTCTGTTCTGACGGAAGGATTCTAACCATTTCAGAACATTTCCGGATAGACCCATCCTGTCATGAAGCCTGACTAGTAATTTTTCATGATTTACCGTGTCAAATGCAGACGACAGGTCAAGAAGGACTAGTAGACATGTTTGATTGTCATCTAGGGCCTGTAGCGCATCATCCACTATATGTAGAATCGCTGATTCCGTACTGTGGCTAGTTCTGAATCCTGATTGGGGGTTGTCCAGTAGCTTGAAATTAGCGATGTGTTGGCTCAGTTGGTTTTGGACACATTTCTCAATTAGTTTGGCAAGTAACGGAATATTAGTTACTGGGCGAACGTTATTTGGTTCTGCCGGGTCCGCTGTAGGTTTTTTGATGATGGGGAGGACTTGACCTGGTTTTAGGCATTCTGGAATGATCCCCTGCGATAGTGAGGCATTTATTATTTTTGTCCAAATTGGGACAACGATATGCTTGATTCTTTTTAGGCATTTTGAGGGGAGTGGGTCATTGTAGTGGCTGTTAGGTTTGATATCCGGGAGAGTTTGGGCAATGGTATTCTGGTCATATAGTTCGAAGGTTGCCCATTGTGCCTTGTTTTTCACCCTATCATGATCGTTTGTTGTGGTAAAATTGTTCAGTATGGGTGGTTGACTGGGAGGTTGTCGGCTGCCATCCTGAGCTCTCTTTCTAGCGTGTTGGCCTTGTCGGTGAAGAATGTTGGGAATTCTTTGCAGCTCAGTTGAGTTTTAGTAGTTTCTTGGGCAGATTTGGCCAACTTATTGGATTGTTGCTTTAACATCTTGAATAGTTTCCGTGGTCTGTTTTTTGTGTTGCCCAGTTCCGATCAAAAGAATTCCTTTCTGGAATTGAGGACCCTTTTGTTGTACTCGTTTCTGATTTTTCTGAGAGATTTCAGCTGTGGGGATGATGGGTGCTGTCTCCATTTTCTTTCTGCAAGTCTCAATTTCCTCCTATCTTCATTTAGTGTCCCATTAAACCATGGGTTTTTATCTTTCTCTGTGACTCTTTTCAGTATGGGTGGCATGGTGGAGTTGACTATATCCGTCATAGACGTAGTGTAGTGATCTGTGAGTTCGTTCACATTCCGCAAGTTGTTAGGCGGATTTTGGTCCTTCTCACATCTTGCTACTAGTAGCTCAACATTAGTGTCTTTGGTGTCCCGAGTCCACTTTCTGAGTTTGATAGGCTGCGTGGTCTTGTTCTTTTTCACGGTGGGTATCAAGAAGGTTATGGCATGGTGATCCGACCAATCGCAAGGAACGATTGATTGGATTGTAGTATCCTTGATTCTTGAGATTATCCAGTCTAAGGTTGCCCCTTTCGAGTGCGTTGGCTGTTTTCAGGCTTGGGTTAGGTTTAGATCCGTTAAAAAGTCTTTAAGTGCGTTGACCTGTTTGTCATTATTGTCGTCCCAATGTAAATTAAAATCGCCTAGGAATATGTTATTAGAGTGGATGTTAGAGTTAGCCGTGATGATCTCCATTAACTGGTCTATGAAGGTAGCGTTATTTCCTGGTAGGTGGTAAATAGCATGCAGGTTGCACCTTTGATTATCTGCAGATCATACTAAGAACGAGGTATTCACAGGATTCGAGTCGGTCGGATTGTATTTTGCTGACCTCTATCTCCGATCGGTGAAATGAATCTTTTGATTTTTAAAATACCATCCAAGCCAACCTGAAATGAATAAAAGCAACACCTGACACGTGTTTCACTCTAATTAGAGCTCTTCAGAGAGGCATAGCTTTCTCCAGACACAAGGGAGCACCTAGTATAAGTCAAAACAAAACCATTGCAGGTATAGAGTGATGCATAAATTATACAAAAAAAGAAGCAGAGAACTCTGGGTAGTTCTCAAGTTTAGGTGGAACGCAGCTCCAATATCGAGCACTCTCAACACCAGCGACACTCTAAATTTGCTCACCTCAATGTCTGTCTATATTTAGAAGAGTTAGATAAATAGACGGATGGACGGACGGACAGACAGACAGGCAGGCAAACAGACAGACAGACAGATACATGGCTAGACAGACAGACAGACAGACAGACAGACAGACAGACAGACAGACAGACAGACAGACAGACAGACAGATAGATAGATAGATAGATAGATAGATAGATAGATAGATAGATAGATAGATAGATAGATAGATAGATAGATAGATAGATAGATAGATAGATAGATAGATAGATAGATAGATAGATAGATAGAGAGATAGATAGAGAGAGATAGAGAGATAGATAGATAGAGAGATAGATAGATAGATAGATAGATAGATAGATAGATAGATAGATAGATAGATAGATAGATAGATAGATAGATAGATAGATAGATAGATAGATAGATAGATAGATAGATAGATAGATAGATAGATAGATAGATAGATAGATAGATAGATAGATATTGGTCGTCACACTCAAACTAAAGTATTCATCTACTGTAACATATGAAGTGACAAAGTAATACGATAAAAACTAAGTAATAACAATAAGAAAATAAAACTATCACTGAGGTGTAGCGAACCTCTGAGGATTTACTGATGTTACAAATCTCCATCCATTTTTACTAAGTAACAATATTTATATTGTTAAAAAGAAACGGGTTATACAAAAGTCCATTCTCAGCACGTTTTAAATCCCTCATCAAATTGTGCTAAAAGGCTGGAGCCTCTGACAACACATGCAATCTTTGCCTATGAGGCAGCGCAGCGAGTAGATTATAGAGTTTTGAAGGCCTGGAAAATGGGTTACAAAATATTGTGATTTTATCACGATCTTCTTGTCAGAAGTAATTAGAGGAACACAGGAGTAGGTCAGTAGCCGCATTTCTCTCTCCGTTTTTAACAGGTTAGAAATGGCCTAAGGGACACCGACTTCACTTACTGGCAAGTCGCATTGAAAGGGCACCACTGTGCGGGCAAACCTTTCTCAGCTGCACAGCTGCAAACACTTCTGAGATTGAATAATCTTGGCAAGAGCGTCCAGCGAGCAATTTGTTAATTCTAGGATACATGGCTGTTGTGAAGAATAGCTGTGTTTACATAAGTCCAATACTGCTTCTGTTGAGTGAAAGGAGCATTGATTTTTCTATTGATATTTAGTAGCATATAAGTGGGAAGTCGCCTTCTGCTGCAATTATGTTAGCGCCGGAATGATGGCAGCAGAACAGTCGGCTGGGTTCAGAGCTGGACAAAGAAGGGGCCAGGCCATCAATTTAACTTCAGCGATCATATTGTTATGATTGAAATTTCAATTGTTTAAGGCACATTTTCCTATTAATCATTTTACACTCCGAAAACACAATGATATGCAAAACCTGGAGGCCAGAAGGCTTGTACAAAATTACTGATTGCACTGCTCGTTTGCTTTAATCATTGCTTCATTGTTTCTGGAAACAAAGGAAACTAAAAGTGTTAGTTGCAAGGCTTTTTTAAACGTACTTTATGTTTCTAAACAGAAATGTACAAATGCAAGTTTCGACAGAAGGGGGTTGAAAATCCACACCCCATCCCTCCTACAGAGCACCAGGGCACCAGGACAGTTTGCGGCCTCCACGCTTGCAGGGCAAACCAACACTGTACTGGGAGTGCGGCACCCGGGATAGGGTGAAGAGTGGGGCCAGAAACGAACAAGGGGAGAAGGGTTCCAGCCAGGGAAGAGGTGCAGCAGAGTCGGATGCCGGAAACATGGACAGCACTGGCTTATGCCCTCCCAATTCTCCCCCATGACAACCAGCAAGTATGTGTGTCCACAGGACATCATTGGATCACTGGAGTGGGAGGGGCATACTAGTGAGATGGAAGCACAGTGCCCTGTGCACCTCCAATGCCTACACACTAAGCACCAGGACACCTTGTGCCCTCCCATTTTCACCAAACCAGGAAAAACAATGTTGGCTGAGTGGGAAAGTGGAAAGAAAATGTGCATATCAGAGGGGTCTCACGGGTGGCCTTTAGTGGACATGCACACAATGGCTACATCTTGTGTGGTTCTTCCAGATGGCCTTAGCTTCATCACTGCTTCTGCCTCTGCCAGTCGTGTTCAAGGGTGCCACAATGAACCTCCTCGCCTCTAAAAAAGGACAGTGTTGGGCTGTCCTGTGCTTCTGCATGTCAGTTGTCAATCTAGAAGGCAGATGGGAGATGTCAATTAGATGATGTATGGGCACTTTCTATTGGACAGGCAAGGGGGCTGTCAAGGATCAGCAAATATCCAGAATTAAGGACAGTTGCAAGAAGGGCTTCCCTTTATGAGCATGGTGGAACAGTCTTTAGTGGTTGTGCCTTGCTGGTGGGACCCGTTGAATTATTTCCTGACGCGTACGCGCCTTTTTACGGACATAGGATTGTATCCACCGTGTACTTATCCATGAGGAGAAAAAATAGATACTCTCATTGTTTATAACCTAATTGGAATCGCTCTTGAGGTTTTCGACCCACCTATGCATCTAAGACATATTTTCCATCAAACGCACGTATTTACGCTGTAAGAACAAGGCTGTAAAAGGCTATAATAGACTGTATCAGTATTTGGCCTGTTGAGTAATCTGGATGAGGCACAAGGAGGAGGTTAGGATCCGTTCAGTAGCCGAGGTCCACTCAATTGGTGCATATAAGACTGTTTTCTGACGACATGGGAGAATATTATCACTTGTCCTGAAGAAGGTGGTCTGCTATCTTCACATTTCCACCGAAACGCGTCGACGCATTCGTAGGAGGGAGAGTATAGATTGTTGTGACTCCTAGTTTCCAAATTACGCAAATGTTGATATAATCAACTAGGAAATGAGTAGATCATGATCATATGTCTCCTAACTCCTGATGATGAGAGATCAAAATACGCTCCTTACTGAGTCTCCCTTTATTTTACACTAATGTATGTGTAGTGTGTTCTATGTATAGGTAGGATACTGTGCATTGTTGTTTTTATCTTAAACTTCTACATTGTTTTATTGTGTGTATTTTTATGAATTTGTGTCTGATTATATGATCTATTTTATAACAATAAAAACATATGAAAATTTTTATATTCAGGCTGTTAACGAGATGATTTTTGGGTGTCTTGTCCTGGTGATCAAGTGTATTAAGTTGTGAATGTGTTGACAAATTTTGCTTTTCCAAAAGGGGAATCTTTGTTTTGACTTGTGTCTGTTGGCGCTCCACCCCTTTTGTGGTACGGGGCCCCTCTCTCCTTAATTTTTATATTTAGTGGTTGTGGCACAGTGACAAGTAGGCCAGAACAGCCCAGATCAATGGTTGAAATTTCCACGCCATGGTAGGTAGTAGTATTATTTAAACATTCTGAGGGTGAATGGAAGCTGTCTGGAAAAGGTCCATGTTGCATTGACGTTTCGCTTGCTGTGAAGTCCTTTCACCGTTTCTGTCACTCACCTTTATTTTTGCCTTGTCGGTTCACCCGGTGACCAGATCTCTGCCTGTTATATGATCTTGCTTATTAGTCTATGATTTGTCATATTGCTGTACCCATTCTGTGTTCCCTTTGCTTCACAGAAGATACCTGCCTTTGCATTTGACCGCAGACTGACTGCCTTCATCTCAGATTGACTCCGGTTCACCATGGCCTGCCATCTCGAACCGGATGAGTATACTTTGTCATTATTCTAATATTCCAAACTCTCATGAGTGTTGTTGATTCAAAAGTCTTGTACGTTCTTACTAAGCTCAATGAGTTACTCCCTTACCGGACAATATTTGTTTATAAACTTACATAGTTGGGCCAAAGAAGACCTAGGAGCATTGTTTGTCTCCCTCTCTCGACCCCTTTCCTTCTGGCATTAAGTTCTGCGTATTACGTAAACACTTGTACAAGCACTGCTACATTCTGGGGAGTGGGGAGTTTTGTCATCAGAACCAGCTGGATAACCCTCGCAAGTCGTGACAGATTAGGAGGCCCCATACAAGCCTACGTTCTGACCATAATCTGCTGCAGGGCATGGCACAGCCATCATCATAGCTATACAAGACCTTAAACCCACTTGAGATTAATGCTCTCACCTCTTGAATTGTGTAAATCAAACGCCTCCTCACACTGGAGAGCCTGTTAATGTATCAGGGAATGATTGAGCAATGCCTTTCAAGCGCAAACGTTTTGTAACTGTTCTGGGAGAATAGCACCCCTGAAGAGTTTCAGTGGGCATCAGCCATATTTTCAATCATTCTTAGTACAATGCAGTCGGAATTTCTTAACCTGACCCATGCAGTTTTCAACAGATTCTACAAAGACTTCTTTCATGTTTGACTAAAGATGATCTCATGTGGGCAGCCTCTTTGATATTAAATAAGAGTGTTTGCTAATAGGAACAAGATTCATTTATTGTGCACTTCAAAGCAGTCTGGGCTCCGATTCCTACTGCAGAGATCCAATGATATCATCTTATCCTTCAGTTTATTCTGTCCATTATAGTTAAAAGTAGCATAGATTAATTAAGTTTCAGTAGACACATTTTACTAAGGACTTTGTGATCATTTAGAGTGTGATGTCTTACTGGTAGACAAATGTTCATCCACCACCAATGCCTTAATTATCTTGGTGCTCCAAATCGATATTCCACAAAAGGAAAGGTCATTAGAAAAGAAAACAACATCCTGCTGGATTCTAAGAATTGCCTTGAAGTCATGCTTTACGGTGTCCTCAGAAGAACCTGTGCTAACAGTTATGGTGTGTAAGGACGTCTTGAAAAAGAGATAGAATTCAAAAGACCAGAGTTTACACATATTGTAGAAAACTGGAGTACTTTCTTAAAACCAGCCTTTAGTTGCAGGGAAATGAGACTTAAGCAGGAGACCAACAATGAGTGAAAATTGGATCCAAGTGTTTGCTGTAAACAGAGCATATGTCTTGCTGAAAGTCACCTTGACAACTTAAATGAGGCTATTAAGATGCTGGGCTTTGTTACATTCTGGACCTGCAGATTTGCAAAGCCCATCATATGCCAACACGAAAGATAGGCCAGAACCTACTATAGGAATTGATGGTGCTCGTCTTCAGAAAATGTTTGTAAAGAAACATAAAAATTAATCTTGGCACCAGTTAAAAACCCCATATTTTCACACTGTGTTAGGCACTTCACGGCTACAACAACACAATCCACCGGTTGACTGGAAAACACCCTATTTTCAGTTTACCTCAAAATACTGTAAGAAGAATTGTCTTTGTGAAGGCATTCATAATGTAACTATTCTTTTAATAGCAGGTGTGCTGTTAAATCCAATAAAAGTCAACAAGAAGCAACCAGAAGATTATTCAGACTTTTCAGACGTGATCAGCAAGAAGGCAAAGCTATGTTAGATCCTCATGGAGAATACGACTGTACAATAGATTTTAGGCAATGATTACGAGTTCAACGGGTTTACCACCATACCACCACCGTGGAGGTCCCAAGAAAACCGTGGCGGTGGCAGTCACCCTCCTCCTGTATTACAAGATCACCGCTGGGCCAGTGGCAGTGTTTCTAACAGCAGGGAATATTTTTTCATGTGTGTTGATGCGGGTGTGTATATTTTGATTGCACAAGTGTTAAATGTACACATATGCATGACACGTGAAAACAGTACTTTCCCATTGTTGGAGTCTAGACCATATCGCTCAGTCCAGTCAATGAGTAAATAATACAAAACTGACTTACCTGGATTTTGGCGCATTTTCTTCAGAGTCAAGATGCTGCTGTAAATGGCGGCCCTGGAGTAAGGCATCCGTTAGGGAGACTGAAGAGAAGAAACGGAAATGGGTGAGTATACACACCAGTTCCTTTGAATCCACCGTCTCAAAGCAGACTTTCTTTCCGCCACAGTCGGCTCGACAGAAAGCCAACTAGTGATTGGGACGGCGGTGTACTTGTTTGCACTGCTCACTGACAGCTGATTTCTCCCTGCCGCCATCAAGGAGGTTGGTGAATGGCTGGATGCGGTGGCAGTGCTCTGGTGGAATATCGTTCTGCAAACCGCCAAGATTGTAATACGGCGGGCGGACTACCAACTAGGTGGCGAGGTTTCTAGCTCTGTTGTGATGGCGGTTCCCTTGATGCCAGACTCGTAATCATGCCCTTAGTTCCTGATGCTTAGATACCACATGGATGAATACATTCTTTAAGCAAAGAAGAGTATGTATACTCGAGAAAGTACATAGATGATAATCTGGCTGAATGCTTCATTGACACTCTTCTTTACCCATGGGAGCACCTATCTTCTTCATACCTTATGCAAATGGGGATCTGAGACTATGTATGGACCACATTTTATGTGAAAAATACGTAACTGTTAACTTTAACCTCTGTGGAACTTGATCTTAGATGAGCATATAATCTTGTGTGTATTTCAGGAATGTAGAGGAAACAGATTTAAATACTAGATATAAGCAGTTTGGCTATCTGGTTTTGCCCTCTAGTTTATGAAATGCCCCAGTCTCATTTCATCATCTGGTGATCTACTTCTACGAGGATATACTAGGCAACTTTGTTGCTATATACCAGAATAATATTCTTATCTCTTACAAATCATTTAAGGAATGTCAACAGTATGGTAACGAGCATTGCACAGCATGTGTAGTTATTCCTTACATTCAAAGCTATATATATGTATTTCCATACCATGTCAGTGGAATTTTTGGGCTGTGTCTTGTCTAACCATGGCCTTAGCATTGATCCTCTAAATGTATCAGAAGTGGTGTTATGGTCTAGCCCGTGAAACGATATAGAAGGCTAACTGTCTCTGGGCTTCACAAATATCTACAGAGACTTTAATGAGGCTTTTTCCACAGTAGTTACACTCATTTTGAAATCATCTAAAACGGGTTCTACATCCCACTGGGGACTGGAACAAGAAAAAGCATTTGACCATCTGAAAGATTCTGCCACTATTCCTATAACATGCTATTAATACTCCCATCTCTCGTCAAGACAAGTGCTTCCTTTTTTCCATGATGTGATTTCTTCCCAAAGTTACTCTATCAGTAAAGCTGTCCATCTAGTAACCTTCTTTATCCAGGCATTAACAGCTACCACACACAATAATGTTGCTTGTGACAAGAAACTGTTCTAGATCATACATATCAGAAAAAAGTCAAAACCTTTACTTAAACAAAATAATTAATATAGACCTTTCTATTCATGTTCCTTTAAAAAATTACAACAAAAATAAAATACAAAAAAAAATCATTTCGAAGCAACATACTCAACAAACAGAACTAAATAAGTAAATTGAAATTACTTTTAAAAAGGTACAGTTTAGAAATGAAATTAAAATAGAATGAGCTCTAAAAATATGGATACATTATTTTTAAACCTGCAACTAACATATGCACCTTTTTCCACAAGAGGAAAACTGAAGCACCTGGACCATAGTTTTCAGACAAAGATTTAAGCATCAATAAACCTCTCTGAAAAATACACCTGCATCAAATACATAAGTATAATTTCAAAAAGAATGTTTTGCATATTTAAATAAGAATGCCACTTAAAAATATATTATTTAAATTAAAAAATAATTGTAATCACATGGCATATACTTACAGAAAAATGTACAAGTAGAGAGAAAATGTACTGGAAATGTACAAAGCATTCTTCTAAAGCATGTGATGGGAGAGCTACGACCACAAATAAGTCTGTAAATATAACTTACTGAAACAAACTATAGTTAAAAATGAAACTACAATAAAACAAGCTCTAAAAATATAGATTAATTGGGGGATATTCTCAAGAGTGTGTGTTAATTATCGCAAAATTAGCTTAACGCAACTTTGCATATCGCAGTCTATCGCGGGAAAATAATGCGTGTGAACGTTGTATTCTCAACATGGCGGCACCATGCAATAGTCTCACGATAACGGGTCAAATGAGCGCGTTAAAATTAACCCGAGGCTGAAAAAATAAAAACGCAAAAAAGTTGCGTTGTGGCCAATCGCAATACAAAAATTAACGATAACCAGCGACAGGCCTGCAATCCCCACGCGTCATGCGGGATAATGCACTATAAAAGCACCAAAAAACACAAACAAAATAATTTCAACTGGAGGAAGGCAGAGCAAGTACAGAGGACGACCAGAACCCCACAAGGCCCCAGAAGGACCATCCTGGGACCTTGGGGTCACAGAAGGGCAAGGAGAAGAAGACGAGGAAGACAAGGTCAGTTCGCAGGAAAACAGGATCATCATCATGGAGGTGATAGAACACCACCAACAACTGTTCGTCACCTCCAACATGTCATTGGAAAATAAAAATGCAAAATGGCAGAACATCCTGGACAAGTTGAATGCAGTCGCAGTGAGGAGGAGGACAATTGAAGTGGTCAAGAAGTGCTGTAATGATGCAAAGTGCAAAACCAAGAAGAAATTCGCTGAGGACCATCATGCAGCAATGCAGACTGGAGGTGGCAGTCCAGCAGAACACCAACAGCTGGATGAGATGAAGGAAATGGTGTCCACAGTCATCAGAGGAGAGACGGTGGCAGGAGTTGGAGGTCTGAAAACTGCTTGACATGACCTGACACAACAGCACCAGAGTGAGTACCCAAAAGGGACTGGGGGGACGGGGGGAGATGGGCACAATGGTACACATGCACAATTAAGTAGAGCACACTGCACGCCCACAATGACTCTGGATCATGTCCCTCATCCGCTTGGCACACTGCTGCACACATACAAACAGCAAGTAGGCCCACGTCCACTATGGGCACAAAGGGGTCCCTCCCCACACAGCACCGATCTCACAACCAAACCATGCACACATGTAAAAACCAGCAAAGCTGCATGTCTGTGAGCCACACTGACAATGCAAGTGACACTGCATGACAAATAGCATGGCTGCAGTTCAATCATCATTACATGGTGCACGCCACGACACTGTGGTGGCTGAGTGTGGAACACATCCGGAAAGGAGCAGGTCACACTCTGACACATCCACATGCAGAAACAACCCCTGACGTCAACAACACATCTGCGGATAAACCATGCCCAAGAGTCCAAAATCTGAACAAAAGCCAAAATTAGCCAAGTCTGCCACATCTCAGTACTGTAGAAGCACAGAAGTCAAAAGCACACAGCATGAAAGGGATAAGGAGCAGCAAACTCACAGCTGCAGGGGCGACTCTCCCACAATGCAGCACACACACATAGCAATAACAGTACATCAACAGTGATGACAATGTGGTACAAAGTGCAACACTCCCACCACAGAACAGTGTACACAACAGGTGCCTCTTGTGCGTAGAAACTGGCCAATCACATCTGGCATAGTAGGAAATTGTGAGATGACAATGTACGTGTACAACCTCACATCTATGATGTAGTTCAAATGTCCACTGTCCCGCATCAAATAGTCAGCTCCTCCCAAACAGTAACAATGTACATTGTCATGCAGTCTGTATGTAAACTTGAACAATGCATCAACATACATGTCAACACAATGTTAAAATGCATCCCCATTCACATTGCAGAGGGACAATCAACACCTCCTGCAGAGCAGACCAGACAACTCATCAGTGATGATGAAGAGGACCTCCACACCTTCGTCACTGACGCCCTACAACAGCTCATGGACAGCTACGGCAACCCACCTCCAGGAGCAGGGCAGCCCAGCTGCATCGAGGAGACCCCACCGCCTGCACAGACCACACAGCAGGAAGCACCCACCACCACGGCTGGCTACCAGCACCTCACGAAGAACACTTCTCATTCCAAGGCCAGGTGTTAGACTGCCAGAAGGAGGTGACTGAACAGGTGCAGGTGGGGTTCGCCCACATGGCAGCCAAACTAGATGACATACGTGGGTGTCTAAGTAACATCAGGGACTACTTACACTCCCTAACAGACACCCACAGTTCGCTCCATGATTTCCAACAATCCATGCCCGGCACCGCCGGAGTCATGCCTCTGAGAGGAGAACAACTGTCTAGTCAGAGTGGCCTCAGCGATGTCAGCCGAGAGTTGGCACAGATGCTGTGGATGAAGGAGTACATGGAGCGGATGCATTTGGAAAGAATGGCTGCCACGGATGCACACCAGCGAAAAGTTGTTGGTATCTTCCATGCCCTGCAGATCCTCATCATCGCATTGCTGCCACTAAGGCAGTCACTGATGAATGCTGTAGGTACTTCCACACACACCTCTCCGGCCCCTGATGTGTCAGTGGCACACAGTGCTGCAGGCCAAACATCAGCACCCACATGTCAGACAGATGACAGAGAGGATGAAGATGCGGGTGATTCCACCTGTGTAGTGAGAAGGAGGCAGTAGCAATCCTCTCCTCCATATACCCTGTTTCAGCTTGGTTCTGCCCTCTGCATCTTGACCTGTAACAATACCTCCCACTGTCCCCCGAAACACTCTCAGACACTTAGCTTGGACCTCGACATGGACTGCCATATTTTGTCTGCTTACCAATGACACAGCAATCAGACTGCGGAGTGTACTCTTCCTCTTCCGATGTACTTGTCAATCCCTAAATGACTCTGGCTGGCCCTCCAATTGGCTGCAATGTAATGTGGGGCTTGCATGGCCATGTACAGCTGCAGTTCCGACACTCCACCGAATGTGAATAAATCATTCAAAATCACATAGATGTGTCATGTACACAACCGATCAAGTAGGAAAGTATGGATGAATGTAAGGACATTGCTTGCAAAAAAAGGTACACACTGGGAAATTAAAGCAGTGCGCATGTGTGACTGTGATACACAGAGACAGTGTGATGACTGGGAATGTGTGCAATAGCTGTGTCCTCATTGCTCTGATACAACAATCGCGCGATTTCACAACTTTTCCCCACGCAATGTTAGAAATAGGGCTGTGTGTGAAATGTCAAAGTAGTTGGCAGGCCTAAAAGTGTGTCCCCCATCACATTTGAAAACAGAATATCTCTTACTCACACTCAACTTGGTGGACACAGCATTGATCCACACGGCAAGAAGTTGGACACCATCCGCACATTGCTGAAGACACGTAAGAGCACAGGTCTATCAGCAACTATCCCAACCACAATGTCTGGCTCACAGAGGTGGAGCTGGCAATAGGACTCACCCCTAGGTGACATGCGTCAGTCAGTCCCTCACTGTGTACGGACAATGCTCATTGAGGCACATGATTTGTCATTCTAATCAACACTCATCACAGTTGAACACTAGTGAAGTTGCTTAGACTTAATTAGCATGTGTGTTTCAGTACTGGCAAGACAAGGGCCACAACATGCAGACCAATGCATCAGACACTAACTGGCAGCATTCGGACACGGTACAGTTCCACGTGACAGGCATTGTGCATGTGCCTGGGTTGTTCTGCCCTTGCGTTGGTGGTTCATGTAGAACCGGCACTCTTCTGACCTGCGGCAGCTATGTGGATGATATGCCAGACCAAGGTTGGAGGTGCAGATGTCCTTCTGCCTTGTGTATTGAGACAAAGGAGCTTTCATCCCAAATGTTAGTCTGACTACTGCTTGCATTCTGGAAATATGATGTGGCTTTCGCGCTGCAATTGAGGCTAGGCCTAAGGCTTCTGGTGCACCAATAGCAATACATACACCACAGATGGCGTGTATGAGCCAAGAGGCCAAGCGGTCTTGCGCTCCTTGTACAGTGCCTTCATGCGTGGCTGACCTCCAGGTGCATGCGGCATTGCAACACTGTCGATTGCTGGCCATGTGGCGTCGACACTGTAAACAGTTGGTTTCCTGTCCAGCCCAGAAATGAACCACGCCCAGAGCCCAGGGATAATTAATCACACCTGTACGCTGGCCTGGCTTACACCTATCCAGCCCACTTGGCTTACGTATAAAGAGGAGGGGCGATGACGCTACGTATCCCAGTTCTTCCCCACTGCCGGAGGTGACATGGCTGCGTCTGATTGGCATATCACAGGACTCAATCCTAGAGGGTCCATGACTTGCGTTGCATGGACTGGGTGGCACTGTATACACTGTGGCTGGCATGGGCCTACCGCCACTGGACGGTGACTTTCGGTGCACTGAGGTATGGGCACCTTAAGTGCTGAGCGGGTCTGCAGCCTGCGATGATGCACCGTCCTGGTGGGCCATACTGGTGAGGATTTGTGTGCGCCCAGCTGGACCGCAGTGTAGGCCTGAGCCAGCGGGCAGCGCGGGCATACCGTCACGTGGTGTTGCCTCGCAGTTCACAGAGTTAGTGGCACCTAAAGAGCTGGACAGGTGTGCAGCCAGAGATGATGCTGTGTGCACTGGTATGATCTCTTCCATTGCGAAATCAAGACCCAGAATCACGTGTGTGACCTTGTGGCCCGCGGTGCAGGGCTGCATGATGTGGAGGCAGCCAAGGTAGCGGGTCCCGGGCTTGGAGCTTGCACCGGCACATGGTGGGCCCTCTTGGAGACACGCCGGTGGCAGAAGGCGAGCAGTGAGGCCTGGGTACACAGGGGCGGGCAATCACAGCTGGGTGACGGGAGGGGCTGTGGTGCAGCAGCCTGTGTGCGCAGGGGCGGGCAAGTGATGATGGCGTGTGCAATGATATAAACTCAGCCATCCATAAATCTGGACTCTGTTTCAGATAAGGGACCTGGTGGGCTGCAGTGTATACCGGCACGTGGTTGGAGACACACCGGTGGCAGCAGGTGAGCAGTGAGGCCTGGGTGCACAGTGTCGGAACTCTCTCTCCCTCTCCCTCCCCCTCTCTTCCTTTCTATCTCTCTCTCTCACCCTCTCTCTCCCTCTCTTTCTCTCTCTCTCTCTCTGTCCTTTGATGAGAGCATGAAACAACTTCTTATCTTGAATTTTGTCTTGCAGGCTGTGACTTACAGATTGTCCAGAGAAGACCCGCCATGACTCGTCCAAATAGTTGTTTTGAGTTTTATTTCAATAAAAAAGTTGTTTGGAAATTCAAAGATGAATGAATGATTCTCCTTTATCTGACCACACATGAATGTTAATTGTTGAAACTGTGCGACATCAGGCGAATTGTTTGGTTCATGATTTCATAAATTTGATGTGAAGTGTCTTTGCCCGGGGGGGGAGGCCCGGGGTGAGGCCCTGTGGGGGGTGACAGTAGGTGTTGTGGCCCTCTTGGGTATCTGAGCTGCATGATCACTAGCTCCATGGCAGTTGTTGTTCTTCAGGTGTCGCTCTGGGCTGGGCTCCCTTTCATACTGCAATTAGTCATCCGACTTAACACCAGGTAGGAGCAGGTGTTAAATCCCTGCTGCTAACGCGCCTTATCGCATGTTTTGTGATCTTATCGCCGATCTGGATTGTCTTTGAGAATGTTGTGAAGTAGTGTTGTTGTGGCTTTTTGCACAGGAACGCTTACTCTGCATCACATTGGCGTTAGTTGCTGGTGTCATCCGTGGCGATGTTTTTTGTGGCTGCTATCTCAGGAAAGTTGGTGATGTGGGCTGTTAGTACCAGCTTGTGAACTGGGCGATAAATTTGGCTGCGATAAAGTTCCGCTAACTCGGCGATAAGTCCTTGAGAATATGCCCCATTATTTTTAAAAATGTAACTAACAAATGCACCTTTTTCCACAGGAAAACTGAAGCACCTGGATCATAATTTCCCCCAAAAATGGAAATGTCAATAAACATCTCTGACAAAAATACAACTACATCAAGTCTGTAAATAAAAATGCAAAAATAATGTTTAGAATACTTAAATAGGAATAAAATTATAATATTTAAATAAAATAATAATTGTTTTTTAGAAAACCACAGATAAAATGTTGGAAAGAGCTCCTTATATTAAATCTAAGAAATAAAAATTATTTTGGAATCACATGGGATATCCTTAGAAACAAAAAAGTACAAGGAGAGAGAAAATATTCTGGAAATGTACAAAGTATTATTCCAATGCATGTGATAGTAGGACTACAACCAAAAATGAAACTGTTGGAAATTTTAGAGAGAACAATCACCCCCTAAACATTAAGGTAATCAAAATCGGAAATGTATTAAACAACCTTAGGGAAGCTAGCACAAGCTCACAAAAGCCTACAGGAGCAATTTTAAAGAAATGTAATATCAAATATTTCTGACTATACTACAGGGCAACTCCTGTGTATCCCAAATGTAGAATGGCGCATAGCCATAACTAAAAAAGCAAGCACAGAAATCCATGCTTCTCCTCAAACCGTCCAGGAAAATTCAATTTACCACAGAGCACTGAACGTTTCCTTTTATATGACAACATTAATAATCACGGCAGAATAATTATATGTGCAACTGACAGCGATCTACTAAGAGTAAGTCAAAGCAACATGTGGTTACTAGACAACACAGAGGGAAATTGTTGGACTTTGAAGAGGTAGTTTAACTATCCCCACTCTAACTTTGGAGAAAGCGATGGACTTTGAGGGGCTGAGATTGTCTATTCTGCTCCAAACCACACTGGTGAAAGTATAGGACTTTGGAGAAGGTACAATTGCTATTCTCAATACAATCTAAGTCACACTGGGGAAAGTATGGAGTTTGAGGAGAGTAGAGTAATAATTCATATTCCATTATAAGCAATATAGTAGAAATAGTTATTTCTGAAGCATTAATAAAATTGAATACAAATATGTATTCTTAAAAGGTAAAAACACTAGCAAAAATAAATACAAATTCAAAAATCCCTAAAAATGTGATAAGTACAATAATGATGGTTAAAAATATTAATTTTTAAAAATATAAATTTTTCATTACCATTAATATGTACTATTGTAAAAAATAAAGGAACCATTTTTAAATAAATGTAAAGTTTAAATAATTTTTTATCAACATTTTAATTTTAATGTTTGCATTAATTAAAATAAGAATCAATTTATAAATAAATATTTCATATTTTCAAAAGTGAGCAACTATAAATAATTTTCATTGTGTTCATTCAATTTAAATACAATAAAAATTACTTAAAAAATGAAAATGAAAATAGCTACATTCAGTAAGAATTTTTAAGAGTTTTACAAAACAAGTTTTTAAACAACCCATCCCTTTCCCTTATAAGCCATACATAAACAAACATAAAAAATTATACTATGTAACAAATACTACATTTAAACATAGTTTAAAATACAAAAAAATTATATAAATTGATACTTTAATTTAAAAAAGTACTACAAAATGCATGATTCTATAAAAATGAAAAAATGCATTCAACAATATTGTATACAAAATATGTTTAACAAAAATAATAAATAGAACACAAAAAACAATATTCTTACCTGTAATATTTAAGTTGACAATATTTCGGCAATCACCACATAAATGCAATGATATGGTTAGACAATATTTTTTTCCGATATTTGGCAAAACACATTTGCCAATGGTGTTTCTGAAACAGATTGGCAGACTATGTGGATTATCAATTTAAATAGTTACTGAGGCCTTCAATTATTTTCTAATTTCTAAAAGACTTTAACACATCCATTTGGCACAATACATTTGCAATCGACCAACCATCATTCACAAACTCATCATCAAATGCAGATAATTAACCCCGTCACTGCTAAGGGCCTGATTAAGACTTTAGCGGTGTGAGAGCGGGCTGCGATGCCACTGCCCTTCTCCCACACTGTCAAAGCTGACAACTGCCCACTCACCAGATTACGAGTTTTCTCGTGGTCGGGTGGCGAGGTGGTCCCACAGCAGTGTTTATGAGAAAGGCAGTGCAAGGGAGCTTCAGAGGCCATTTGTGCATGGCATGGACTAAGCAGTCCATGCCGGTCAGGAAACGTGGTGCATGCACACAGGGGGGGCACAACATGTATATATATATATATATATATATATATATATATATATATATATTTATTTATATTATCTACTGGCGGTCGCCAGTAGATAGTTATAGTTAGGACCGTGTTTCCATAGGAAATCTCAAAATTCGATTTTGAATAACTTTGGCGCCGGTTGACGAATCCTCGCGAAATTTTCAAAACTAATGGGGCGCTCCGCTCAGCTCCTATCCTGAAAGTCTCGGTGGGATTCGTCAAGCGGGGGCTGAGAAAAAAGGGGGGTCCTAAAACGCGTTTTCCCCATGCATTTTCCCGTAGGACCTTTAGTCGAAGGTACAGCCCGAACGGCAGAACAGAATTACTTGAAATTTGGCAAAGAGGTAGTCCTCAGGTCAGGCATGTGCCTTTTGCATATATGGTGTCAATCTGTTCAGCAGTTCCTGAGAAAATTGCATTTAAAAGCACATACATATCTATAGCCGCGCACCATCCGCGCACCGTACGCGCACGGTGCGCACACCCTAACGTGCGCGAGCGTAATTCTGATTGGTGGATTCATGACAGTCAACATTCGAATCGGTCGAAATCAGGAAGTGTCGGCCGCCATTTTGTGTGTTGTGTGTGTGACAGGGAAAAGGAAAGGTGGAGAACGTGAAAAGGTGGCAGGGTAGAGAGTTCCTGACCCCCTAGCCTTTGTCAGGGGGTCCCTGAAGAACCCCTAAGAGTGAATTTTTATTTTATTTTTTTTCAAAAAATCGCGGGGGCGCGCACCTCCAGCCGCCATTTTGAGTTTTAGAGGTAGAAGAGAGCTAATAACACAAGTGGAGAACGTGAAAAGGGGGCAGGGTAGAGAGTCCCTGACCCCCTAGGCCTTCTCATGGGGACCATGAAAGACCTCTTAGGTCTCAAAAAAAAATTTAAAAAATATCGCGGGGTGCGCGCATGGTGCGCGCACGGTGGCAAAAAAACCATTAAAAAAATAGATTAAAAAATCAAGTATAAGTGTTTAGATGTTGGTTGGCTCTAAAAAGAGCCGTTGTGTTCATTGAGTGTTTTTTGGTACCTACAAGTAAGTACCGATGCAGAGTCTAAAGGTCAAGAGGAAGACTCTGTTGCCTTCAGCATGTTGTAACGCAAGTTGTTGTGGTATATAGAATCCATACCATAGTCTCTGAGGAAGGCAGAAACAGACTTATTGACGTGCTTTCTTGCTTTGTCAATCTGCGGACAATATTGGTTGGACCAGTTCCACTTTTGCCTTTGGCATATATTAGAATATACAAAGGTAGTTTGTGGAAAAAGTGACATCAATTGCACAAAGGTGTCCTTAACAAGCATTTCCAGACCTACCCCAGTTAAAGTGCCTAGGTCATTTCCACCACAGTGCACAATTATAAGGTCAGGCTGTGGAAGATGTAGAAAGGATTTCACCAAAGGCATTAATTGGTGCCACTTTAACCCTCTCTGACCAATCCATTTATTGTCTACATTTGGCAAAGCAAGGTCTTTGAAAATACCTCTTTTTTCTGCATACTTTTCACTCCAGAAGACATAGCTATGACCTACAATCCACACTGTGAACATCTTTCAAGGAGATCTGGATGCACTCAGAAGGTGTCTTTCAGTAGAATGGCAATATGAAAAGAAAGTTAGTTGTAAAATGGAGGCTTACATACTTTTTTTTAATAAAAAGAACTGATTGGCTGTTTAACACCATTCTACACTAAAAACTAGGCTATATGTTTAAATTTTAAAAAGCATGTTTTGTATTGGTTCAGAAAAATGTGTTCCCACAGAACATTACTTTGGATTGGCTGTTAGGTTTGAAAAGTCAAGCACTCTTGCTCTTTGGATTAGAAACATTGTGTGCTGAACTTCTGACCTCTCTGCTCACACCAGTGTTCCATGACCTGTTGCTATGGTAGGAGGCAGAAGTCATGTTGGGGGTAGGGATCATTTGGAAAGGGTTGAAATTTGCAACCAATAGAAATGTGTGTTTCCATTAAAAAAAAATGTGGGAAGCAATGTGATTTGAAGTTAACATGTATATGTGTGAAAAAAGAGAGGGAAACATTGCCATTTACTGATTCTGCTGAGAGGTGTACAGTTCAGAGATTCTGGCTCTGATAATCTGCTGTGTGAGTGCCACATTTCTTTCTCAACTAACTACTTTTAAAGCTGAGTTATGAATTTGAGAGGGGATGTATGTGGTGCATTTTGATAAAAAAATGTAAATGAGATTCTTGTTTTAAAGTTGTGTTTTACATTTTATGTTTTGGAAGATATTTAACTGCCTTGAACTTGTCAGATATTATGGAGTATGTCTTCACCATAAGTAAAGGTGTACTGGTATCACCCAGGAATATTGTTTTCTGCCTAGAATCACACCGTGAGTCTGTGTGCACAAAGGAATTGTTGTCAGAGATTTAATTTGTGGTGGTCTGGTTCTGTAAGACTTACATTCGTAGGAAAGGGGCAGCTTGTTTTGTTGAAGTGTGATGGCTAGCATTCAGCACAAATCAATATCCCCCAAAAGAGAGGCAAATGCTAACACATTTGAAAACAACAGGGTAGATTTTCCTTCCACTCCTGCCATGGGTGAGGTAGATCCTACATGTTCAAAACTCAAATTAACCCTTACCCCACATGTACTCTTACATAGATCTCTGCTGTCTTCATGCAGTTCTGAAAGCGTCCATGCTGATCTCTCTTGCACCTGTTTCTATGGTAACAGGCAGAAGGCAGATTGGGGGAAGGGTTGAAATGTATTTCATTT
This sequence comes from Triturus cristatus, assembly GCF_964204655.1. NCBI lineage: Eukaryota > Metazoa > Chordata > Amphibia > Caudata > Salamandridae > Triturus > Triturus cristatus. The sequence continues at coordinate 373,391,595 of NC_140582.1, read as the reverse complement.
TGGAAAGGGTTGAAATGTTTAACAAATAGAAATGTGTGTTTGCTTTTTAATTTATGTGTGAAGGATTGTGATTTGATGTTTACATGTATATGTGTGGAAAATGAAAGGGAAACTTTTCCATTCTTTGTTTTTGCTGAGAGGTGCACAGTGCAGAGATTCTGTAAAAGAAAATCTGGTGTGTGACTGATATGCTTCTTAATCTACAAAACAACTTGAAAGGTGAGTGATTTAATTTATTTTAATCAGACTAATGTATTTCTCCTGCTAAAGTGTAGGGAGTACTTTTTTTCTCTACAATCTTACTGACAGTGTGTGTGCGTGTAGAAACCATTCTGTGATAAGCATTTGTGTTTTTCGTGTGTTTGCAGACATATAACTGTGCTGTTTTTATATTTTGGTAGAATTAGAAAGCAGTCATTGTTTATGAATTTGTGAAATAAGTTATGTTTCTAAATTAAAATGTAGTACTCCTTCTAGATGAAGAAATGTGTTTTGGTATAGTGCAAGGGATAGTGTTGTTTGTCTAGAATCACACAGTGAGTATGTGTGCATTTGGGAACCACTGTGAGAGAAGCATTTGGTAACATCGTGTATTTGCTGACAGATAACTGTTTTAAAACCTGTCATCATGTTGTCAAGTTTTAGTTGCATTAGAAGCACGTCTTTGCTTATGCATTGATAAAATAAGTCATGCTTTGACACTAATGTGCTGTACTTTAATATGTAGATTGTGTGTAGTCTCCTTACCCCTTGCACAGTAGTGAATGAGTTTTGGTAAGCTGCTAGGGATAGTGTTGCTTGTCTAGAATCACACTGTGAGTCTGTGTGCATTTGGGAACCACTGTGAGAGAAGTATGTGGTAATATTGTGTATTTGCTGACAGATAACTGTTTTAAAATCTGTCATGTTGTCAAGTTTTAGTAGCTTTAGAAGCTATTCTTTGCTTATGCATTGATAAAATGAGTCAGGGTTTGACACTAAAGTGCAGTACCATGTACTATTCTCTTCACTGTGCCAGAACTGAAAATGTAAAAGTTTTACCCAGGCACTGTCCTAGAAGTAGCCTGATGATTTAGTCAGTTTCAAAGTACTCATGTTGTGAACCGTACATTACCACATAGATTGCTTCAAATGTCTATGCAGTATGCATGCAGTCTTCTAACATACTATACACTTCTCTTTCACATTTTCAATTCCCTAGTCATTATCCATACACTTCCAGGAAACACCCTGCAACTCCCTTTGCAGTCCTCCAGTGACCCATTCAGCACCATGTACTAATCCATTCACTGTGCCAAAACCCAAAAACTTATAAATTCACCAATACACTCTCTTTGCAGTACTCTAATCATTCAGTCAGTGCCTAAGTATTCATGCACTGAGCCAGGCCTTAGCACATGGACTGTTTCAAACCCCTATCCACTATGTATGCAGTCTTCTAACCACCTAGACATTTGTCTTTCACACTTTCAATTCCCTAGTCAGTATCCATACAGTCCAGCAAACATCCTGTCACTCCCTTTGCACTCCTCTAGTGACCCATTCAGTACCAAGTACTAATCCATTCCCTGCGCCAAAAGCCTACCACTTATAAATTCACCCAGGCACTCTCCTTGCTGTACTCTAATCATTCAGTCAGTACCCAAGTACTCATGCAGTGAGCCAGGCCTTAGCACATGGACTGCTTCAAATGCCTATTCACTATGCATGCAGGCCTCTAATCACCTACACATTTGTCTTTCACACCTTCAATTCCCCAGTCAGTATTCATACACTTCTAGCAAACACCCTGCCACTCACCCAGTGTGTCTCCTTATAGTACTGTAATCATTTAGTCAGTTAGCATGTAGTCTTTTAGTGAGGTAGGCTTTAGGGCATGAACTGCTGCAAAGTAGTATGCACTATGCATGTAGTGTTTTAACGATCGTCACACTTGTGGTTCAGGGCTATAGTTTCTTAGTCAGCTTTTATATAAAATGTGTTTGTACAGTAATGGAATAGTATACATTTGAAAGTTATTAATAGACATTAATTTGTGATTCTTTTTTACAGATACAGAACAGGAGTGTTTCTCATCTGTTTGCACTCTTCTCGTGCAAGATTGTTTGGATGAAGGGTCCTTCGGTGTTTCATCATACTTGCCGTGCCGTACGAGTATTTCTTGTTAGGATCCCCTTGCAACAGAACTCTTTTGCAAATCTTGCACGTGACCAAGGTGGCATTGGTCTTTGTTTGCCCATCGGGAACAGTAAATATTTTCCACACCACTGAAGGAAAACGTGGGCGTGGTGCGTCCTCCAAAAATTAATCCTTAGATTCGGTGAATATTTTAAAGCGACAACATTTACAGTTTTTGTAAGTTAAACTTATAAAATTTTGTTAGCTTTAAGCATTTTATATATCTGTGATTTGTATCTTGTGGTATTTTGTTGAGAATAGCATGTTGTTTTTTTTTAACAATCTTTGTGATTGTTTTTTTTTGCCCGCTATTAAGTGATGAGTACGATTGAAATCCCTATTTTCAGTGAAATTTAATATATTCTGAGAACAGCAAAAAAGGCAAACAAATTACTTTGTGGAAATTATGCTGTTTTCCTTTTTCTTTCACAGATCCAAATTTTAAAATAAGCAATTTATATGAATTTAGATAGGAATGAAATTCTGAAAAAAATGTATACCATTTTTTATTCCTATTACTCTGAAGGTAAGTTTAACTAAGTCTCAATATGCAGAATGAGGAGGTCTGCAAGAAGCTACAAAGTTGAAACACGTTTCTAAAAACACTCTGTTTATACCTATGTAGTTTTGAAATCTGACCATAATCAGATATCATGTGACCTGCAAAAAAAGAGATTTGAGGGGTTCATAGTATTTCCCATTTTAGCTATTGAAGGACCGCAATTATTTCAATCATTCTTCTTTGAACATCTTTGCAGACAAAACTCTGTGCTTCCCTTCTATCATTCGCAAGGAATTTTAAAAACGGAAATATGTCACTTTTTGTAACATTGTTATTGTGTAAGATACTCTTTCATATTTACAAAGAAAGGAAAAGGCACTCTGTGCACTTTTTATACTCCATGTAAATACAACCTCAGCATGCACACCACTTTGTTTTGAAAGGGTGTTCTATAAGTGTTGTTGTGCATGATTGCAGTTAATACTCATAGAACAAGACACATGTCTAGATTTATCAGAAATCAAAAATGTCGATATGTGTGTGAATGCTGCACCATTCTAAAATTGGTGTAGGAAAGCACAACAAGGAGAATTGTTTCATTTCTCCACATTTTTATATCTTCAATGCATGCTGAAATGTTCAGCATATATTGAAGGAGAAAAATGCATTTTCTCATTGTTTTTGTGCAGGAAGGTGTGTCTTCCTGTAGAAAAACAAACAGCACATGACAAAGATATCCTTGCACTATGGTGCAAGGGTGCCTGTGTCACCACATGGCTGCAGTTTAAGCAGCCGTGCAGAGAGAAGCATAGATTTGCAACATATTTATGTACATATGTTGCATCCCTGTGCTTCGGAAGTACTACAGCACACAGCAGTTAAAGAGGTTACTGTGTGATGCTGCAGCACTTCCTCATAGTTAAGCACTTATACATTCACCATACACTACTAATGCATTCATTCAGTCAATTACGTACTATACATACATTCATCTAAACTTTCACACACTAACAAAGAAATTTAGCTCTTTTTTTAAACCAGGAAAGTTAGTTCTTAGAAGAACTTTTTTTTTTCTACTTTTTTAATTTTTTGGTACTTTTTGGAACAATTTTGGGTTTTTTTGTTTTTTTCAAAAAGAAAAAAAGACAACAGGAGGAACAAAACAGTCAACTTCTGCAAAAAAAAAAAATAAACACAAGTTTAGCACTTGTGGTTTTGCTGCGCTCGGCAGATTAATTCAATTGACTGCTCGCCGTAACATAGTAGTTTGTTGCATTTAATGCAACTAATTTTTAGTTTTCCAAATTCTGGACGTATGTCCGGGTGAGTGCTTGATGGTGATGCTGCAGAAGTGCTTGCCACTGCTGGCTGAGGCTGCTGTCGGAGTCTTCTGCATTCCTGCTTGGCCAGGTTCATGGGATGCAGAGTCTTCAGGTGTTTTAACATACTTGCAATCCCACAAGAGTATTTTTTTGATGGATCTCCTCTGGAAAGCCCTCTTTGACATATTTTACATGTCACTTTAGTTGAATTAGTTTTATTTTGTTCTTCTGGGAAGGAAAAAAATGCCCACACCACAGAGGTGTATCTTTCTGGGCGTGGAGGTTCCACAACAAATTCCTCCGCAGTTTTCTGCCGCTAAAGCGGCGATAATGTTAACACCCTGCTTGATAATATGCCCCTTACTTCTGAGACCTAAAGGCAACGTTTCAACTAATTCCATTGAACTGGCATTTCCGACCACGATACAAACAAATATTTCAGAATGCTACACTGTCTCTTTAGCCTTCCCTCCAAATCTAATTTATTGATGTCATGTATCGAGAAGAAGTTCTCAAAATAAATGTGCTATTAATTAAATATTAATAAAGGTATAATTAGGTTCTTCCATTGAGTAAAAAAGAAAATCCTTTCCATGTTCGTCAGTTCACACATTTGAAGCAGCCTTTGTACCTGGTTCTAGATTGATTGTTGAGGTGGCCATGACTATGAAAGATGAGGGAGCTTGGGTTCAGCATGAGAAATGGGAGACAGAGCTCTTGCAGGCTATCACCAAGCTGATTTGTCCTCGTTGCAGATACGTCAGACTTTAGTAAAGTTAATGTGCATGGTACTGCCTGAGATAGTGCGTTTAATTAGTGGCTGTAGAGTACATGTTTACGTAGCATGCATATATGAATGTTGCCTCCTTAAAAATGTTTAATGGCAATGAGTAACATAGGGGCATATTAACAAGCCAGGCGATAAAATTATCGCCGCAGATAACTGCCGCTAAGACGGCGGTAATGGGCTTGATAATATGCTCTATGGAATTCCAATTGAAGCTCAGGTTAGATGCCTTTCACATTTAACATGGGCTTCAATTGGAATTCCATAGAGCATATTATCAAGCCCATTATCGCCGTTTTAGCGGCAGTTCTGTGCCGCTAAAGTGGCGATAATTTTACCGCCTGTCTTGATAATATGCCCCATAATTTTGCCAAGCGGGATACAGCTATTTTAAAAGACGTGTTTTCAGGATGCAGACGTTTGAATGCCCAGGTGCACACGCCTACGTTTGCTACCTAGTTATCCTTTGATTTTCTGATGACAGCAGGGAAAGTGACCTTACAGGAGGTTTGTGAAAATAAGGGTATAGTTGCAACCAGTAGAGACTATAATAATGCCATTGTCATCAGATACTGCACCACAGAAGTGCTGGCCATCACTTATTTGCGATATCGGTACAATGAGGACTACTGAGTGGCTTAATAGTAGCATTTGTTATGTACTCTACTAACTGGCTGACAGCACTTGCAAAGGGCTACTTCTCTTGGATGTAGAAGTGGCAATTTTCAGCACCATACAAATTATTTTCAAGTGTTATGCTTCTTCCAGTCTTCCCTCCCAATGTCATTAGTGATGCTCCTATGAGAGGGGTGGTGCTTAAATTGAGCCGGTGGTTGCAGGTGGGCCCCATCGGCACTCATTTATGGGGAGCTGCCCTTAAGACTCCTCATGAATCCATTGACTCCAGCAAGAGGCAGAAAAAAACATGAAAAGTTAGAGAAAGAGAAAGATGGAAAAACAGGGAGACAAGGTGTGAAGAGGAACCTGCGTGAAAGAGATAAAGGGGTAGGTGGTGTCTGGGCGAGGTTGATTAAAGAGGCATCAGGTGCAATGAAGATTACGGAGACTTGCTCTTCGACATCCTAACCTTGTGCCGAGGTAGGCACTCTACCTCGAGCTGCTGAACAAAGCGCTGGGCCCCAGCACTTATTCTTTTACAACATATGCACTGTTGAGGGGGAAGAGGTATTGCTGCGCAAAATCAGCATCACTCAACCTTGCAGAATGTAAACTAATTAATAAACAACAAAAACAAAATTAATGTCATCGACGATCATGGTTTCTAGTCTTTGGTGTTCCCTAAGTCATTTTCATCATCTGATGACGGCTGCCTGAGTGTTGACCCGGGGATCTTCTGCAGGTATATTACGCGTGTGATGAACAATATGAGGGAGCAAACAGTTGTCATGACTGCAAGCAAAGTAGCGGACTGTTATCGTACTTAGCGATGACAACAGTGCTACAAGGAAATAATCCAAGAACAGCTATAGGGACAATGATGGCGGAGCTATTTCCATGCCGGCCCAACCAATCAATGACCTGCGGCCTCTTGGAGGAATCCCCACCTGCAAGCACTTTGAAATGCCGAAAAGCATCTCCCCTTCATAAGGCTTTAAATCGCACTTATTTGAGTAATTTTGTTTGCTTAATCCAGTGCCTAGTCATCTGAGGTTTGTTGGCGTTGTTATCGATTGATCGGAACATTAAATACGCATTAGCTGCTATTCGTTTTCAATTGCACGAAGTGCATAATTTACTTCTTCATCACAAAATGGCGGACTTTGTGACCTTTCATGAGGTCAATGGTTCTTCAGACGTACAAAGAGCACAACAGAGCTAAACGAACATTAGAATATTACCGAAAGCATTAATTCAGTCTTGACTAATAACCCAAGGGGGGCTTGGGGGGGAAGGCGACCGCAGGGAGTCCCCACCCCCGGGCAGTTTGGGAGGGGGCGTGTGGAGGGAGGGGTTTGCTGGCCCTGCGCGGCCGTTTTGAATTTGGGCTTGCTGGTAGGGGATATGTAGCCCAAATGCAGCCCAATTAGAGCCCAAAAGTAACGGAATGTTGCGCAGGTATAAATACCTTAGGCGCCCGCCCCCGGCCTCCATTTTAGGTTTGGTGACCTGGTGGCCGGGAGCTAGGATAGTGTCGTGTTTTTTGTTCTGGTCAGCAGTGTTAGTTTTATTAGTGTCTGGTTTGCGATGGCGTCCCAGGACTATAGGGTGTTGGAGGCTCTCAGGCTTCTGTCGGAGGCTGGTCGGATGGATTTGGTCATCGGTGAGGTGGCGGGGCCGTCGCGTCCCCCGCGGCAGGCCTCGGCTGGAGTGGCGGCTGCGGTGGCAGCGTGTACGTCTCCGAAGCGGTCGCGGCAATTAACGGTGAGTGAGCGGGGACGCCCGCGCGTGCGGAGAGCGGTCCCCGCTCGTTATGGCCAGGCCGGTCGGGCGAAGGTTTTGGGGGAGGCGGGTGCTGGTAATGCGGCGGGGATCGGTGGCAGTGCTAGCGGTCGGCGGAGCTTTCCCTGTCTTCCCCCGCGGGGGGGGCTAAGCGCGGAGGCGGGCGCGGCATGAAAAGGCGCTCGGCGTCTGGGCCTGAGGTAGCGTCATGTAGCGCGAGGGTGGGGAGCGCTGTCACGAGTGTGGGCAGGCCGGTGGTTGTGGCGCAGGTGGCGGGGCTCGAGCATGGGGCAGATCCGTGGGTCGGGCCAGCGAGTTTTGGTTCCGGGGATTCTGCTTTTGTTGTGGGAAGTGTGGGTGGGTTGGAGGCAGGTTTCGAGTTCAGGACGCAGGTGCCAGATGGGAGGGGTGGTTTGAGGTATGCTGAGGCGGGTTGCCCTGCCGTGAGGCTCAGGGGGTGTGGTGAGGCAGCGCCTAGCAGCCCGTTATTGTTTTCGCCGGGTTCCTCGTTGGGGGGTGTGGGTTTTCTGTGGGGGAGAGCTCTATGGGCGAAGGCGAATGGGCGCAGGTGGAGGGGTGGTGTCCAGCGCAGGAGGTGGGGATGCAGGAGGTGTCGGAGTGGGGGAGTTCTGCACAGGTACTGGAGCAGGGAGGGGCGGTTTGGCGTTCGGCGGGTGAGGAGTTTGGGGGAAGGGATGGCAAAGTGGGAGGGGATGGGTGGTTTGGGGGGGATAGTGAAGCATCTGGGGGGGTTTGGAAGGCGAAGGTTTGGACATTTTCCCCTCCTGGGCTGAAGGTGTCCGGGGTGGTAATGAGGAAGGTGCGGTGGGTTGGTCAGGCGCGCGGGGGCGGGACAGGGTGGGGGGTGCCAAGGAGAGGGTGGTTTATGGGGCGAGCGGTCGTGCCAGGAGGAGGTCGGGTAGGTCGCTATCTTTGGGGGAGGAGTATGGCGAGGTCTCGGCGTCCGTTTTGGGGCATGCTAGGTTGGAGTGGAGCGGGGACGAGGAGGAGATGGTGCCGTCGCAGCTCGGGGGGGTAGGGCGAGCAGGTGTGTATGGAGGGGCTATATCAGGCGCGGGTTTGTCGAGCGGTATCGGGTCGCGGGAGGTTGTTAGTTTCATGGCTCCCGGCACACCAGTCCAAACTTTTTCTTTTCAGGATAGGTCAGGTAGCAGAGCAGCAGACTCGGTAGGGCGAGGTGCGGCCCAATATCGCCGAGGAGAAGGGAGGATGAGGCCTGGCGCGGCACATTCCGTACCGGCGGGGATCCCGTCGCGGTCAGCTCACGAAGGTCAGGCGCGACCTCGCTGGCCCCAACGTCACGGCGTTCAAGGTGGATGGACTTTTCTGATAAAATGGATGCTTGTGTTAAGCGTGGTAGAGGGGAGGACCGGCGAGTACAGTCGGCTCCCCCGCAAGGTGGTTATAAGGCCATGGAGGCCGCTGGTGCTAATGTAGGGTCCGGTAAGGCCCGAATGGGGGATTTTGCTGAGGAGGCGCTGATGGTGGAGGAGCCATTACTGCTCGACTATGACGAGGATAGCCCCGAGGAAGGGGAGATACGGGGTGATGAGGTGGGGGGACACTCTCATGCTTCTCGTAGTCTGTTTCAGGTTCCGGGTGAGGCACCCATTGCACAGTCCGTGGTGGTGAAATCGGCAGGAGAGCACGGCCCGTCAGCGAGGGCGCATCCTCCAAGGGATTCTTCGGCACGGGCGGTGAAGCGGTCGGAGTCGGTCCGCACACCCTCTTTAGAGCCAGGTGAGAGCGCGAAAACACAGGCCAAACCTATTATGGTGTCTGTGGGGTCTGGGGAGGATGGGGGTGTGTCGGAGGGGAGATTATATAGAGGCAAGTATGTGAAGGACACGGGGGTTGGCACGGGGACGGAGGGAACATTGTCGGGGACCAAGGTGGAGAGTGGGTCTCAGGTAGAGGCAGGCGATGGGAAGGAGAAGCCGCAGAGCAAGGAATTGAAGATCAAGAAGCTCCCGTATATGGGGGTGACTAAGCCTCTGGGGGCGCATTTGATGCTGGCTACGAAAGAGCGTATTTGGAAGGGTGAATAGGTGGAGATTCTGAAGCTGTTGCACAGGGAGGTGAGGTCCAAGGAGGGTTCGAAAGAGGAGGAATACGAGTTGGCCAAGCGCCCTAAGGTGCCGCTGACGATAGAGAATTGGACGGCGGCTTTCCTAATTTATGCTAGTGTCTACTGCAGAAAGTTTCCCGAGCGCTGCGTAGCCATATTTAAGTATATGGACGTTATCCGAAAGGCTCAACTCACTGGTACTGGGTATGCTTGGGCTCAGTATGACGAGGAATTTCGGGCCCGTATGGCTTGGGATTCTGAAGCTAAATGGGGTGAGCTGGATAATGACTTGTGGCAACATACTATGGGGGCCGCGCCAGGGGGTAAGACGATTTTTACGGCTAGTGGTTTGCCGCTGGTTTACCGGCCCTTTCAGGGAAAGCCCACCCGGGGTGGGGTGGGAGGCTCAGCCGCATCACAGTCTGGGGTCGGGGCTTGTTGGGATTTCAACAAGGGCCTGTGCACGCGGGAGTATTGTAAATACAGGCACGAGTGTTCTAAGTGCGGCAAGCGGCACTCCCTCGTTAACTGCTGGGGAGTCAGGCCATCAGGAGGGCAGCAAGCAGGTGCAGGAATGTCTGGCGGCGCGCAGCAGTCACAGGGTGGGCGAGGGGGTAGGGGCGCACAGGGTTCTGGGCCAAAGGGCTCCTACACCAAGTAAATTGGATCGGCTACAGGATGCATTGGGTGGCTACGGGGACTTGGTGGCAAAGCAGACTCTTTTGGATGGTTTCAGGTGGGGTTTTCATTTGGGGTACCACGGGCCCCGGCAGAGACGGTGGGCGGATAATTTGAAATCCGCCTCAGAGCACAAGCTGGTGGTGAGGGAAAAATTGCGTAAGGAAGTGCATGAGGGGAGGATGGCAGGCCCGTTTGGAGAGTGGCCAGTTCCTAATTTGATCATTTCCCCTATTGGTGTGGTGCCCAAGAAGGAGGAAGGGCAGTTTCGGCTGATTCAGCATTTGTCATGGCCTGAAGGGTCGTCAGTCAATGATTTTATCGATGAAGACGCTGCTTCGGTGTCATACTCCTCAGTTGACGTCGCTATGTCACTGGTTGTGGCCGCGGGCGCAGCTGCAGGGATGGCAAAGTGCGATATTAAGTCGGCTTTCCGGCTGCTCCCGGTTCATCCGGACGACTGGCCTTTGTTAGGCATACAATTTGAGGGTGAATGGTATGTGGATAAGGCGCTACCCATGGGTTGCTCGGTGTCATGTGCTCTTTTTGAGCTCTTCAGCACTTTTTTGCAGTGGTTTTTCACGCATCGCACTGGTCACAGCTGGGTCACACATTATTTGGATGATTTCTTTTTTGTGGGCTCTTCGGGCTCTTCGGAGTGCCGGCGTGCGCTGGAATCGTTTCAGGAGCTTATGGAGGAGTTGGGGGTGCCTTTAGCTCCGGAGAAAACAATGGGGCCGGATACTGTCATTTCATTCCTGGGCATTGAACTTGACTCAGTTGCGATGCAGGCTCGGTTGCCCGCGGATAAGAAATCCAAAATGTTGGTTTTGCTGGACGAGATGTTGGCTCGATCGAAGGTGACGGTGAAGGAAATACAGGTGTTGCTAGGCCATCTGAACTTTGCTTGTAGGGTGGTTCGGGCGGGGCGGACTTTCTGTCGGCGCCTGGGCCGGGCCTTAGCAGGCCGGCACTTGCCTCATCATCATGTGCGCCTGTCGGCAGGGGTGAAGGAGGATCTGCGGATGTGGTCCTTTTTCTTGCACTCATTTAACGGGGTGCCTTTGGCCAGGGACAAGGATGTACAGTGGGATGTGCAGCTTTTTTCAGATGCAGCGGGCAGTGAAGGTTTTGGCATTTACTGGCAGGGGCATTGGTGTGCAGAGCAGTGGCCTCAGGAGTGGAAGAATGGTGGGCGGAGCATTGCCTTTTTGGAACTTTTCCCACTTTTGGTGGCTTTGACCATTTGGGGCAAAGAGCTGGAACACAAGAGGGTGCTTTTCCGTGTGGACAACATGGCGGTGGTGCAAATAGTCAATAGACAATCGGCCAGGGATGAGCAGATCTTGAAATTAATGAGGGTGTTTGTACTCGGCTGTTTGCGCTATGACATTTCATTCAGGGCTTTGCACGTACCGGGCGTGGACAATGACATTGCGGATGCTTTGTCTCGTTCACAGTGGGGGAGATTCCATGGGCTGGCCAAAGAGGCGGACAGGACACCGACCCCGATGCCGGAGCACCTCTGGTCGGTCGGCAACGCAGGGTGTTTCAACTGGTGGTAGGTTCTTTGTCGGTTTCCACGCGTACGGCGTACACATTGGCATGGAAGGAATTTTTGGCGTCAGGTGCTAGTAGGAGGGCAGAGCCGGGGCGCAGTTCGGAGGATGTGATTCATTTTATCCTTGACCTCATTGAGAAGGGTCTGTCACGGGTCACTATAGCGGGGAAGCTGGCTGGGGTTGCTTTCATGGGTAAGCTTTTTTGGGGTTATGCCCCGTCTGCTGGGGAAATAGGTCGCAGGATGCTTGAGGGTTGGGCGAGAGAACGGGGCGGTACTGGGGTGTCCCGTTTGCAGATTTCCTGGCAGACGCTGGCTCGTTTGCTGGCTGTGTTGCCTGCAGTTTGCACTGATGATTTTGAAGTTGCATTGTTTTCTACCCTTATGGTTTTCATGTTTTTTGGAGCTTTCAGGGTTTCGGAGCTCCTGGGGACCAAGGTGAAGCGGGGTATTTGTTGGCAGGATGTTTTCCTATCGGACACAGGTGTACACGTTTGGTTGGCCACTTCCAAAACAGATCAGAAGGGGGTTGGAAAAGGGGTTTGGTTGGAAGCAGGATCCCCTAGTTGCACATGTCCGCTGCGCTTGGCCAGGCAGTGGAAGACGCTCTCAGGGGGGGAGGGGGGCCAGTTAGTTTTTCAACACATAGACGGGGCGCGCGTCTCTGACTATCAGCTGCGTATGGTCCTGCGTAAAGGGTTGCAGCAGTTGGGGTTGGATGGCGCTCAGTTTGGGACACATTCTTTCAGGATTGGGGCAGCGACTGAGGCGCATAACCGGGGTTGGTCGCAGGGCGATATAATGCGCTTGGGGCGTTGGTCCTCTTCTTGCTTTCACAAATATGTAAGGGAGGATCCTCCTTCGGCGCCTGCGTCTACTGCTTTGGTGTGAGTCTCATATTTGTTTTTCATTTCAGGTTCGGTGGCCGGGCCACACACGAGGGAGTTGACGGTGTGGATTGTGGGGCATTCCTTCGTCAAGTGGGCGCACGTTCAGGCGTGCAAAAGTTATTTTGGGGAGAGTTTGGGTTTCAATAGCAGCCTTTTTCGATTGGTATGGAAGGGAAAGGGGGGGATGCTTTGGAGGGAGCTGATCCCCTGTCTGAATAAAGCCATGGTGAAGGGTCAATGCCCGGATATTCTCTTAATTCACTTGGGGGAGAATGATCTTTGTAGTGTGAAAGGGGTGGTATTGTTGCGAGCCATGAAAAGAGACTTGGAGTTGTTGAAAGAGCATTGGTCGGGTTGTCATGTTCTCTGGACAGAATTGGTCCCGCGGAGGGTGTGGAGAGGGGCTTTGAAGCCCAGGGCGGTTGATAGGTCTCGGAGGAAAGTGAATTTGGAGATCTCCAGGTTTTGTCGAGATTTGGGCTTCGGGAGAGTCACCCACAAAGATATCCGCTTTGAGGCGGTAGAGTTTTTTCGGGGAGATGGGGTCCATTTGTCGAGGTTGGGCATGGATCTTTACTTGTTGGAGCTCAGGGAGGTCTTGTCCCGGTGTTTGAGTGGGCAGAATCAGGCTCGTTGTGTATAAAGCCTTTTTTGTTGGGGGGCAGAAAGAGGGGAGGGTAGTTGCACCGCCCCCCTCTTTCTGGGTGGCGGGGGTTATGGTGAATTCTGGTCAGTTTTACCGGAAGTTGGTGGAGTTATTGTGGTTGAGTTGGGGTTATCGACAGGGAAAGGTTAGTTTGGTAAGTTTAGTTCGGTTACACAGTTTGGGGGCCGATAGCTGAAAAGGGGCAGGCAGGGGAGTTTTGGTTAACAGAAGGTTTGGATTTAGAGATTGTTGGGGGGTTATACAGGAGTGTAATGTTTTATAATGTTTTATAATGTTTTTATATTGTTGTAATGTTGTAATGTACGGGCGGGGGCGGGCTCGAAGGTATTTAGGGGAGGGGGCGGTGGGCGGGGCTAGGCATGTTATATTTAGTGAGGCCTAGTTTTGGAAGGCGTTTCGGCCAAGGATTTTAATTTGTAATGTGCACCTGTTTCCAATAAAGCGGCCTTTTACACACAATAATCTTGTCAGTGGCCTGCTTCCCCCCTCCACCCCTCCCTCCCAAGGGGGGCTTGGGGGGGGAAGGCGACCGCAGGGAGTCCCCACCCCCGGGCAGTTTGGGAGGGGGCGTGTGGAGGGAGGGGTTTGCTGGCCCTGCGCGGCCGTTTTGAATTTGGGCTTGCTGGTAGGGGAAATGTAGCCCAAATGCAGCCCAATTAGAGCCCAAAAGTAACGGAATGTTGCGCAGGTATAAATACCTTAGGCGCCCGCCCCCGGCCACCATTTTAGGTTTGGTGACCTGGTGGCCGGGAGCTAGGATAGTGTCGTGTTTTTTGTTCCCACCCTTACCCCCCCTCAAAAAACACGTTTTTGGGTTTTTTGCCCCCCACTTTTTTCGTTTCGGGGCTGGGTTTTTCAGTGTAAGTTTTTTCCAGTTTTTTCCCTTTTGCGTAATTTTTCAGGCGTTTTGTGGGGACAGGTGTGCAAGGGGTTCTTTGCTATGTTTGTTCTTTGTCTCTTGGAGCAGGTGCTGTGCGGGGGTTATGGTGAATTCTGGTCAGTTTTACCGGAAGTTGGTGGAGTTATTGTGGTTGAGTTGGGGTTATCGACAGGGAAAGGTTAGTTTGGTAAGTTTAGTTCGGTTACACAGTTTGGGGGCCGATAGCTGAAAAGGGGCAGGCAGGGGAGTTTTGGTTAACAGAAGGTTTGGATTTAGAGATTGTTGGGGAGTTATACAGGAGTGTAATGTTTTATAATGTTTTATAATGTTTTTATATTGTTGTAATGTTGTAATGTACGGGCGGGGGCGGGCTCGAAGGTATTTAGGGGAGGGGGCGGTGGGCGGGGCTAGGCATGTTATATTTAGTGAGGCCTAGTTTTGGAAGGCGTTTCGGCCAAGGATTTTAATTTGTAATGTGCACCTGTTTCCAATAAAGCGGCCTTTTACACACAATAATCTTGTCAGTGGCCTGCTTCCCCCCTCCACCCCTCCCTCCCAAGGTGCTCACAGTTCTGTGACAGGATGCTATTGCTTCCCATTACTAAGGAGGAAGAAAGTCTGTTTAATTCTCAGGAAATCCCCGTTTCAATAGCAAGGCGCTTAAAACGAACACATAACTGTTCCCTTAAAAGCAGCAAAACTTTCCTCATACACCTGCTTTTTCTCCTGTGAACCCGGATGTATTTTTAGAAAGTGCCTCATTCTCCTGGGGAATTATTTCTGCCCTCTTTCATTAATTCCACGGACATGGTAGATTGAAGTCTCTCTAAACATTTTCGTTTGCAGCCACGTCTGTTTTGCTAGATATTCTGACATCATTAATTCTCTTCTTGCTTGATCAACAAATGTAAAGAGCGCTCTGCATGAAAAGCTAAGTCTATTATCCAACTGACAGGTGCGGGCTAAGAAAGATGCATCCGACTCCGAGGCTTCGAGCTATCCGGAATGACAAATGCATGTGGAGAAAAAGCCATCATCCCTACAGAAAAGAGTTCAGTTCGGCAGGCATCATCCTCAGCCAGCTCGGTCTTGTATCCATATCCTGGCATATAGCTCATCTGAGTGGCCTGTCACTCCTAAAAGCAATGACGTTTTGTAACTGACCAGTGACCGATATTATTATTTTTTTACCACTTTAGCAGTCTTTCGAGAATGCAGTTCCACGTGACTCGCACCCACAAATCACAAGCGAGTGACTAGCTCCTGAGTAAAATCCCGTGGCACTTTTCTCAATATTTCCCATAACCACAATTCATCGTGGTGAATTCTTCCAGTGGAAACTTCTTTCGCTTTTCGAACATGGTTGCTGAAACATCAAATTTGATATATAAATTATTTTTTTACGGCATTGAAGCCAGCCCTCTGCTATTTATGTATGTGGGTGGTTATAGCGTAACAGTCGACAAATCATTCACATCTGCCCAAAAGGTCCATCCACCCCCAGATTATGCAAACCAAGCCGTATGTCGCACCGGGTGGTGAAGGGATGGCGTGCAGGTACACCGGCTTACAAGTGAGAATTTGAGAGTTCCCTTCCAAATGAGGAATTAACAGAGGGAAAATTAGTAACTCTGTCCTGATTCGCACAGGTATTTCCTCAGGGTACTCTGGCATTTCATTTTCTCCCGGAGGCTTCGGAGTTCCCTTGGACCTCTTCATTTGGCAGGACATTGACATGCAGTCTTTCTGCTGTTTGTAGGACTTGCCACATTATGTAAAAACATTCATGCCCTTGAATCTCCATGGCACAATTTTAATTTAGGGTATTCAACTGTTATGGCACCATATGACAAAACAGAAATCAACCAGTCATGAATCGCCCACTTGTGGGCATCTTAAATTAATTTAAATCGAACCCTCAACACTAGACATGAGCATAACAACAAAGAACAATCAAAAGGACACACAGTGGACATTATACTAATATGCATATGGTGCACAACACCAGAAGAAATTCATTAATAAAATAACTAATTTTCGACACGAGAACAAACCATGAAATGACTGGAGAATCGCTAATAATAATTTCCACTTTTGCTCACTTGAGGACATGAATGTCAAAGAAAGGTGATAATTGTAAGAAATGGGGTTATTAGTTGGAAGAAGTGGAAACCCTGCTCAAATAATAACCACAAACCTTGTCAGGGTGGACCCACAAGAATCACTAAATTAACGAGTGCCTCACACTCTGGTAGACTGGCAGAGAAGCAGTCAATGTGTAAAATATTTATGCAGCGATCAAGCAGTAATAAAGTGAAAATCTAACACAAGAAAAATCTCAAACCAATGTTGTAAAATAGTGAAAGTTGTTAATAAATAAAATGACATCAAAACTAAAACATTTCAGTCAGCAGAACCAGAGATATTACGTTTTAAAGTTTTAGGTGAAAATAGTGCCAAGGAGCCCAAAGCAACACTCATTGCTATCTTGTCACTCTAGGTTGGGGGGAAGTTACAAATTCAGGTCATCTGCGAAGGAGCATGGGCAGGATAAAGGGACTTGGGGGCATATTATCAAGCACGGCGTTAAAATTATCACCGCTTTAGCGGCAGAAAACTGCCACTAAAGCGGCGATAATGGGCTTGACAATATGCTGCAGAGAATTCCCATAGAAGCCCATGTTGACACCAGAACATGTGCTTCTATGGGAATTCTCAAGGGCATATTATCAAGCCCATTATCGCCGCTTTAGCGGCAGTTTTCTGCCTCTAAAGCGGCGATAATTTTAACACAGTTTCTTGATAACATGCCCCCAGGTTAGTCCCACTGAAGAGTTACCTTCTCAAGTCTGGTGCAAAGAGAGCTGTTCCTGTTGGTATGAGTCACAAGGAAGAGTTCTTCAGCACAAGGAATAGGTTGAGCTTCGTGGACGCCATTGTCATAGTACCAAGAACAGGTTGGTGCTGGAGCTTCGTGTTAGTTGATCATCTGGGATGATCACTGTCTGCGCAAATTGGAGCACTCATCCTGCCAGTCGTAATGGACAGCTGTAGTTGAGACGAAGAGCATGTCTTGCTGAAGCTTTACGTTGATGGCCATCCTAGGTGTTAAATTCTCAGCTAAAGAGGTCACTTTGTGCTCATAAAGAGCCCAAAACCTCTTTAACATCACCTTTTCTTCAACAAGAGTTCTCAATGATGCCAGCTAAGAGTTCAGGACCTGTGCACAGTGTGTGGACTACATATTGTAGATCTGAGGTAACGTTCATAGGATGTGAACCAGCAGACTGTAAACCCTAAAACCACAAAACCCCCATATGTGTCTGTAACAAATATGGTGTGCATGTCAACAGATAATCAACATCAGAAAATATGCTACTACATAGTATTTTTTATTTCATTTATCTGATTAATTTTGTTTCACCTGGCATCCTTGGCATGGGTCCACTGTCTTTGTGCCTCTATCTCCTATATTTTCGATGGTATGCTGGACTTCGTTTTTGCTGGTGTGTGTACTCTGGGCACTTTACCACTTCTGATCAGTGTCAAAGTGCAAGTGCTCCCTGTGTTAATTGTGATTCTGATTGGTTCTCCCTAATTGGCATATTGGATTTACTGGAAAGTCCCTAGTAGAGTGCACTGTGGGTGCCCAGAATCTGTAAATCAAATGCTACTTGTGGGCGTGCAGCACTTGTTGTGCCACCCACATAAGTAGCCCTGTAATCTTGTCTCTTACCTACCATTCCAGTGTCTAAGAGTGCCGTTTTAAACTGCTATGCAAGTGCACCCACTTGACGGGTCCCACCTTTCTTTTTACTACATGTAAGGCACCTCTACGATAGGCCTACAATAGCCCCATAGGCAGGGTGCAGTATATGTGAAAGGTAGGATATGTACCAGTGTGTTTTA
This sequence comes from Triturus cristatus, assembly GCF_964204655.1. Classification (NCBI taxonomy): domain Eukaryota; kingdom Metazoa; phylum Chordata; class Amphibia; order Caudata; family Salamandridae; genus Triturus; species Triturus cristatus. The sequence continues at coordinate 373,373,732 of NC_140582.1, read as the reverse complement.
CATGCCCTGATAGTGAAATACTGGCAATTTCGTTTTTCACTATTAAAATGACTAGCTCTCCCATAGTCTATCTTTGGAGATGCCCTGTAACCTCATACAAGCATAACTTTCAATTTGGAAGACCTAGAGATTTAAAGTTTGGGCTCTCTGAACTCAGAATTTAAAAACACATATCTTAATAAAGGTGGTTTTTAAAATGTGTGTTTGAAAATGTCACTTATAGAAAGTGGGCATTTTCTTGTTTTACCACCCTGTGCCTCTGCCTGCCTGTGGAATCGGTGTCTGGTTAAAGACTGACAGTTGGGCTCTTTTGTCATTCACTTTAGACAGTCACACAAAGGAAGCTGTGATGTTCCCTGCATATCCTCATTGTCCATTAGCAGGCTGACGACCCTTCCTGAGCTAGAGTGGGGGGAGGAGTTGTCACCGACGCATGAAAAGGGCGGTGAATGGCCTCTCACAATACTGTCTCCACCCGCTGTATTGTGTCTGGAGGCAATACAGGGCAAGGCAGGATCTGTACACTACAAAGACTATCCTTTTAAGTATGCCTACGTCAAAGGCCAAAAGGGGTATACATATTGGACCTAAAACCCCAGACATTTAAAACACTTTTGGATCAAGAGGAGACTCTGCCAAGAGGAAGAGCTGGAGTGATGTCAGGAGCAGTACTGCCCATTTGCTGTGTTGCTTTGCCAGGTTGGCTTGCAGTGGCTGCTTCTGCCTTGGAGAGGACAAAGACTGGACTTTTCTGTTTTATATCCAGCTTGAGAAGATTCTCCAAGGGCTTGTGTGTGCTTGCTTCCTGTTAAGAAGTCTCAGGGCCATCAAATACTTCACCTGCAGCCTCCCTGAACTCTACTGATGGGAGTTCTGACCTGCTAAGTGGTTCCAATTCCAGATCTGATCCTTTGGAGGTGGTATGCTGCTTCCAGACTTAAAAATCCACTCATTGCCCTTCAAGTGCTGTTTTTCTGACCGCAAGCTTGCTGTGCGGTTGAAAACCAATGCATCGCTGTGGCTGAAAATTTGACGCAGCACTTGTTCAGGGCTCGAAGACCACCACAGCCCGAGTCCAGAACACCGTGTCTCTGACGTTTGAGGCCCTGCTCCGACTCCAACACAGGCCCTGCTGTGCAGCTGGAAACATAAATGCATCCCCAGTCCGCAGCTGGAAGAATTGATGCAGCGCCTGTTTCGCCATTGCCGAATCGACCCCAGCGCATCCCGATTTCCAAGCATCGCACCTGTGCGCCAAGTTTCCATTGTCTTGCCCCACAGACCGGAACCTCTTATGACTTCGACACATCGCTTCTCCCTACAGTAAGGAATTGACACAACACTTCTGCGTGCAGCAGAACTGATGCCTCGCTTCCCCTGGGACTCCAAAATCGACACGTCGCTGTGTTTTCTGACACTTCTCCCCTTTGCGGCTGTTTTTTTTCTAGGATTTTGATGCATCAAAGGTACTTTGTGCAAAAATCACCGCATCCATAGAATCCTATGGACAGAATTGCTTAAATATTTAAAAAGTGATATCTTGAGTTCTGGATGTTGGATTTTTGTCATTTGGTCTTGTTTGGTTGAGATAAAGATTGATATATCCTCTGGTGTGGTGTCCATTTGTATTGTTTTCACTGTTTTACTGTGTGTATTATATACAAATGCTTTACACATTGCCTCTGAGATAGGCCAGACGGCTCATGCCGAGCTAGCAAGGGGGTGAGCAGGGGTTATCTTGGGTGTGTAACTCCCTTACCCTGACTAGAAGGAAGGGTCCCTACTTGGACAGGGTGCAAACGACTGTCAACCAGAGACCCTAATTTCAAACACATTTCATGATATTACCGTAGTTAAACATGTTTGAATTTTCACCATATTTGGTATAAGCAATAGCAAACATCACTAAAACAGTGAAAATTCAGTGAAAGTTCTTCTTCTAACATTAAACCAGAATGCCGAGCAACAGCTGAATACTAAAGAGCAATACAGTGAAAATAAAGCCCTAAGAGCATCTGAATTCTTCTCAGGTCACTCAAGCCAGACCCCAGTAGACTTAAAGGTACTGCATTTCAAAACATGAGTGGAGATATTGGTGGAAGCTGCTGCTCTCCTGTAGTGCATCACTCAGCAAAATGTGCACATTTCGCAGTAGCCCATGAATGGCTAATGCAGAGTGACTTCAGGCCTGCATCACGCTCTTCAATTTGGCAGCATGCTGAAACATTTTCTTTTGTTTAATTTCTTTTTTCAAAGCACCAGCTTCTCTGTGTTAATTTCAAGTGGGGGTATCTGATTTTCAGAGGTACCCCTGCACAGCAAACTATAGACTGCACTGGAGTGGAAAAGTCTGCATGGTCAGGCAGGCTCATTGTCACCCTTCACATCCCTCCCTGGTGGATCTGGGTTCCTATTCCCTATCCTGACTGCCTCTCTCTTTCCACATTTAAATCCTCATTGTCAGAAGACAGGGAGGGGTGCTCAACCTACATTCTTGAACCAGGGGAGCTCCCTTCACACAGGGACATTCCTCACATCCCTAGCTGCTTGTTGGGTAGTGAAGACACTGCTGTGCCTGCCGTCACCTCTAAAGGGGGAAAAGGTAAAATGTAACACAATGGTGATCTGATTTTAAAGGCCTCACATTCAATCCTCTTGGCCACTAAATTTGCGTTGTTTTCATGATGGCCACCAAAATACTTTCTAGAACCCCGGGCACTCCTGTTTCCTGTTGCTAAACATCAGTGTGCTGTAAGAGCCTTAACGTGTCCTTTTGACCAGCTCTTGTTAGCTTGCTGGCCTGGGTTTATTTTTCAGAAACATCTTCTGGCCCTCAAGGAAGACTACTCACCTGGCCTAAACCCTTCAAGCAACCTTGCCCCATTGCCACTTGCAGGGTGCCTTTATGTCAAACTGGAGTCTGGGGTGCCTTCTCAAAGGGCATGCATAGACAGAACCAATTGTCAGACATTTAATTGGCCCCCTTCTTACATGGTCCTCAGCAAGTAATGTGGCTAGCACTGAAAACAGAGTCCAACACAAATCCAGGAAATACAGGCCTTGTGTGCTTCAACACTAGTCAAGGATCCACTCATGCTGTTTGTCTGCCCTTCTTCTTCATTAATTTCTCTCTTCTAAGAATTGTTTCCCTTGTTCAGGTGTTTAAAAATGTCAGGGGGGAAGGCAGGGTAACTAATACTTAGTAAAGTAACAGAAAAGGTAAATGCTAGGCTGCTCAGAAGAAATAGTGGTCACACAACTGCAGATGACATGATATATCTGCAAGAATAGAGAAGAGGAGAGACAGAGAGGAGTCAAGTAAGAGTTCAGGTTAATAGAGTTCATCAAAGTAACAGATGTATAAGAGGTGTCTTGGTAGCTTAGGGAAAGCCTTTTTGATTTATTACAGTATACTGCTGTTTACAACAGACATGCAGCAAAGTCATAGTTTGTGCCTGCCTGTGCATGTCTCTACAACTTGTCCCCTTTCTTTTTGGAGATTGAACAGAAAGTTTCACTCTCTGTATTTGCATCCAATATCAGCTTGTATCTTGCACTTATATTTAAATAAAAATGCATTATCGCACTTTTTCGAAGGTAATGGATGTATCAATAAAGCAATTGTACGCTTGCTTCTTTCATGCTTTTAGTGAAAAAAGTCTCATAAAATATTGTGATATTATTGGTAGGTAGGAGCTCGTATGTAATCTCATTTCATGGATATATGATTTTAAATAAAATACAAAATTATAATGACAAGTCTTTTTCACTAAGGCAATGCACTTTCATAAATATGAAACTGCCACAAATGTGGTGTAAGTTCCATATTATAAAATTTAGGAGTCAGGCAGGTTTGAGGGTGTTCATGCAAGGGCCTACAGCTAAAGGTTGGTGAGAACTAATAAACACTTACATTTGTTTCTATTGCATACAATTTCCAGGTAGTTTCCCACTTTGGAAATTTAAGAAAATGTATTCCTTTAGAGTTAAGAGTAGGTTCTTTTCTAGAGATGGAATGGGGAAGAAACATCATTACAATTATAAGCATTTTAGAGAAAATGTTTTCAACAAGAGGAAATTAGTTTAGATTAGTCAAACATAAAAATGTGCATTTGTGTTGATTTCCATATGCAAATTTAAACACCTGGGGCTGTATTACACAAAGTCCCCCCAGGTCGCAATGGGCATTTGTGCCCGCTTTGTGCGCCCCTGAGGCACTTTGGTATTACAGAAGGGGCCACAGACCCTTGTGCAGCCACCTCTGTAGTACAGAAAGTGCTGGCACACATATAGCGCCCACGCTAACGCACATATAGTGCCTGCGCTAGTGCATATAGCACCTGCGCTAGCGCTATCATCAGAGGGCGTTCCCAAATTTGCATGGCGGGATGGCCCCATGCAAATGAGAGAATCTATTTGCAAAGGTAAAGAAGCTGTAAGGAGGTGCTGACAGTGCTCTACCTAAAAGGCAGCCCTCTGGAGGGGGTGAAGGCAGTCCTATGGACCCCCTAGACATCCCCTTCTTGCAGGTATGTGCAACTACTCAATACAACTGCCTGCAAGGGCTTCTCTCATCCCTCTTAACAATGCTGGTGGTTTGCCATCTGGACAGTGAAACACGGAGCGGCTGCTTCAAAACTGCTCAGTATTTCACTTGAATCTGCTGCTCCCAGGGAAGCACAAGTTGGCAGCTGGCCTAGGAGCAGCATATTCAATCAAATACGGTGCACTCTCCACAGCATTGTATAATACGGACCCTGGTTGCACATGTGAGGATTCCTGAAAACTTTGGAGGAGATTTACAAAAAAGTTGCGCAACATAGCGCAGCCCCCCGAGAGGCTGTGCTGCGTTGCGTGACAGGGAGGGAGCAGGGGAGGGCCTTATCTTCAAAGATATGGCTCTCTCTCCTCCCCTTTCCCTTGTGCCGGCGCTGATTTCAGCAGCCGTGCCCCATGCACACACCGTAGCGCTGTAGGGCTAGGGTGTGTGCATGAGTGTAGCATAGGTTTTGTACAGGAAGTGTACCCTTCCTGTACAAAATACTATGCTAAACATGAGGGAAAGCTTTTCCCACTTTGTATGCGTGCTGCACATTGCAGCACACATGCAAATTCAGAAATGGAAGGAGAAATGAAAGCATTTCTCCTTCCTTGCGATTAGTTGAAAGGGGCACAGTTTTCTCATGCTAACCCTATCTACTGCTTTTAGTAAATTTGGTTTAGCGTGAGAAACCTTGGGTGGTTGCATGGGAAATACCATGCACCACCCTTGGCATGCCCCCATGGCGCAAAGTAACGCGAAGCAGTGCAATGCGCTGCTTCACATTACTTTTACGTTTATTTAGGAAAAAAAGATTTAGTGCCGTTTTGCGTCACTTTTGTGACTTAGTAAATCTCCCCCTTTGACTGTTGTCCAGGTGTAATACTGGAATTCAGCAAAACTTTCATAAAAGTCAGACTGTGTCTCTAGACACAGGAGTAATCCTATTAGCACACGTTTGCTACTTTTCTCCTTACCTTTGAAATGTAAAAACTCACAGAAACTTCATTACATTCCCATCAATTCTATCTACTTAAGTGATAAGCACATCATAGAACAACAGTACATAGACAAAATGTCACACATACCCTACACATATCACTCTAAACTCATAGTCAGTAAAATAAATCACAAAACAATAATTCTAAAGCCCGGGCAACGGACGTTGCAAATTGCAGATATGTGTAAACAAGTGGTAATGTCTACATGCAGCATACAAGAACAGATTATGCAATACAATGACTAAGATGTGGCCATCTAGACATCTAGTGCCATATTTATTAGGATTGTGGAGCTGGATAGCACAGCAAGCCACCCTGCTGCACTGCCCTGTGTCACAGGGAAAGGGCAGGAATGCACCATTTTGATCAAATACTGAGCATTCCTTTCCTTTTCCCTTGCACTGGTGCATTTTGGCAGCCTAGCGCCAATGCAGGCACCCTTGGACCATGGTGCAAGGGTGCCTGCGATGTAGGCAGGATTGTTTTTGTACAAGAAGGGGCACCTTCCTGCACAAAAACAATCCTGAGAGGAGTTTTCCTCTTTCTATGTGTGCTGCAGATTTCTGCACATATAAAAAGAGGAAGTAACAAGGAGTAATGACGATATTGCGACCCTTGACCCTGGGAGCGAACCTTGACCCTGGTTTCAGGTAGGCCGCTCCCCACGCCGCACAGCACCACCTGTGTGTCCGTGCCTTTCTGCCCGCTGCTGCCGCTGCTGTAAGTTCGCCGCCCCTCCTTGCTTCAGCCTTTGTATTTGTGCCTGCTCCTGTAATATTGTTAGTTGCATTTTTGTTCAGTTGTTTTTGCCTTATTTGCCTTATTTTCTGTTTTTCACTGTTACTGCTATCCCCCTTTTGCCTTCTGTACCCCTGCCCGCTCGTTTCCCGCCGCTGCTTCCCCTGCGGCCCCACCCCCCCTGCTCGCCTATTCGCCACCCAGCTCCTGCCTCCCAGCTGCTCCTCCCTCCCACCTCCCCTTATATGGCGGCCGCTGCGCGGTGAGGAGAGCGACCCTTGACCCTGGTTTCAGGTAGGCCGCTCCCCTCGCCGCACAGTACCACCTGTGTGTCTGTGCCTTTCTGCCCGCTGCTGCTGTAAGTTCGCCGCCCCTCTTTGCTTCAGCCTTTGTAATTTTTGCCTGCTCCTGAAAATTGTTAGTTGCATTTCTGTTTAGTTGTTTTTGCCTTCTTTGCCGAATTTCTGTTTTTCACTGTTATTGCTGTCCCCATTTTGCCTTCTGTACCCTGCCCGCTCGTTTCCCGCCTCTGCTTCCCCTGCAGCCCCACCCCCATGCTCGCCCATTCGCCGCCCCGCTCCCGCCCCCCAGCTGCTCCTTCCTCCCACCTCCCCTTATATGGCAGCCGCTGCACGGTCGTGCCGCTGGCGCCAAAGCAAGCCCGTCTGCTCCCGTCCGTGCCTGGACCACTCCCAGTGCCAAACCCCTGGCCCCCTTGACCGCCACGGCGCCCGTCTCCGCTATGATGCCAGCACCCTCCACGCACTCAACACCGGACGAACACACACCTGCTTCCTGGCAGCCCCGAAACGCACACAAGGACCCTTCTCCTGCTGGAACTGCAGCTTCACCAGCATCCGATCCACCAATTCACCCACCGAGAAAGGACACAACCACCTCAGATGCATCTTACTCAACACCCGCTCTGCCCGCAAACACGCTGTCGAACTTTGGGACCTACTTGACTCCACCTCCCCTGACGTCACCGTCCTGACATCGCCATAGGCATCCCTGACAGCTACAAGATCACCAGCAGGGATCGCACCAATGGAACAGGAGGAGGAATCGCCATCGTCCACAGGAACACTCTCAGAGTCTCGACCAGCACCGACGACACCCGCACTTCCAGATCCACACTGATCCCAACACCACCCTCAGAGGAACCCTCGTGTACAGACCCCCTTGACCCCGGCCACAGTTCAGCGACTCCATCGCCGACTTCGTCAGTACGCATGCCCTCGCCTCCGCAGACTACATCCTCCTCGGGGACCTGAACTTCCACCTCGAGAACAACAACGACACCGACACCGACACCAACTCCACCACCCTGATTGAAAACCTTGCCAACCTCGGACTCAGACAGCTCTAAACCACAGTCACCCACTAAACACCATCCTCGCCTGAAGCCCACCTGATGACCCCACTGACCCCGACACCACCGCCCGCAACCTCAGACAGTGGATCGACGACTGCACCAACACTCTCGCCCCGATCAAGAAACCCTCCAACAGACACACCAACAAGAAAGCCAGCTGGTTCACCCCGGACCTCTAGGCCGCCAAGCAAACCTGCCGATAAACTAGAGAAGAAATGACACCGCAAACAGACACCAGACAGCCACACAGCCCACATGAACGCCATCCACAGACACCACCACCTCAACAGATCCGCCAAAAGGACCTTCTTCAAAGACCGCCTAGACAACAACGCACACAACAGCAAAGAGCTCTTCAACATCATGAAGGAACTCTCCAACCCCAGCTCCAACACCAACGACATCCCACCTTCGCAAGACCTGTGCGACTCCCTTGCCACCTTCTTCCATCGCAAGATCGCAGACGTCCATGACAGCTTCAACACTCTGACCGCCCCGACTGCCAACGAGACCTCTGACCTCACGGCCGCCATCCACACCGATCCCCTGCTCACCTGGATGAACATAAATGACGAGGACACCATCAAAATCATGAACGCCATCAACTCCGGCTCTCCGTCAGACCCATGCCCACACTACATCTTCAACAAAGCCAGCGCCACCATCGCACCCCATCTCTGCAAGGCCGTCAACATCTCCTTCGAGACCGCGACCTTCCTGAAGAGCTGGAAGCACGCTGAGATCAACGCCAAGGCTGATCCAAAGGATCCAAAGGACCTCAAGAACTTCCGACCCATCTCCCTGCTCCTGTTCCCGGCGAAGGTCATCGAGAAGACCGTCAACAGACAACTGACACGCTACCTCGAGGAGAACAGCATTCTGGACCCGTCCCAGTCCAGGTTCCGCAGCAACCACAGCACCAAAACTGCCCTCATCGTCGCCACCGACATCAGGGCCCTACTGGACAATGGTGAAACCGCAGCCCTCATCCTTCTGGACCTGTCAGCCGCCTTCAACACTGTCTGCCACCGCACCCTACACACATGCTTCCACAATGCAGGGATCCGAGACAAGGCACTGGAATGGCCCCTCTTCTTCCTCTCCAGCAGAACCCAGAGCATCCTCCTCCCCCCTTTCCGGTCCGAAGCCACCGAAATCATCTGCGGCATACCCCAAGGTTCATCCCTCAGCCCGACATTGTTCAACATCTACATGGCGCCGCTCGCTCAGGTGGCCTAACTACACGACCACAACATCATCTTCTACACCGACAACACCCAGCTGATCCTCTCCTTCACCAAGGGCCCCCTCACCACCAAAACCAACCTCCACGAAGGAATGAAAGCCATCGCCGAGTGGATGAAGAACAGCCGTCTGAAGCTGAACTCGGACAAGACGGAAGTCCTCATCCTCGGCTCCACTCTCTCAGCGAGGGACAACTCCTGGTGGCCGACCACACTGGGAGCAGCACCAACACCCACCTAGGGTTCATCCTCGATTCAACACTCGCCATCACCAAGCAAGTCAACGCCTTCTCATCCTCCTGCTTCAACACCCTTTGCATGCTTCGAAAGATCTACAGGTGGATCCCCACCGAAACAAGAAGAACGGTCACCCATGCCCTTGTCAGCAGCAGGCTAGACTACGTAAACGCCCTCTACACAGGAACATCGGCCAAACTCCTGAGACGACTACAATGCATACAGAACACCTCTGCACGTTTGATTCTCGAAATCCCTCACCACAGCCACATCACACCACACCTGAGAGACCTTCACTGGCTTCCCATCAACAAGAGGATCACCTTCAAGCTCCTCACCCTTGCACACAAAGCACTCCACAACACCTGACCGGCATACCTCAACAGACGACTCACCTTCTACACCCCGAAACGCCAGCTCGGCTCTGCCGACCTCGCACTCGCCACCGTCCCCCGCATCTGAAGAATAACCACAGGTGGCAGATCATTCTCCCACCTCGCCGCCAAGACCTGGAACACTCTCTCCATCCTTCTACGGCAGACCCAGGACCTACTAACCTTCAGGAGGCCACTCAAGACTTGGCTATTCGAGCAGGAGCAGCACCCCCCCCAGCACCTTGAGACCCTCACGGGTGAGTAGTGCGCTTTACAAATGTTCTGATTGATTGATTGATATTACTCTTTGTTGCGCCTCTCCTGGGAGGTGTATCTTTTTAGCACATTCCTAGGTTTGAAAGGTCTGTTAAGTCTAGGAATGCGTCAAAATCCATGGGAGTTGCATAAGAATCACCATGCAATGCCAATGGAATGCCTACCCAGCACACAGTAACACAACACAGGGATTTGTGCTGTGTTGCGCTACTCTAGATTTTTGGAGCTACTCAACGTTTAAGGTTTGCATCGCTCTTGCACCATGTTGCATGGTGCAAGAGTGATGCAAACCGGGTCATAAATATGGCCCCTAACATGACACTACGCTGACCTTCCGCAATTAACCCCAGTGATCTACCATCCAGCGTACAGTAGACACAACAGGACATATTTACAAGCTTCTATTGCCACCATAACATCACTTTTAGTGACGTTGTTTTGGCCATAGGGGCTTCACCTTATTTACGAGGCAGTATTAAGCCACCTAACATGGCTTAGTGCTGCCTTGTAAATAAGGCACCCTTTCATGCTACATTTAGCGTGAAAGGAGAGGGCAATGGGTGTTGCGGTGAGTGTTCCACCAAAACACCCATTGATTTTGACGCCATCCCCTAATTACAAGGGTGGCATAAATAGGAGGCAGCGCCAAAATTAAGACCAGGGAAAACCTGTTCTTCAATAGGCGAAACGAGGTGAAATGCTTTATTCCTCCTCGTTTTTGCTCTTTCCATGTGTGCTGCCTTGGCAGCACACATAGAAGCAGCAAATTGCCTATGATTGTTTATGTGCAGGAAGGTGACCCTTCCTGCACATAAACAGTAATAAAAAAAAAGGTTTTGCAATTTTTATGTGTGCTGCAGCACACATAGATGTTTTAAAACACCATGAATGATTGCTTATGTGCAGGAAGGGAGACATTCCTGCACATAAACAATCATTTCCCCTAACGCAGACACCCTTGTACTATGATGCAAGGGTGCCTGCGTTGACGCTTATCAGCTGAACTCATCACCAGCACTAGGGGAAACGCTGTGGTGCGCATTCTTGTGAATACTGCACATCCCTACGTTTTCAGAAAGGAGAAGCATGATGTTAACAATGTTCGTTAACGCCATTCTTCTCCAATCTTGTTGCAAATATGCCCCAGCATTCTTTTAAGGAGGGGAGGGAATACAATACTCATATCAAGTTTTTATATAATTCAACTTTACATAGGTTGACATATAACTGCAAATGTTTTATTTTATTTTATTTCCCCCTTATTTCAAAACTCAGAATAAAGCGATTATACACATTACAGTATCATACGACAGAGACACTCATGTAAAAAGTTAATTATTTAGAAGACTTGTTAAGAAAGAAAAAAATCAAAATTACAGTAAAAGAGAGATGCCTAAAAATGTAATGCATTTTTACACAAGTGCCTTCTTGTCACTTTACAATTGTATGCTACCGGTAGGATCGCAGTGTTTTCTATCTGAGAGTGAACTTTCCGTGCTGGGGATAAAGGCATTTTGACCCCCTTTAAAAATAAAGAAAAGAAAACTATATATCAGTTCCATAAACTAAAAATCCAGCCAGTATCTCCAATTGCCATTAAACTAAATCGGCACATTAAATTGGTATGGCTTCAGCTGAATCTGTCGCCAGTTACAGTAACATGAGGTAGGGCATCTTTCTAGGTGCAGAAAAATATCTTCCATTGAGACCCACAACTGAGGTAGCATTTCTTAAAATCCTCTTTAAACATTTGCTGGTGCAGTGTACTGCTGCAGGCTCTCCTTCTCAGAGTTGGAATTGAGCTTTCGGTGCTCAGATCACTTTCAAATGTGCAACCTCACTCCAGGAGAGGTCGCACTGATCATGGAAAGTGAATCAAGGAATAGGACCAACCTATTTTAGTGTGTCTCATTCAGGTGTTGCAAGAATTTTGGGTTAATATGCTAGACCAAAAGTTGTTATTCTTATTTTTAAAGCTAGACAGCTAATGAATTCTCTATGTTAGAGCATATACATTGGTTACTGTGAAGCGCAAACAGTTAAAGAGGGCATCGGAGCACTGGACGTGTGCTTATATCAGGGAAAAAAATCTGTCAAAATATTAATGGAAGTCGATTCTTTTGCTTTCAGCTCTATAGCCTATTTCAAAAAGAGAATCATAAATGTGCACTCATAAAAGTCCTTTTTCGCATTGTTGCAAGTTGATGATTGCCCACTATTCACAAAACCTAGCAGCACTACAGTGATACAATTGACAAGCTGTTCCAGTTGCAGCCTTACAGTTAAATTACTCTTTGAGATGAGATGTTTTTAAAAAGGTTGCTGTTTTCTTAGTATGGAATTGTACAAAGGGGTTAATTCCGAACTCTGAAAAGGCAACATGCTGTGAAATGGCACCTTTTGTTATTGTCTAGTTTTCCTCCACAGGTGGATAAACTATTTACTCTACCCTCCTGCTACATTTTGGGATGTATTGTTCCCCTTCCCACTATGACAAGAAGGATTTCAACAAATGCATGAGTTTGTGGGCATTCACAAACTTTCAAGGCTAACCTTAGCTTGATTTTCAAACTCCTCACCTGCCGAATCCATGCTGTTAAATGGCTCATGGTGCTCTGAAAAGATGTGTCTGCAGGTCCTTTTTGATTTCAAGGTGGGTACGGCCAGCTCTGCTGCCAACTGAGAAGTAGTACAACATCACTATAATAAACATGATGATGGCAAGTCTTCTGGTTTTCTATTGGTAGGTTTTAGTTTATAAATTGATGATTGTCAAAAGGCGCCCTTTTTGGAGTGGCGGTATTGGAGGTGAGACGAGCGCTCACCGAGCAACATACATTTGAGCCCTACTACAGTAATCTATCTCATTTTTAGCCGCGCTTCCTCTTTTATTGGGGACATTGCATATTGCCTTTTTTATCGTTCGCACGCTAGCACTTTGCACACTTTGGTTTAATATATTTTTATAATTGCGCCTTTGCACTTTATCTTTGCTGCTATTCCTGGCTGGCTTTTAAACTTAGTCTCCACTTCCCCGGTCCAACGCGGCTAACGCCGATTGATTGGAGGGAAGCGGACACACCCTCAGGCTTGATCTGCCTGACTTCCGGTGAAGAAACCGGATCACAGCTTTTCCTGCACCTGGCCAGCTACTTAGTCCTATGCTCGGCCGGACACGCAGCGATATTGGAGGTAAGACAAGTGCTCACCGAGCAAGATACGTTTGAGCCCTACTACGATAATCGATCTCATTTTTAGCCACGCTTCCTCTTTTATTGGGGACATTGCATATTGCTTTTTTGATGTTTTCACGCTAGCACTTTGCACTCTTTGGTTTAATATATTTTTATAGTTGCGACTTTGCACTTTATCTTTTCTGCTATTCCTGGCTGGCTTTTAAACTTAGTCTCTGCTTCCCCTGTCCGACACGGCTAATGTCGATTGATTGGAGGGAAGTGGACAAACCCTCAGGCTTGATCTGTCTGACTTCCAGTGAAGAAACCGTATCACAGCTTTTCCCGCGCCCGGCCAGCTACTTAGTCCTATGCTGGGCCGGACGCGCAGCGGTATTGGAGGTGAGACGAGAGCTCACCGAGCAAGATACATTTGAGCCCTACTACGATAATCTATCTCATTTTTAACCACACTTCCTCTTTTATTGGGGGACATTGCATATTGCTTTTTTTAATGTTCTCACGCCAGCTCTTTGCACACTTTGGTTTAATATATTTTTATAGTTGCGCCTTTGCACTTTATCATTGCTGCTATTCCTGGCTGGCTTTTAAACTTAGTCTCCGCTTCCCTGGTCAGACGCGGCTAACGCCGATTGATGGGAGGGAAGCGGACACACCCTTAGGCTTGATCTGCCTGACTTCCGGTGAAGAAACCGGATCACAGCTTTTCCCGCGCCCGGCCAGCTACTTAGTCCTATGCTGGGCCGGACGCTCGCAGTGGATGCGCAGCCGGCGCGCCAAAGGTGCACCAAAGGCAAGCCTGCCTGGCCCATCTGCGCCAAGTCCACGACAAGGGCAGGAAATGCTGCCCAAAATGGCCTAAAAATTAAGTACTCTTCAGCTGCATTGCACATTCCTAATTCAGAGGGGCCATGTAAGAACTTGATATCACCTGACAAGCTACAAGGGGCATGTTTATGCCTCCACTGTAAATCGGAAATCCCCACTATAAACATTATTCCCAAACCAAGGGTATCCATCAACATGCCCTAAATAAATGGGGTCTAATTAACGCCCTTTGTAAACACTGCCAAGACATTAGAGATCTAATAACGGAGCAACTGCTGGACTTCCTCTTCATTACTGAGACCTGGCTGAAAGAGTGGTGCAACCCAGATATCGCTGTTGCTTTGCCACCTCTCTATACGATCCATAGGAAAGACAGAGGGGACTCCAGAGGAGGGGGTCTGGCTATTATCCTCCAGGACATTCTGCACTGCACTACCTTTGAATTAGACACACTCAAGGGAGCAGAAAGTCTTGGTTTCTGCATCTCACTCACCGCCTCTGTGTCATTCTCAGGAGCCTTAATTTACCACCATTTCTAATGTATCACTAGGAGACACCCTAAGCCATTTCCTTTTGAGATATGCCAACTTCACCCTATTAGGAGATTTTAATCTGCACCTAGAAGATAAGAAAGAGCCAGGAGTAGACAACTTTCTCCAAATAATAGAAATATTCGGACTAACCCAGATTGTGGACACTCCTACACACCGAGCTAGTCACACACTGGATGGGGTCTGCTCTAACTTCACCCACCTTTCAGTAGATCCCTCTCACACTCTGTATTCCCATGACAAACCACCTCAACAGACAAGCAGAGGTGCACTAGACCAGATAAAATTGGACACAACTAGCCCGCCACCCTAAGCTGGCCACTATCGCTCAGGCGCAGATACCTACCCTTATAGGGAACACGGCTACAGACTCATGCCTCTTCCACAATTGAATGATGGCAATAAGCAACAAACGTATCCCACAAGATAAACCCAATATAAATAGAAAGACAGAATCCAAGAGAGCCCCTTGGTTCACACCCATGCAGTGGCGGCTCCTCCATAGGGGTGTTTGGGCGTCGCCCCACTGCTTTCTCGCAGTGCGAGAAGCAGAAACATAAAATGGTCGAAACTACCATTTTATGTTTCTGCTTCTCGCACTGCGAGAAAGCAGAAGTGCCTGGTTGGGGGCGGGAGAGTGGGCGGTCCTGCTTGAGGACAGGGGGGGAGTGGCTTACCCACTGTTGTGGGTACTGACTGTTTGGTCGGCCCCTGGAGCCGACCGAACAGTCAGTACCCACAACAGTGGGTAAGCCACTCCCCCCTGCCCTCGAGCACGACCGCCCACTCTCCCTTTCTCTCAATGTTGGAGAAAATGGTGCAGCTGGGGCGCTCTCCCCTGCGCCTTCAGCGTTGTGATTGGCGAAGGGGAGGGAGGGAGGGAGGCTGCCTTTCCGGATCACGAAGAGAGCTGCAGGGCGGCGGGAGTCGGACCTATCTAGAAGCAGAGTAAGTTATTTGATATTTTTTTTCATTAAACCCCGTCCGCCTCCCCCTTGACGATCCCCATTTCCACCCCCCCACCCGCCGAAGCAGAGTAAGTTATTTGATATTTTTTTTCATTAAACCCCGTCCGCCTCCCCCTTGTCGATCCCCATTTCCCCCCCCCCCACCCGCCCGTAATGCCGGCCGCGACTGATTGTAAGATTCTTATTCTAGAAGTTGCAGTCCGTTAAAGTATTTGTCGTGCACCTCACAAACGAATGCCTGTCGGTTGCATGCCATGTGCGTGCTAGATTTTTGGAAACTAAAATGCGCTGCTGTGTTCTTTTTTGGCAGGTCATTTTGGGTATGTATGTCATAAAAAAAAGTGTAATAGAGCGAGGAATAGACTCTGTGTAATTGTAGCCGAGTTTCTTTACTTTACCTACATAGGCTTATATAACTGCTGAGTTGGGCCTGTTACTTTCGCCTTTTACTCTCTAAACACGGAGCCTGGTTGGTCATTGATTAACGAATTTGGCACCTCCGGAAAACTGAGCTGCTATGTTTGACGTGCTTATCTGGAAGAGAGTGGCTTCCATGTGCTTTGCAGACATGTGAAAGGTCTCTTTTACCGCCACATTGGTTAGCTCTGCACCAAAGCTAAACAATATTCAGAAACAGTGTGCATATAATACTAGCTGCTGTTCACACCTGCAAAGGAAAGCTGCTTCAGTGAATTTGAAATACGTGCATATTTGCTTTAAAGAAGCAGTACAAAATGACTATTAAAAGAGCCAACAAGAAGCATTAGGTAAGGCCTTATTCCAGGATTCCTGTTCCATTCATGGGGAGAAATCCACGTTTGAAATGTGTGAAACCTTACAGCAACTACTTTCCCACACTCACAGATAGGAATGCAGTTGTTCTGGAACAGTTTTCCAGTGTTGCATCACTGAAGGCATAGTAATTGTGAAAGAGCATCACAAAAACAGCAAGGACAGCAGTTGTATTCAGTGGACAGAGGTATGGTTGTAGTTAGCATGTAGCTTATGCTGGATTTTGGAGCACACCGTTGAAAATATATTACTAAAGCATCACGCGATGCGGTAGCACACTGTCATTTACAGAAGGCACATTTTCCATTGAGGTGGCCACCGGATTTGCGCAGGTACAGGTGTGCTGATGCAACACACAAATGATAATGTCTGGAAATGGGGATTCAGTGAATATTTAATCTGTGCATCATAAAGTAAAATGACTTTATTTGTTTTGATCCAATTGGAGTCTCTGCCTCCTTCGCATTTCAGAATTATGGAGATGTGCTTACATTTGTGCTTTCCTAACTGCTTATGCATTCTGGGATGTTTGTACAGTTCATTTGCAGCAGGATTTTGAATTCTGATTTTGTGACAAAAAATGGCATCCTAATACCTTTCCATTTTTGTACCCAGCAAAATCGTCTTAGTTCCCTTTTACAAAATTCTCTCACTGCAATCAGAGAAAGAAAATTAAATACCAATCTCCCTTTTAAAACAATAGGCAGCAATTTGTCAAATGACTGAGTCTGACATTTGACCTCTTTGTACGCACAGAAAATGTGAAAGGATAAAAACAAAATTTGAAGGCATCTTTATTGCACCTTCATCTTCTAAACTGCAGCATTGTTATTTTGGGCATGGTGCAGCACCCCTGCAACCTTACTTCCAGCGAGCGTCTCTGCCAAAGCGCAAATATTCAATAGAGTAGGCATAGAAATAAACTAAATGGTATATTTTGCACCTACCTTCTCAGTAAATTTGGTCATCCACCTATCCATTTTTCCTACTCTCCATCCCCCTTTCATCACTTCATGCACCTTTCCATCCTTCTCTACCCCTATTTAATGATCTTCTTAAATCCATTCATTTCTCAATCCATCCACCCATGTCTCCAACAATCTCTCTTCCTTCGTTTCATTCATCCATCCATCTTTCTCCTGGTCAGAGCTCCCAGTCCATCCATCTTTCTCTCCTTCCATCCTTTGCTCCACCCTTCTCTCTCTTTCTTCCATTTGTGTTGTCCTGTTGCATTTGTTCCCCTAATCCACAGTTTCATTATACCATTCTCTTGCAGTGCTATTTATGATGGCTTTCCATCAAAGTCACTGAAGTCAAACAACATGTGAAAGGTTTTTATCTTACACACCCTGCCCACTTACTCTGCTAAAGTGTGGGAAGGAGGGTTATGCCACCCTACCGAGTTAATGAGCGTCCGCTTGGTCCTGTATGGAAACAGGCCTATATATCAGCATCTGGCATAAAACTATAGTTATAAAAGTCACCCAATACCTAATTACTAAATAGATGACACCTTCATACCAGAGGTTCTCACGTGTTGTAAATGACAAACCTGTGAAACAATCTCTTAACTAGAGATGGAAAAAACATAGACCTCAAAGGGTCAGTTACCTTCTCTGGCCTGGGCAACATAGCTGAAAACCTGTCAAGTAATGAAGGTGCGGGTATCTGCCCCCCAACCCTCTGATCTAGGTACCTGGCATTGTGATTGGCAATAAACTAATATTGTTTGAAATGCTGCACTTGATAGCACCTCTTGGTGGTTACCGACTTTATGATTTAATTCACCGTTTGTGTGATTTCTTTGAAGATCTGCCTTATTATCAAATCTGTTGGTAATTTGTCACATACTGTGCACCTAGCTCTAAAAACAAGGGAGTAAGAAGAGCATCTGATTAGTAACCTTTCCTTTATCCCCTGGCTGGACAGAAAGCCCAATATAGGCTTTAAGTTTTCCAGAATATTTAAAGAACCAGTAAAATGGTTCATCTGGTTGTGAAACTACTGAAAGGAAGGTGGACCAAAGGTCCCAGCCCCACTGTCGATAATACTGCAAAGTTGCTCTACCAGTCTTTGCCTATCTGTTCCTATTATCTTAAGCTTTCCCATTTGTCTACCTATATAATTATCATATGAAATCTCTTTATTGATGTCATAACTACAACTTCACAATTGCTTTCTCAAAATTGCTTTGAAAAGCAAGCATTTACCACAAACAGATTAAGTCAGCCAAAAAAGATTACTACTAGAGCAAAATACAGGAGGCGAAACTGAACCAAAAAGCTATTTTCTCCGTTGTAAAGTCTTTCACAAATCCTAAAGCTTTACAAAAAAGACTGCCCCGTCACAAAGGCTATGTGACCAAATCTCATGCTTCTTTGAAAAAAAGATCATGAACATCCAAAAAGACTTCATCACAGACATTAGCTTTTTGACGCATGCCAATGCAGAGCACGAATATGACTCTACCCAATATTCTATGCGCTCTTTTGAACCAGTTCCTCTGCATCAAACCTGCGAAGCTATCATAGCATGCAAATCCGGATCTCCCTTAGATGCCTGTCCCCCTTCAATTCTTCACCAGATTATTGACATAGTCAATCCAACTATAAACCAGATTGTCAACTCCTCATTAAGTTCAGGGACAGTACCAGAAGACTGGAAGTTAGCGATAGTAAAACCTTTGAAATACAAGCCTAATATTGATCCATCGGTCGTATCCATACTTCGTCCCATATCACTCCTTCCACTATTAGGAAAAATTACGGAAATATATGTGCACAAATAGCTTACTAAATTCATCGAGGCCGCAAATATCCTCTACCCCGAACAATCCTGTTTTTGCCCTAAGCACTCCACTGAGTCTGCACTTCTGGAAAACACGGACTCACTTAAAATGATTGCCGACAGAGGAAGGAAGGCTGTGTTGATCCTACTTGACCTATCGGCCGCATTTGACACCATATCAGACAGCATCCTGCTCTCCAGTCTCAAATCATGCGGTATATCACACACTGCCTTGGCTAACATCGTTTCTTTCCATGCACAGGCAAGCTGTGTCCCTTGGGAACTTCCTATCTGTGGAACACACCATCAAAACAGGAGTACCACAGGACTCTTCATTAAGCCCTCTATTATTTAATATCTATATGACCCCACTCATCTCACTAATAACATAATTTGTGTTCGAAGTTATGTCCTACGCAGACGATACCCAAATGATCTTATCTTTAGACCAAAACTCTAAGGCAGCTGAACTCAATTTTAAAAGATGCTTCACCAAGGTCCTCCAGTGGATGAAGGATAATCACCTCAAGTGTAACACCGAAGAAATTGAGATCTTAGGTAAAGAAGTCTCTTTCTCGCCAAATGAGTGGTGGCCATAGGGTGTGTCACCCCCACCTGATATGGTAACTGTGGCAAGAAACCTAGGAGTGCATTTTGACTCCACCCTCGGTTTCAAACCACATGCACTGAAGGTTGCAGGGACCTGCTTCAGCCTTATAAAATCTTTGAATTGTTTTTTCGACCTTCTCCCACTCGAAACAAGGAAATCCGTAGCCGTCTCCTTGATACTGGCACGGCTAGACTATTGCAACAGTCTGCTGGCAGGCGCCAACAAACAAATCTTTAAAAAACTCCAAGTAGTCCAACACACAGCTGCGCGGCTGGTCTTAATACTTCCTGTAAGTCCTCCGCTTCTGAAGCCCTGAAAAACCTTCATTGGCTCCCACTACACAACAGAATACTCTTCAAGATTCTCCTTATCACCTTCAGAGCCTCACTCAAATTGGGGCCACAATACCTCGCATCAAGATTTACCCCCTACAGCACAACCAGAACCCTCAGGTCATCATCAGCCAACCTACTTAAACCTCCCAGTTTCAGATGCAAAACTAGGGGAAGAAAAACAATAACATCATTAGGCTCCAGAGCCTGGAACCTTCTGCCACCGCATCTGAGAATGCATAAATCTGAAACTCAATATAGGAAAGAACTAAAGACTTGGATTTTCGGAGTCCCAGATGAACTGTGCCTATCTCTCATCTAAGAAGCTCGGGGCAGTCGCCCACAACCATACCAGCGCCAGGATGCTCCTTTCGGAGTGGCAGTCAGCGCTTTACAAATGCTAATTTTAATTTAATTTAATTTCATTTCATTTCATTACCCCTATTCAATTCAGGAATGATGCAGCTGGGTTGTTAACTCTGGCACTGTTTCACTGCTAACTAGGCCCCAGTACATGTTCTCTGACATCACCAGTTTGACAAATTTGACTAACTTCTAATTGGCAACATTTTCTTTTCTATATAACATAGTATGTGGTGGAGAAATAGACCCATGACATTAAGAGTTTTAAAAATATAAAAGTCTCCCTTTTATATATTAGTAAGTCACTCCTATGCAAGCCTTGGAGCACACAAGGTAGGGTGCATCGTATTTAAAATGGGACCCCAACAAAATTAATGTTACCATGTCCCCACAGTGACAAGGCTCTAAAAGCTATTTCACTTTAGCAAGCCTTAACTATCTTATGTCAAAAAACAGAGTATAGTTTGAAATACTAATAGTGTATCCCGATAATGGGACCAGCAAGAAAAATAATGAAACCACTATGTGCGAAAGTGGTGCAAAATGCTTCTCAGGAGCACACAACAGGCTGGCCTGAATGGGAGAAATTACTCCTCTGATTGCAATAGAGTATGCAGGATAGGGTCAGTAGGCATTCTGTGACATGACAGTGTTAAATCCTGCCTGACAGGTCTATTGAGCCACATGTGATACGTTGTCAAATTTGAAAGCGAGAGAACAGGATGCTTGGGCGATCTTTGTGTATCCCTTCTCTGGTTGCTGAAGGACCCTGTGTTGTCCTACCAGATGTCTGTAGTTGGGTTTGTTGTGGGTACAGTGCCTGGTTCAAACTGTATTTTCATGCTGTTGGGGACATTGTTTACATGTAAACATCAGGTGCAGATGAATTAGATGTTTTTTTCATTGTTTCAGTTACCCCTGACGAAGGGCTACATATAGCCCGAAATGCATTGGGTGGAACAGTACAAGGCTACACAGTATGGAGTGTTCATTTCCTATGTGCCCCTGACAAGGCCTGGATGGGCATGCAGAAGGCATTAAATAAACAAAAAATATTGTGGAATTCCCTGTCTTCGGAGTGTATGTTAAACAATTGATGAAGTTTGCAACAAGTATTACAATTTAAATGGATTAACCTTTGGATATACATATGGAGTACAAGATGTAAGTTTGCTTACTGCGAGGAAAAACTCCTGCGATAGGCTGTGCAACTGTTTGGCGCAAGAGTCTCAGGCCCTTTGTACTGTTAATCAAACTGTATTTTGACATTAGTTGTGGGTGGGGATTGGTGATCACCATAGTCTACTCCTCAACACACAACCAGCTTCCAGAGCACACATTTAGTGTGACTGAAACCTTCAGCCACTCTTGGCACCGCCGTGATACACTGTATTTTGGGGCTGTTTTCAGTAAGGCAAACAGGAACTACTGAAAAAGTGGGTAGGTTGGGGCCTTGGAACCTTTACTCCTTTGGTCAGAGAGGAACTAAGAGTGTATTAGGGTGTCTCCCACCCGCAGGCTGGAGAACCCCATAAAGCTGGACCCTCACTCAGCCTTCATCAGAAACTGCTGATTTGGCAAAAGGATACAAGCCGGCACTTGGCACTATTTTCTCTTAAATCTATAAAAGAACATTCATCTCCAGTTCCCCATTTTGGATTTGTGTCATTTTAGTGTCATTTTGCTTACTAAATGTACTCCTTTTTAGAAATTGAAGTAGGGGGAAGTGCGCGCTGCACCAAACAAGATGGCCGCATAGCTCCGGAGCTCCGTGTCGCGGCAGAAATGCTGCAGTAAAATTTGCGGCAAAAAACTCTCTCTACACATCAAAACTGAGAGTTTTAGGCATCGGAACTGCTTCTGATCACCCTCATATGCCTGAAATGGGTGACTTCTTTGTATTTTGAGGTAAAACCTCTCTTTATTGTTCTATCTCCTCTGCAGCCGCCATTTTGTTTTTCCCTGTGAGGATTTCCTGGCATTACACCTCAATTACTATGCTGCTTTCCTGATTTTTGATGATATTTCTTATTTTTTCTGCCATTCTATGCCTGACCAGTCATATTTTTAACTTTAATAACAATACAGCTGTATTTTTGAACTGTTTGTGCATCCACTTGTGAAGCTTACCTCACGCACTGTGAGTCATTCTACTTCTTCACTGGTGTTATTTTTTTTTTCTCGCACTTAGTTTTTCCTTCTCTACCCTATGGGCAGGAGCAAGAAACTATTACTTACACAGAAGAGATCCACACCTCAGTCTCCAGTGTCAGTATATTTTCCCTCTGCTCCTGTATTTAGGAAAACTATCACTATGGCGCAATCCAATTCTTCAAAGTCAACTTCGTCACCAGCATCAATTAAAACGCAAATTTCATCTGCCGCTAATAAACGCCTCAAACAGGACCCTCCTTCTCCACCAAAGCCTGCTTCTCCGATTTCTCTTGACACTATCTTTGAGGAAATTCGTGCTTGGCGCCCCTTTATCGAGGAGACTAATTCACGCTTACAAGCTATGGACACTAAGTGGGCTTCTATGGACTCTCGTATTTCCACAGTGGAACAGCAAGTTGATGAACTTCAAACTGTTTCTACAAAATTAATTGTCCTTGAGAAGGAGGTCCTTTGGCTAAAGAAATCTGCAGAGGACTTGGAAAACAGAAATAGGCGCAACAATCTACGCTTATATGGTCTTCCAGAAACTTTAGAAGGTAATGATCCAGTTCTCTTCTTCAACAATTTTCTCATAAAGCTTCTGGACCTACCTGCATCTACAAATCTGAATATACAGAGAGCACACAGGTTGGGTCCTCGTTTGTCTTCTTCAGCTGCTCCTTCCAAGCCACGAGGTGTTATTTTTCTGTTTTTGAAATTTACAGACTTGCTACTGGTTTTAAATGCAGCTAAACACAAAAAACAGCTTGTCTAGTCAGGTGCTAAGTTATTTTTATCTCAAGATGTTTCCTCTGCGACTGCTAAACGGCGGAAAGAATTTTTGGATCTTCGACCTCCCTTACGCACACTCGTTATGGACTTTTTCACCCATGTTTATTCAAGGTTACTTACCAAAATAAAACCTCCTCCTTCGAGGATCCGGCAGAGCTGAGAAAATTCATCCAGTCGCATTCCACATCGTCGATGGATGTCTCTGGCCCTCACTCTTCTTCAACCGCCAGACCTTGACTTTTTTTTCTCCTCTATTTTGAATTTACTCTTGCTTGGTTTTACTTATTGTTTTTGATCTTTTCAGGTTATTGTTAATAATTGTATTGTAGCACTATGTTTGTATATTGTTTTCCGTACTTCTTTTATATTATTCTATTTGCTATAGGTACTTTAAAAAAAAAAAAAAAAAAAAAAAAGTTCCTATCCTCTAACGCATTTCTCTCTGTTTCCTGTTTATCGAATATGTTCCCCGCTGTGACGCTACCTCCCCGGTTAGTTGTGCCGTCTTCCTCGTGTCGCCACTCCCCGCACGTCTTCTTTTGTCTTCCCCTAAAAGGTACGTATTACAGTCGTCATCCTCTCTATTTTTCTCAATATACATTCCTTTATTACATTGGTGATTGTCATGTACTGTCTTCTCTTATTGTCTCTTTTTTCAATCCTCTCCTTTTTTGGTCCTTCTTTCCCTTCTTCCTTTTTCCTTCCCTTTCCCTCCTTTTCTCTTAATGGTGTACTTGTATTTGGATTGTAAGTTTGATTAAAGTATTTATTGCATCTCTGTTAATACTGTACGTTTTGTTTTTATTGTTGTAGTTTTTTATGTATTTTGGATGGTTTTACATTCAGAGTTATTTCTTGGAATGTGAAAGGTTTCATTAACCCTATTAAGAGACAGAGAATTCTATCACATCTTGCCTCTTATAACCATGACCTGGTTTTTCTGCAAGAGACCCATCTAACAGAAACAGAGGCTTTGAAATTGAAGAGAAGCTGGGTAGGATCAGTTTCAGTCTCTCCCACTTCTAATAAGAAAAATGGTGTAATAATTCTATGTCATAAGAAACTAAATTGTAAAGTTTTATCGCAAGAAAATGATATAGAGGGTAGATGGCTGTTAGCTAAGCTGTTAATTAATAATATCTCTTTGACTGTTTTTAATGTTTATGGTCCCACTCATCCTGATTGCTCCTTTTGGCCTATGATCACAAAAAAATGTATTCAATTTAGAGATGAAAATTTCATTTTAGGAGGTGACTGTAACCAAGTTGTTGACCCCTTTCTTGATCGCCAATCACAAACACGCTTTACACCCCAGAGATCTCATAAACAATTTAGGAATACTATCTCCAAAACACATCTTGTTGACTCTTGGAGGCTCACTCACCCTGATTCCCTTGACTTTTCTTTCTTCTCTCTCCCTCACAATTCTCTCTCTCATTTAGACTATATCTTTCTTTCTCAATCTTTATCTCAAAACGTATAATCCTCTTCTATTGAACCTATCGTTATTTCTGACCATTCCCCAATCATAACTGACCTTGATCTACTTCCCCCACATCCCAGGTCCTCCCATTGGCGTTTCAACAACTCTCTTCTTCTTGACCCTCTTTTCTCCTCTTCTTTCACCACCTTTGCTAATGAATTTTTTGACATTAATAACATTTCTACTTCCACCCCTTACATAATTTGGGACTCCTTTAAAGCTACAGCAAGAGGTTTCATTATAGACTTTGTCTCAAGAAAGAAGAAACGTTTTCTCCAGCAACATAAAGCTACCCTGGCCCACATCAAAGCTTTAGAGCATACATTTTATTCCTCATCGCACAACACAGTTCTTTCAGCCCCGATTCGCGCAAAATTGGCATTCAACAAAACTTCGACTGACAATGCGTCTTCCATACTTCTCCGTAGTAGCGCTCGCTATTATGGCAGTCGTAATAAAGTTGGAAAACTTCTAGCAAATTACCTTAAACCCCGTAAAGATCGTACATTGATTGACTCTGTTTATTCTGCCAATGGCACTCTTCTTCATAAGGATCAAGACATCCTTAATGAATTTAAACTGTTCTATGAAGATTTGTACACCCCGGAGTCCCCTCCCCCTAGTTCTCTCATTCAATCTTATCTTGATAAATGACCATCCTTATCCAAGTCTCATCTTAATCTTTCTGGTCTTGAGGTTGACTTCACCCTTAATGAACTCTCCTCTGCTTTGTCTGTTCTACAGAAAGGGAAAACACCTGGCCCTGATGGCTTTTCAGTTGAATTTGACCTACATTTTTCTAACCTACTCCTTCCTAAGCTTTTAAACCTTTTTCATTCCTTTTTTCTCTCTGGTAAAACAGAAGGTACTTTTCAAGAAGCCACACTTTGCCTGATTCATAAAGAAGGACGAGATCCAATGTTTTGCAAAAATTATAGGCCGATTTCTCTGGTTAATGTTGATTACAAACTTTTTGCCAAGACACTTGCTTTACGTTTAGATCCTCTTTTACCTCATTTAGTTGGTAAAGAGCAATGTGGTTTTGTCAAAAGCAGGTTGACCTCTGATAATTCTCGTCTTTTTCTTAATGTTTTAAACAAAGTCCCCTCTCTCTCCACATCTTTAGCGGCCATATCTGTTGACGCTGAAAAAGCATTTGATAGAGTGGATTGCTCATTTTTATTTGCATCCTTGAAATGGCATGGCTTTGGTCCTAAATTTATTTCTCTTATATCTTTGTTATACTCAGCCCCCAGAGCTTCAGTATTAGTTAACGGTCGTATCTCGTCTTATTTTCACCTCCAGCGTGGGGTCCGTCAGGGATGTCCTCTATCCCCTCTTCTTTTTGTTCTTGCTCTTGAACCTTTCCTTTCCTCAATCCGCAACAATGCTTCCATCTCTGGTTTTTCGTACGGTGAGCAACATTTGAAACTCTCTGCTTACGCAGATGACGTCCTACTCTTTATTTCCGATCCCGACAAATCCATTCCTCCCTATTACAAGAATTTGCTACTTTTTCCCTTGTTTCTGGTTATAGAATTAATTCTGACAAAACAGAAATTCTTCCCCTCACTAAATTGTGTCTTCCTCATTTCTTTTCTTCCACTGGGTTTGCATAGAATAGTTCCAAAATCAAATATCTAGGTATATGGTTCTCCAATTCTATCGCCTCTTCTATTAAATTAAATATGTCTGCGATCCTGTCTCAGATTTACAAATTACTTTCCTCTTGGAATCCTCTCTTTCTTTCATGGTGGGGTCAGTTGGATTCAATCAAGATGATGATTACTCCTATTTTGATTTATACTCTTTCCATGCTCCCTGTTCACATTCCTGCCTGCTATTTTAAACAAATCGATTCCCGTCTATCTAAATTTCTTTGGCAAAATAAAAAATCAAGGATCTCTCTTTCTTCTCTTCGTAGGACCAAATATAATGGTGGTGTAAATTTCCCTAATTTTCGCTTATATCATAAATCTTTTTGTCTTCGACAAGCCTCCAAATGGCTCCTTTCTGACTTCTCCCCTTTCACTCCATTGTGGCTCTCCATTGAGCGGGCCTTATCATTACCGTTCTCTGTAAAGGAAGTCCTGGCCTTTTCTGCCAAAACGCCTTTTACTTCTCTCCCTTTGTTTAAACACACTTGTTCTCTACTGAAACCTTTGCTACATCCCAATCCTATCTCTAAAGAATCCTTTTTAGATTCCCCTATTTAGCATAACTCCCTCATTACTATCAATGATAGAACTATTTTTTGGAACTCTTGGAGATCAAGAGGTATAACCTGGGTCAAAGACCTTTTTGATGGTCTAACTCCGTGTTTATTTCCCCAGTTTCAGTCCGCTTTTCAATGTCCCTGCTCCTTCCTACAGAAATTTACTGTTCTAATGACGGTCATTCTTGATATTTTCTATTCTCTTCCATCCTCATCTCTTCCCCCTGCCTCTCATTCTCTTCTTAAACTTCTTCTCTTAGGGCCATATGTAGGTAGAACAGAATTAGCGATTCTGAAATTGCAATTTTTCGCGAATCGCAATTTCAGAATAGCTAATTCCGATGTAGGTATTTTTTCGCTAATATTTTGCGATTACCAAAAATTCGCAGATATATTTAGCGATTACCCAAATAGCGATTCCTTAATTGCAAAAACGCAATTAAGGAATCGCAAATCTGGGAATCTGCAATTTAGGTGCAGAATGATGATATCACAACCAGGAAGTGTGACTGCCCATGCTGCACCTGATTGCCAGCAGCTGTGTGTGAGCCAGTAGCTGTGTGAGAGCCTGTGTGGAGAGGAGAACAGTTGTGTTCAGCTACTGGAAACAAGCCAAATGGAGTCCAGGGGTCAGAGAAGCAGCATGAAGAACCACCAAGGAAAAGAAAACATAAATTCAGCGACAGGGAGCTGGACGTCCTCACCCAGGAGGTTGTCACCAGCCATGATCTCCTGTGTGGGAAAAGTTCCCTACGTGTGCCAGAGGCCAGAAAGCGCAAAATATGGAGTGACATCCAAGAAAAAGTGAATGCCATTGGTGTCACACACCGCACAGTCGAAGACCTCCGAAAAAGGTGGTATGACATGCGGCAAAGGTCACAGGAGAGGGTGGCCACAAGACTTGCAAAGGCAAAAATAAACGGTAGGGGGCCGTCCACTGCAACAGAACCAACGCCCCTGGAGGAGCTGGTGGAGGGCACACTGCAGCCTCAGAGTGTGAGTGGAGTGGCTGACCTGGACAGCTCCGAACACACAGACAGCAGACAAGGTAAGATGCATGCCAAAACCCCCTGATACATCCCCAACCCACTCACACACCCCAAAAGGCAACCTGAGTGCAACTCCAGTACATGTCAAATAGCACACCCAGAAATGCATTATGGGAGATGTAGTCAAATGCACTGATAACTGTGCCAGTGAGACACAGCCAGGTGGAATAGGGAGGACTCCATCATGCAGATAGTGAAAAGACAGATAGTACCCATGTGAATTTATTGTGTAATATATAATCCATTCCAAATGCTACACAGGACACAGATCTAATGTGTGCCATTCAATCCACAGCACCACCACCAACACTGGAAATCGAGCCTGAATGTGAGGAAACAGCTGAGATGGAGGACGAGGCAGAACTGCAGACGCTGCACCATGCAGGCGGCGCAACATTGTTACACCACTTCCACTATTGGAGGCACAGGCACCAGACACAGCAGAAGAGCAACAGCCAGTGCACAGCCAGCGTGCAGGACAGCAGCAAACACAGTCCCCTGAACACTCCAGAGTAGGGAGAGGGATGAGACGCAGGGCACGCCCGTCCACCAGCAGTGCCCCTGACGAAGAGGACACGGTGTTCTCGGGCCTTGAGGGCAGCATGCTCAAACAACAGCGCCTGCAAGTAAAGGGGATACGGTCAATCCAGCGGCAACTGGCTGCACACAACCACAATATGACTGAGTTGCGCGCTGGTGTAATGGCCATGACTGGTGCATTGGAGGGACTGTGCAGGGAGATCATGAGGGACAGGGCTGCCCGACGCAGGGAGAGACAATGCCTCCACACACGGCTGGACTTATACACCAGAGCAGAGAACCACCAGTCAACCGCCACATCCCTGCTGGCCAGAAGATGTGTGAGCATGCAGCGTGAGATGGCCCACTGCTGCCAGGACGTTGGCAGTGTCCTGGTGCAGGTTACACATGCAGTGGACCAGATGCGCGCAGCTGCCACAGGTGGCATAGGCACACTTAGTGCAATGGACACAGATGAACAGTCAAGCAGGAGCAGCATCACTCCCCCAATTCCACAGGACAGACGCCGGAGTGCACGCCAGGGCATAGTGGATGATGACTCCAGGGAGGGCACTGTGCAGACACAGCGAGGCTCAACAGCTTGTGCACGTAGGAGGTGAAGGGCCACCAGGGACTAATGGCCATGTGTGACTCAACACAGTCCATACTGACTCTGTGGCTGATGGCAGTTATTGCACTGTGACACAAACATGTGCAAGCACCAACTATGAAGTCACTATGTAAGAGATTTATTCCTGAACATAAGGAAATAAACATCACTGTAAAACACCAATCAGTGGCATCGTGTCCTCATTACTCACTTAGAAGTAGTTTTGTGTGATCTCATCCCGTCTCATGCGTCCAGCAGCCGCACCAGCCCCACCTGCCGTGCCGCGATGTGGAGCTGGTCCCTCCTCATCTGATGACTCAGAGTCTGTCAGGTCCACTGGGGTTCCTTTTTTGGTAGCGATGTTGTGTAGCATTGCACAGGCAACCACAATTTTGCAACATGTCTCAGGGCTGTACTGTAGCGCACCTCCACTCTTATTGAGGCATCGGAAACGGCTCTTTAGATTCCAAAGGTCCTCTCAATGGCACAGCGTGTAGCTCTGTGTGTGCTGTTGTACCTCCTCTCACCTGCAGTTGCCGGATTCAGGTACGGTGTGAGGATGTAGTCTCGTACAGCATACGCACTGTCACCTGCAGGATATAAGCAGATTCATGTTCAATACTGTCCTGCCACTGCATAACTCTACAGGTTCTGTGTCTGTATGGCATGCATTAACCTAGCAGGTATCCCTCTCCAAATTCGCCATTTGTGAGTCTGCGATGTAATGCACAGTGGCGAAACATGAATGAGTCGTGTGTGCTTCCTGGGTATTTTGCCACAATATCAGTGATTATATGTTTGGCATTGCACACTACCTGGATGTTCAGGGAATGATATGACTTTCTGTCCGAAAAACATACACATTCTGTGATGGGGGTGAGATTGCGACATGGGTCCCATCTACGCAGCCAATGACATGGGGGAATTGGGCAATTTGGTAGAAATCCTGCTTGGTCTGATCTAGTGCCTGTGGTGTGCTTGGAAATTGTATGTGGTGATGCAGCCTCTGTACCATTGCATCCAGGAAAGCGTGGAAGAAGCGCGAAAGTGCACTTTGCGAGACACCTCCTGCTGTGGCAATGACCTGACCCCCTGAAAACTCCCTGATGCCAGGAGGTGCAGTGAGCACAGCACCTGAACATGGGTGAGAATGGTGTGTGCCCTGCGTGTGGGGTGTTCAAGTATGGGTGTCAGCTCCTCTATTAAATCCAGGATGCTGTCTAGGTGCAGCCTGTAGTTCACATGGATCTCCTCCTTGGTCAGTTGGAAGAGGGTGACGCGTGCTCTGTAGATCCTTTCCTGGCATCTCCTTCTCTGCGTGGCATCCCTGATTCGCAGCCTCCTGGCTATCACGTAAAGGCCAGCCATGGTGGGAAGTCCCAGTGGCATTGTGGGCCAGTTTGAATTGGTTGCACTTGGTTACCACCTGCTCAGAGTTGGTGGTAATTGAGAAGTGCAAAATTGTGATTTTTGAAGATTCGCTATTTGCGATTTTGACCTACATCTGATTTTGCGAATTCGCAAAGTGCGAGGACGGTAATAGTGATTTTCGCTAATGATGGGACGCAGACTGCGATTCCGCAAAATAATGCGCAGAATCTGTGGTACGCTAAAATGCTAATCGCTAAATTAGCGATTCACATTTTAGTGCAGCGGAAACCTTTCCTACATAGGTACAGTCAGTTTTGCGATCGCAAACACCCAGATTCTTGGGAATCGCAGTGCTTGCGATCGCAAAAGTGATTCCTACATATGGCCCTTAGTTCCTAAAGCATCTCTTATTTATAAATATTTCTCAGCTCCTAATCCAGAGCGTATGAAAACCAAGTTGGAACTCGCATGGGAATCTGACCTGGGATGTGAATGGTCTATTACCTTTTGGGACAAACTTTGGTCCCGTTCTCTAAAAATCTCTTGTTCCGCTTCTCTTACTCAATCTATGTTCTTTCTATACCATAGGCTTTATCTCACTCCCACCTCTATTGCTAAATTCTCTCACTCTACTACTAAAAACTGTTGCACCTGTGCTTCCCCTAATACCGGTCTTCTTCACCTTCTTTTCCTCTGCCCTTCAGTCTCCTCTTTTTGGGAGAAAGTTGGGTCCTATGTGTCTCGCCTATTTAATATTTCTATTCCCTATTCTATCCCCTTACTTTTCTCTGGAAGTCTATCTGTTTCCATAGACCTTCTCCCTGATAAAAAGGGTCTTTTTGACCTCCTGCTCGCTTTGGCTTTCCAACACATCACTCTAAATTGGAAACTCTCCATTCAACACTGGTGGAATAGCCTCTGTCATATGCATCGGCTTGATATTGCTTTTGCCTCCTCTTGTAAACCTTTGCCTAATAGAGATCTCTTTTGGTTACCCCTTACCACTTATTTAGATCATTTAGTATTAACTGATAATGCTCGTTTAAATGCAGAAAATTTCAAACCTCCTTGAACGTTTATTTTCCTCATTCCTTGCCTTTTACAGTTTTTTTTTGATTACTATATATATTAGCTTGATTAGTTCTTATCTTTCTTATTCCGATGTAAGATGCAATTTCTTAATTTATTAGTTTTAGAATGTAAACCTTCCTTCCTTCCCTCTTTTCCCCCCTTTCTTTCCTCTCCCTTATGCCCTTAAAAATGTAAAATAGCTTTCTTTTCTTCTGTACATAAACCCCTCATTTGATATGTTTTTTCTCTTATAATGAAATATTTTGTGTCATTGGTTTCTTGTTCTCTGTACTACCTTTATTTGAAATAAAGCTTTTAAACTTAAAAAGAAACTGAAGTAGGAAATTTATTTTAGATTTCTTTGACTTTTTAACTGTTTTTTTTACTTCTAACTGTTTTCCACATTTCCTCTAAGTTAAGTATGTCTGCTCTGTGCCATAGCTACCAGGGGTTGAGCTTATATTTAAGTTGCTGAAAGCTTTAACTAAACATATCGAGAAAGTGACTTTATTGTGTAGAATTGTTATATTCCCGGGGTTACGCCCATGTAGTGAAACAACCTCTTTCTTACATTGTCCTCATGAATAACACTTTTCAAGCTGTGAACTTTTGCATACATTTGCACGCAGGACAATGTTGGATTACTTTCTCTGAAACTAAACTTGTTCTACATCTAGCTTTGCACAACATTATCACAATGCCCTGAACATCATGTACAATGTCTTGTTCCTTACTACGTTAACATTTCATCACTATCTTTATCCAGGGGGAACAGGGATATCTACATATCCACAACATTACTAACCTATGCATACATCTCAAGGCTACTTTCTATTGTAAAAGTTGAGCATCCAGATAAATTAGTAGAGGAGATTCTTCAGCTGACACCGGTGGTCCTTGGCTGCTGAGAAATCAGCAGCAGTCTGACATCTCATGAGGGTGTTCAGTTCATGACCAAGATGGGGTCCTTCACTCTATACCATCAGGTAATGGTATTGGATCACCCCTTGGGGGGATTCTTGGCTCTACACCTACACACACTCTAAAGTAGGGTCCGCATAGTAGGAGTACATCTTTCTACTATCGTGTTTTATATGTCTGCATATAGACATTGTCTTAGCACAATGGTAGTAATCTACCAACTATTCACGCTGTTGGTACTTGTAATCACGTGTATCTGCTTCTTTCTCCTTATCATTGCAGCACACATAATTTATGCAAGAATAACATTGGTTCAATAAATATTATTGAAAACGTCCCACTGTGTATTCCATGCATATTTCTCTGAGAATAAGTAAGCATGAGTGATTGAGTGAAAGGTTCTGTACGGTTTCAATGATCCCTGAGGGAACAGGGTGGTCATGTTCACTGGTTGCTGGAAACCATTCTCTACCTGTTAGGTTAAGAGGGATAATGGTGGCACTGTGAGCTAGGTGGTCTATAGGCCAACATATCCTGCAGGGTGTCTGGAATCAGTCTTGACATCAAGCCCTTAGTTTCTGTTGTCCGAAAAATGCACAGGCTCTATGGATCAGTTGGAACTAGATGACATGGCACCACCAACGTTGGTTAGACACTTGTTTAATGGTCAAATCTGATTAGTTCAGTAGTAGTTTCTCAGAAACTCCTACACACATTTTAACTGGAGACGTCCGTCGTGGGAAGGGAAAGAATCTGCTTCAACTGAGAAGGTATATCCTATGTATTGGCTGTAGGTTCAGTCAAGTTTGGAGGATTAGAGCTTCCCACATTGTGCACATCATATCGCAATAAGATTTTAGCTAAATAATACTGCTATGACAATGAACAAACAACAAGATGAGCAAATTGGAGAACAGTTAGTCGGAACAAATATTTCAGAAAACTGCAGACAGGCAATTACCATGAAATCATTACAATATGGCCTCCCAGCAACGGGTGTAGATGTTACCTTTGTGGTTGGGGCACACAAAGCATTCAGAACAGAGGTATTCTATTCTTTGGTTAAATTTGCGCCTGCGGATGCACACACAAGGTTATTTCATGAACACATTGAAGTTGAACCACCAGATGAGTATTTTCCATACGTTGACTTAGAAGTCCTGTTAACTTACCAAGAGCACATTAATTGGTTTAAAGACACCCTACACCATATGAGAGAACACGTGAGACTCAGTCCGCTCAGTAGAGAAGAAAATTCAGCTAAAGGAGCACTCTTCACTCTCCGTCATCTCAGGAAAATTAAACCCTTCATTCCTGCTGAGGACTTCAAATTGGTGGTCCAATCTTTGGTCCTCTCAAGAATCGACTATGGTAACACTATCCTCTCTGGAACCCCTAAAGTAAACCTAGCACCACTCAAATCTGTGCTTAACCTAGCTGCTAGGCTCATCACCGACTACAAACGTTTAGACCACATCTTTCCTGCCCTTAAAGCCCTCAAATGGCTGCCCGTTGAAGGTAGAACCTCCTACAAAATTGCATGCATCACTCACAAAGCCCACCATCAAAACACCCCGCTGTACCTTTCAGATAAGCGCCACAAAGCTGGCTGGTCTCGACTGATGAGGAGCACCAACGCTTTCGTTCTAGTCCCTCTTCTGCTAAATAAAAATTCACGCAATCTCGTTCCTTCTCCGGAACCACTCCAACCATCTGGAATAGACTCCCTAAAGACCTGGGTTGTAAACCCTTCTACTTCAGCTTCAAGAAAGAACTAAAACTGCATCTTCTTAACAAATATTGGGGTCCAAAATCCTTTGCCTCGGATGCTGACCCCTATTCTGCTTCCCCCTGTTAGGTTCCCCTCCACTACCATCCTGTCTCTCAACTCTCCACTCCTCCTCTTTACCTGGCTCCCTTAAGCTTCTCTCCCCCTTCCCCCTATTTCCCCTCCCAGCCTCCGACTACTCTTCCCAGGTCTACTCCTTCCCATCCCCTTTCACAGTCTCCCTCCACCTACTCCTCTTCCCCTTCCTCTATCTATTCATCTCCCTCCTACCCTAGCCTTATTACTCATTACCTTGAAAGCCGTTTTTAGAACTGGGGTCTCTCGTTGGCCGGGGTATGCACCCTAGTCCAATTAGGGACCACCGCTTCCGACCGGGTAGCTTGGCACAGAGCAGGAAGGCGTAACTTCAGAGGCAATGTATAAAGTATTTGTGCAACACACCCCCAACAGTGACACAGTAACAACACTCACAAAAGGACACTACACCAGTTTTATATAAAAATAGAATTATCTTTATCTAAAAAAAAGATTATGCAAGGTCAAAAAGAAAATGTTAAGAATCCAATGTACACAGTTAAGAAGGGTTTTCAGACAGAAGGTCTGTGGGGCAAGTAACATCGTGGGAAATGAGTCTGTGGGCTCTGTCCCAAAAATTAGGCTGGTAGAGACTGAATCTTAGGTGGGGAGTACTGGGGCAAACAACAGTTCCTTAAGCATGGCAAGTAATGTCCTGCTCGCAGGATTGGTGAAACTATTCCGCTTTGGAGAACAGTACTTCACATCTAGGGCAAACCAGTGCAGAAAACCCCTCTGGGCTCCCAATAGGGGTAATACGGTAATGCTCACCTCCAATGTGGGATGAACAGACATGGCCCATGATCATTATTCAAAGCGGGCCCCACAACTGCCTTAGTGTTCCTCCAGCCTCCAGCCCACAGTCTTTGAATTAGAGTCCCCGGCAGTCCGCTCTCACAGGTGCCCCAACATAAAGGACAACAAGCATCAGGGGATCAGTCCGCAATTGACCAGGCAACATTCATGAGCTCCGGTGGGTGCGCGTTCCATGGGTGGGGCTCACAATTGCTTAAATGTCCCGCCAGTCCAGAACAGATTGGACAAGGCCACAGTTCACAATCCGGCCGCTTCCTAAGAAACCAGTTCCCCCAAGCAAAGCAGGTCACAGGAGCCGGCCCAGCCTCAGCATGGAGGCTTCCAGTAGTACAGCTGGTCCGTAATTAATTCAGGAGTCCCCGCTGCTAAAGTGCACAGTCCTCGGCAACTTAATCCAGCATGATCTCCCACACGATTTCCGGCCCGCAGCCCGCACCCCACCCACGTAGCACGGCAGACAGAATTTTAGCGCACATGCTAGGTTGTTACCTGTGGTTGGGGGGCTAGGCAGGCACCGGTGTGGAGCTCCTCTCTTGTTCGGGGCACTCGGACCTTGCTGCAGCTGTCCGGAAGTGGAGCGTGGGAAGCCCTTTCCTGTTCTCTGAGCAACGTCGCCTCGGGACGAGCCCCTCGTTGCCGGGCAACACCCCACACTGAAGGCCAATCCCAGCGCGGCTCCTCTTCCACGTCAGAGGTGGAGTGAACAGGGTTCCCAAAGTTCCCGGGCCAGCGGCGGTGATTTCGGGGGCAATCTGCTTATGGCTTTATCTCGGGTCCCCGGCGGTAATCTCGTGGCCAGTTTAGTCAGCTGTTCTGCTCTGGCCCGCGGCGGTGAACACAAGGGGAACTTGAATATGGTGTTGACTTGGGTCCGCAGCGGTGAACCTTGGCCCAAACAGCGCTTCACCTCACAGTGCTTTCCTGCCACAGGGCTTCCACAGCGTGATCCGGTCCTTGCAGCGGCGATGATTTTGGCACACAGCACCTCCCTTTACACAGCGCTTTACAGTGCCTTAGGGGCCCCGGGCGGCGGTGATGATTATCAGGAGCACAGCGCTTCAGTTCCCCCACAACGCTACGTAGTCCCGTGAGGTCCTGGGTGCCAGTGGTGATTTAGGGGTGATAGTCTCACACCCCCCAGCGCTGCAGAGGCAGTTCAGGCAAAACGAAAAGAACGTGGTGATCCTTATAAATTCTGCAGAGGTAGCCTTTAAAAAGGTAGTAGTCCTAAAGAGGCAGTTCTTAGGATTATTGTGGAGACACTCTGAGGGTGTTATTTCCAGTCCTCCCTAGCAGGGCAGGATCAGCAGGCAGTGGGCAGCTCAGCAAGTAGGGTCAGCAGTTCCTGGGAGCAGTCAGCCTCCTCACAAGTGGCAATACTCCTGGCGCAGCCGTCCTCACTCCAGCAGGGATTCCTCTAGGTCCGGTAGTGTAACAAAGATGTGAGGCCAGGGCCCTCCCTTATATACCCTGTAGTCTAGTTACTGGAAGGTTATAGAAGTCTCTGGAAGGGTCTGAGGGCAGGGGTTTCTTGAAGAGTCCAGGGAGTTCTGGGATGTTCCCTGCCTTCCCTGACCTGGCTGTCACAGTGACGAAAGGCAGGGCCGTTAAGGCTACAGTGGGCAGCCATTCACAGCCCATTCAAGGGGAGAAGGTGTGAATCACCACTCACACCTCCCAACCCAGGCAGCTATCAGTGTGTAGATGGGAGGAGGGAGTCTGCAGTGCCCAAACTAAGTGTAGACAGGAAAATGTCCACTTTCTAAAAGTTGGATTTCTAAAGTATGATTAGAAAGGGTCCCCGCCCCGGTTCCAACAAGACGAAACATGACATACTTATTTGGTCCCAGTCGTAAATTATCCCATAATGGGGGTCCCCAATGTTAACCTCTGGAGGGATAGGCCTCACTGCGATAGCAGGGGCCTGTGGCAGGTATGCCAGTGTCACAATGTTTTAGGGGAGAGCACCTGCACCTCAGCACTGTTTAGCAGTGGTGAGGTGCCCAGAGTCCTAAGTCCAACAAAAAGGTACGGTGAAAAAGGGAGGCACAATGTAGGGAGAGACCACCCCAAGGCTGACAGGTCCAACAGCCGTATGTAATCTTTATGTAAATATTCCTTGACATTTCAATTTGTGCTTTTTGTCCTTATGGTTCTGAATGCTATATCTTTGAGGAAATGTTTTATCTCGGTTCTTCTTAAAACTCCGGTAAAGCGCTCTGATACCCCTGGGTCTAGCCAGCGCTATATAAAACCTTTTAAATAAATAAATAAATAAGAAGTAGTGGCTTGGCCAGTCTTAGCATCATACACACCTCATCCAGATGTTGCTGCCTTAATATCAGCAGGAATGCAAAAACTTTACAGAGATCTAGTAAAAAAAATCAGAAATCTTACACAATATGTAATGAGAACTTTGTCCAACCTGAGGAGGCTGCTCAGGCTACACATCCACATATGGCTACCACGGGTATTAGTCCCAAACACTGAATGCAATTATGGGAAAGGTTCCCACCAGCCAGGAGCAGATACCGTTCTGGATAGCACAAAAAACAGCACAGCTTGAAGCACTCTTTCCCAATACAGGCCCATAGGAAAAACACAAAATACTAACAATGTGCTTGCTGATGGGTATGGCTCCCCAGTTAGAAGATTGGGGGACTTGGGGTACAGTCTTGACTGCTGCATGTACCAGAACACATGGTACCACTTCAATAGCAGTCATTCCAGACGCACTGAAACAGATTCAGAATCAGTGCAGGGCAGAGCCTGCCTTAGATCTGGGAATGAAACTGATGGGCAATTTTGCCCGGGTTGCTACCATTTTGTTGAGTAACATTTAAGGGGAGGCAGTAACGGTGGCTACTCGCTAGCGCCTGATGGAATTCACTCCTGAACAGCAGGAAAACGAATTACATCTCTTTAGGCAGAGACAATCTGGGAGCCAAACCTGGGAAACCAATAGTTAAGAGTAGTTTTGAAAAGGAATGGGATAATAAACAAAAAAGTAAACAAAACAAAGCACAGTCACAGGGTGGGTCTCCTCAACAGGAACACACCGAACGAAGATATAATTTGCGAAACCATGACAATATTAGAAAGCTTGACAGGCATCAGGATACTTATACAAATTCATCTTGTTCCTTTCAGGAGACATCTGAAAAGGGTTCAGAGTGAGATGGATGGTCAGAATACAGATCGGAAGAACGAGTCAAGCCAAATAAAGAGACACATTGCACTTCGGACTACATCATTAAACATGAACGACAAACAAAAGACTTCAAAACCTCAACTTAAGAAGAAAAAGGTAGCCGTAATAAAAATCTGAAATGTCCAGGCTACTGAGGACACTGCTTCTGAACAGGAAATGGGCAGTGACGATGCTGGACAGCACAGCAGAAGTCATCATAGCTCACCACAGCCTGATGGACTTTCTGGGGGTAGAAGCGATGAGTGAGCATATCACTGTGGAAACACCTGATACAGGGGTACGCGTCCAACATCATTTATACAAAATAACGCTCCAAATGGAGGGGGACATACCCAGGAAACTGAAGGGTGTCTTTTGGGAGAACCTGTCCTATGGTTACAAATTCTTTTTGATGAAAAGGATTGGCCACCTGAGTTGGTAATGGATTGCCCAGTTGGGGAAGAAGTAATTGTACCTGCTTTCTTGGACCTCGTACCCGAATCAGCCAAAATTCCATAAGTGCGCAAGTGGGCATTAGCGCTGGCTCCCGAACTTTACCGCAATCATGTTAGTTGGGATGATGAGTCACCTCATCACAAAATCCCATTAAAATCAATTAATCAACCACAGAGACAATACCCAATTAAACATGATGCAAAGAAACAAGTCAGGGAGATCTTAGATCAACTTGAGTACCAAGGTGTGATAGAGAATTGCACCTCACCTATGAATAATGCCTTGTTTCCCGTGATGAAACCCGATAAATCATATCATCTGATCTTAGATTACAGACATTTAAATGCATCCACATGCACATTTGCAGTACAGAATGCACACAGTGCCACACTAATAAATAACATCATGAGGAAGAAATACAAAAGAACACTAGACACCTCAAATAGATTTCCTGCCAAAATATAGCACCTGGAAGCAGATATTTGACAGCATTCTTGGCGCTAGGCTCTTAACGCCAAATTTTGTCAACTAATCCTGTTTGTTTTCAGACAGGGTAACAGGTAAAGAAGCATTGTTCTATGTAGATGACACTCTGCTGGGCAATGAATTAATGGAACACTTGGCCAGAGTGAACCACATAATCCATGGATTTGCTCACCTTTGTTACAAATTCAATAAAAAAAGATTCAAAAATTGCTCACCTAGGTGTGCTATTTCTAGGGGGGACAGAATACCATCCCCCAATTAACATTTCACTTTCGGAAAGTAATATTCGAGTGTCATTTAGTCTACCTGAGATGGCAATTTTTTCAGCTAGTTTAACAATACTGTTTTAATGACCTTGTATATGATGTATTTTGTCTCGAAGATGATGCATGCTTGGACTTGGAGAAGGAAAGTCTTTGATAGTTTAATGTAGTTCTTTCACTTTTTGATGTGACATAGTCAAACTACATATAACTTTTGAGACAACCTAATGCTTAGAGAAAACCTTTCAGTTGGGGAGACCATCGTGTGAGATTTCCTGCATCTACATGCAAGAGAAATACTTTTGATTTGTAATTGATATCAGGGAGGAAAGAGTTCACTTGCTTCAGAATTGAGAGCTGGTTCTGTACTGTCTTCGTTTTCTTGGCAAAGTTTCTTTGAAGAATAGGTTGGTGTCCAGGATGAACCCAATTGATTTTGCATTGATTATCAGTTGTGCAATCAAGTCATCCATGTCTATTTTGGAGAGCCAGGCTTGGATTTGTGATCATTTACTGCTGTGCCTTGGTTGAGTTGATTTTTAGGTAGGTGCTATGTGTCTAATTGTGAAGGTAATTCGAGACAGATGTTAAGTAAATAACTGTTATGCGCAGTGGAGATTTTTACATACATTGTGTGTCATCTGTGCACTGATGGCTTTAGATTCTGCTGCCCCTGAGTTGGAATCCAAATGCTTCCATGTAAAGGTTGTCTATGATAGGTAACAGGATGGACCCTCTAGATACTCAGCGGAAGATGAGGAGTGGCTGAGATATGATGTCCCTATGTAGAACGATTGGTGGTTATAGGACTGTGTCAGAAAAGTCCAGACATTTATACAGTGTATAGTTGTGTCACTTGGTGGTAGACTGCAGCAGAGCGACTAAGTAGGAACAGGAGCTTGTGGCCATTCTGATCAGTGATCAGAAGAGCATCATCAACTATAAGAAGAGTATTGATCTCTTGTTTTGGAGTTGAATTGAGACTGTTTACTCATTTGTTTTTTTTCAGATGAAGTATGGTTGTGAATAGGGGTGGGCGGAATTTGCAAAAGTGACTTTCGCAAATTATCGCAAAAATGTTACAAATCTCCGCAAACACGCGGAAATATCGCGAAGATGCAGAAGTTTTTTTCCCGCCCGTTCGCGGTATTTTCTGCATGGTCACGGCTCGCCAACTTACCCATGCGGTTGCTCGCGGGCGCGGCCATCTTGTTTTCACTCTTCTCACGGTGCATGATCGCGAGAAGAAAAATGTGATCGCACGACCAATGACATTACTGCGGGCGCGAACTGTCGCGAGACAGCGCAAATGGCTACCAACAATCCAACATCTTGTGGAGAACGCGACCGGATCGGGAAAACTTGTCGGCGAACGTGGGGATTCAGGTAAGGCAATCGCGCGCGAGAATGTATTATTTTACAGCGCGAGCAAGGAACAAATTATCGCTAAGCTGCGGAATGCGGAAATTTTGACATTTTCGCGCTCTCCGCGGAACGCGAAAATGTCAAATTATCGCAATTTCCGCGAGCGGAACGGAAATTTAGCCCAGGCCTAGTTGTGGAGCACTTGTTGGTGATATCATCTGGGTTCAGAATTGAGTTTTCCAAAGGGAGAGGTCTAAAGGACAATGACCTTTCTGTTATTGAAGTGAACTCTGAAGGTTCCCTTAGAAAGGGAACACATGACCATACTGTAGAGGCAATTATGGGAATCTCCATGGAGGGATTTTACATAGGTTGATGGAAGGAAGTCTTCTATGTGTCTGAAAACCATGAGTGAGCAGAGGATGTTGATGAGGTCAGTGCAGGAGAGAAGTGTGAAGGCTGTCCATTGGGGATACTTTGAGTGGGGACACGTGGTGGATTGAATGACTATTTGGGGTTTGTGA
Source organism: Triturus cristatus (assembly GCF_964204655.1). NCBI lineage: Eukaryota > Metazoa > Chordata > Amphibia > Caudata > Salamandridae > Triturus > Triturus cristatus. Next base: position 373,332,373 of record NC_140582.1, on the reverse strand, counting down.
TGAACGTTCATATCTGTGTTATTAGTGGAACTTAGGAAATTGACAACATTTTTGCTTGCTTTGAAGAGTGCTTTAGTTTTATTGTCATATAATAGAACATATATTAGGATACAGCACAAGCCTATTACATATGTTTCTGAGAATGACAAAGTCACATGCATAGAGAAAGGCATTATTATGAGAAAACTACACCTCACAACTAAGGAGATTCATTCAGAACCTCTTGAGGACACTCTATCTGCTGACAATCTTTTCTGAACCGTAGACGTTCCAGATTACCACCTCTAGCATCAATCAGGACCTTGTCAGTTATCTGTCATTCAATCTCTTTTGTGATGTGCTGGCGAGATAGACAGTATTTTACTAGAGGAGCATTCCAGTGCAGCAAAGTGGATGCTGCTGCAATTTTGACAAAGTCTTTTTTGCTATATTTTGAGTGATCCTTCCCATGAATATCAGAGAACACAGGAATTTAATTCGACATACTAAATTCATAGAGTTGCAATTGGTGAAAAAGTTCAACATTTCTTTATGTGTTTTATGCTGGAAGGGAATGGTATTAGAGGTAAATCTACATGCTTGGTATTGGGCACACTTAGAGTGGCCTGACACTGGTGGTACGAACCACGGCAGGTGACACGCTAAGATGTTTGCTTTTCTTGATATGCTCTGACTACATGGGTCCTCAAAGTTCTTCCTCTTTTGTATGTGAATAATGGGGGTTTGGAAGTAACATCTTACAACACGTGCCAATTATTCAAAATTATCTTCTCATTAATTATCAGGGTAAGTGTGCTTGCAAAAATGAGGCAATTGTTATTTTTCCCTCTTTTGCCGTTGTGAGCATGAGTGTATAGTGCACTACCATGCTCAATTCATTACTTCACTGACCAGTCCTGCAGGGCAACCCCAATAGATGAACCTGTTGCAGATAACCTCTGATTCCTTAAATAAATCTATCCTATTATTACTGCCTCTTCATAGTTGTAGGATTTTACAAAATAAAACATCATCATGTAAACTGAGGTGTTGATGGTTTCTGTAAAGTAGTACAGAATGCCTTTCTGTTGGTTTGGGGTTGAAGGTGGTGTATAGGTGGTTGTCTTCATGGCGGTGCTGTATATCTAGATAGTAGACCTCAGCCCAGCTATGGTGAAAAATTAAATAGCAGTCTGGGCTTTATCCAACCATTTGATGAATTCTCAAGAAGAGACTCTGCTACATGTCACATATCATTGATGTATCTCTGCCACAATTTATTCATGCAGTGAAATAGATTGAAAATGTCCTCATTTGAAGTTTTTTTTATCTTGAATCTGCAGAAGGGGGTCTTAGCTGAGGTGATGAGGATCCCATGTACCATTGAGGTGCTTGGACAAAATATTGTTTTAGAAGTATCAAGTTGAAGAAATATATTGGAGAAAAGATATTGTGATAGAAATGTATTGTGATGCATAAATTTTGTTTGCAACAATATCAATTTTCCAGGTAAGTAATATTGTTTTCAATATTATCGTTGTTAATATTGTTTTCTATATTATAGTTGTAAAAAATATAGATTTTTATTTATCTTCTTGTGTGTCAGTTCATATGCAAATTTTATATTTTATTATTGGTTATGCAATTGTCAATACTATTTATAAATATAGTTTACAATTTTAAGTGATTTTTAATTTTTTTATTTAATTGCTATTATAATTAATATTTTCAAAGTGGCTGCTGGGTGTGTAGGGGTATTCGGTGGGAAGTTAATTAAGTAACAGTTATTTCACAATTAATTAATAATGTATTATTAATGAATTAATCGAATAATTAATATTTATGTAAATTGTATAATAATTGTGTTCATTGAGGTATATATTAGGTGTGGAATGCTAGCTTTGCAGAGTATACGTTGGGAAAGTAATTATGTAATAATTATTAACAATTAATTACCAGTTGATTAATAAATATCTAATTGAGAAGTAATTATGCTAATTGTGTAATAATTGTATTTTTTAATTATATCGTGGTGTGGGCCTGTAGTTGTGAAGGGGTATATGGTGAGAAGTTAATCATGTGATAATTAATCAACAAATAAATAATAATGAATATATTATTCATTATTTAATGTATTAATAAATATGTAAATTGTGTAATAAATATATTTTTTCAGTTATGTATTAGGTGTGGGCAGTTGGGTTTGTAGGAGCACTGTGTGGGGAGGTTTTTAAGTAAAGATGAATTAACCATTAATTATTCATATATGAATAATTATTTAATTGATTAATAAATGTGTAAATTGTGTAATAATTGTGACTATGACTATATGGGTGAATGAGTGGACGTTTGTATAGACATAGGAATCAGAGAGTGGGTATGTTGTAACTGGTATTGGTGTGTCTATGGTTTTGAAAATGGTAGTCTGAATTTTAGAGTGGGTTTATCAAAGGTTATATTAGGGTGTGAGGAGGTGCATCAGATTATCACGTGGATGATGTAATCAGTGATGTCATCAGTGATGTCATCAGTGATGTCACTGACCCTGTCATGAATGATTTAATATGTGACGTCATCAGCAGTGCATTGCAGGGGCGCGAGTTATAGTTAGCTCAACTAACTATAACGGCCAAATTCATCTGGTTTTGTACGAGTGAAATGTCCAACTAACTATAACATCCCTGAAATCTATGTTTTTTTCAGTGAATTTCAAAGGTTTTTAAAAGGCTAATTTCTAAATATAACATCCCTGAAACCTATCTTTTTTTCAGTGAATTTCAAAGGTTTTTTTAAATGATAATTTCTAACTATAACGTCCCTGAAACCTATGGTTTTTTCAGTGAATTTCAAAAGTTTTTTAAACGATCATTTCTAACTATAATGTCCTTGAAACCTATGTTTTTTAGTGAATTTCAAAGGTTTTTTAAATGATCATTTCTAACTATAACGTCCATGAAACCTATGGTTTTGTCAGTGAATTTCTAAGGTATTTTAAATGCTAATTTCTAACTATGCCTACAGAGGTAGGACATGTGAAGAAAGTGGAAGAAAGGGGCAGAAAAAGCAAGAGAAATGCAGAAAGAGGCAACAGAAGTCCAGAATGTCAAAGAAAAGTGCAGACAGAAGTAAGAGATATGCAGAAAGAACCAGCAGAGGTGCAGAAAGAGACCTTGTTTCAAAGTCATCCTGTGCCCCTCAACATTTTACTGACTGGTACTGGTGGTAACTGACTCTAAGTAACCAGGCCCGGAACCAGTTGTATGCTGAAAGACACTTAGAATACAGTGAAAACACCTACACACACTAGGGTACACTATGGGTTGGGGTATCCCTGTGATTGGCATGACCTCCCCTTTAAGGTCCCAGTACATAATAGGGCAGGGGGATTAAAAGTACCTCTCACTCAGAGGTTCAGAAAGAGGCAAGAGAGGTGCATAAACAGGCAGGAAAGGTGCATAAACAGGGAACAGGGGTGCAGAAAGAAGTGAGATCAGTGCAGAAAGAACCAACAGAGGTAAAAAAAGAGGCAAGAGGGGTGCAGAAAATGGTAAGAGGGGTGCACAAAGAGGCAAGAGTGTTACAGAAAGAGGCAGGAGGGGTGCTGAAAGAAGGAAGAAAAGTGCAGAAAGAGGTAAGAGAATTCCTGAAAGAAGCAACAGAGGTGTAGAGAGAAGCAAGAGAAGTGCAGAAAGAGGCAAGTGAGGTGCAGAAATAAGCAAGAGAAGAGCAGAAAGAACCAACAGAGGTACTGAAACAGGCGTGAAGGGTGCAGAAAGTGCAAGAGATCTGCAGAAAAAAGCAACAGAGGTGCTGAAAGAGGCAAGTGAGGTGCAGAAAGAGGCAAGAGATCTGCAGAAAAAAGCAACAGAGGTGCTGAAACAGGCAAGCGAGGTGCAGAAACAGGCAGGCAATGTGCAGAAACAGGGAACAGAGGAGCAGAAAGAGGCAAGAGAGGTGCAGAAAGAGAAAAAAGAGGTGCAGAAAGGGGCAAGAGATCTGCAGAAAAAAGCAACATAGGTGCTGAAAGACGCAAGAGATCTGCAGAAAAAATCAACATAGGTGCTGAAAGACGCAAGTGAGGTACAGAAGGAGGCAAGAGATCTGTGGAAAAAAGCAACAGAGGTGCTGAAAGAGGCAGTTGAGGTGCAGAAAGAAGCAAGAGAGGTGCTCAAAGAGGCAGGAGGGATGCAGAAAGAGGCAAGCACCGTGCAGAAAGAATCAAGAGAAGTGAAGAAAGAAGCAACAGAGATGCTGAAAGAGGCACAAAGGGTGCAGAAAGAGACTGTGGAATCAAGTAAATAAACCGCAGGTGTGAGAAAGTGCCATCTTTCATTCATGGTATGCCCCCACTTTTTGCTGAATTGCTGAATGTACTTTGATTGAGTGTGCCCTGGACTCCTGCCAATCAGTTGCCCAGGGCCTATGTTCCTTCCCTAAAACCTAAGACCCAAATTGGCAAACCCTGGCCACATGTCAGCCCCTGGTAAATGGTAACATAGGTACCCAGAGCCTTGTGACCAGGGAAGGCCTCTAAGGGCTGCAGCACTTATTGTGCCACCCTTAGAGGCCCTGTACCCTAACACACACACACTGCCCTTGCAGGCTAAGTGTCTGGGTACAAGACAAAGCAAAGAGTTGACATGGCACACATCCGTGTGTGCCATGCCTACAACCTACACTGCCCTGGCATACATCAGCCACACCTCTAGCTGGGTGCCCTATGCCAGTGGTGTGGACACATGAGCATGAGCCCTGTGCCCCTACAGTACCCAGGTCCATTCCTGGGGACTGTAAGCGCAGTGCTGCCATTTAAGAGTATATGGTGCTGGAAGCTCATCAAACACAAACTCCACAGCACCATAATGGCAACACTGAAGACTGAGAAGTTTGGTATCAAACTTCTCAGCACATTAAACCCGCACTGATGCCAGTGTGGGATTTAATGTACAAAGCACTACAGAGGGCATCTTAGAGATGCCCCCTGAAACCTAACCTACAATCCATGTCTTGTCTGAGAGGCTGCCTAGGCTGCCACACAGCAGACATGTTGCTGGACCCCTGGGTGGAGAGCCCCCCCGCTCTCCTGGGCCTACAACAATGCACATCCTGGGCGAGGTGCTAAGTCTCCTCCCCCAGGATGGGCGGGGGGAAGCTTCAAAGGCATGCCGCCTTTGTGAGCTTCTCCAGGCCACTTGCTGTACTCCGCAACTGGCCCCCACCGATTCTGACCCGCAATTTGGTGGGAAGACTGGCCGGAAACTCCAAGTAAGGACAGGGGATGTGCCAGCCCTGCCATCCCTAGCCCTCAGGTGGGGGAGGTGAGGTGAAGCACATCTCCAGGGCTCTCGTAATCTTGAAGATGGGGAGCCCTACCCAATCAGGACTAAGCCACTGCTCCCCTTCCACAGGAGAGTGGCAGGATAGGGGGTGTACCCACCCCAGGACAGGGACCCAGTGGTCCCTGCCCTTTACCTACCTGTAACGCCCCTACATTTAGTATTTAGGGACACCCTGAACCTTCCTTCCTCAGATTCCAGATTCTAAACTAGTAAAGAAGAACGAGAAGAAAGAAGACCTGCCGCGCAGCTGCTAAGAAGAGGAAGACACCAACTGCTTTGGCCCCGGCCCTACCGGTCTGTCGACCCTCAAACCTGCTCCTGCTAAATCCCGACACCTCCTGCAGCCAGCAACCTCACAAACCCCGGAGGACCTGGCTACCTTGTGACTTTGAGCACCTGGGACTCCCACGAGCAGTGGCTCTGCTCAAAGCAAGTTTCTAACCCCTGGCATCAGCCCGGAACCGCAAACCCTGCACACTCTGCACCCGCCAAGCCTGGCCTGTGCTGGAGTGGACAAAGACCCCGAGGACGTCCCCCCAGCGACTGTGAACCCGAATCCGGCACCCAAGGACCCACCTCAACACTCCTTACGACACCTGCAGCCTCAGAACCAGGGACCCCCCCAACCGCAATCAACAGAGGGTAAGATTTCCCGACATCAAAAGGCACCCCTGCACCCGGCACCCTGCGGCCCCCTGTGCCCGACTCCTGGGTACCTACCTATACTCCAACTACCCAACTTACCTCTTGAAGTGGTGGTGGCACCTGAAGAATCTTCGTCCCCGACCTTGCAGCCTTTGTTCGTCCTTGAGCTTTCCCTTTGAAATCCATTGAGCCCTCGAAGGCTCAAAAGCACCCTGCACCCAGCCACCCGAGTGGCCCTGGCAGTGCAACTTCTACTCCTACCTACTTCCCCATTTACCCTGAGCAAGTGACCAGGAGCCCAGCTCCCACAGCCGCGTGGCCTGCAAGCCAACAGCCACTAACCAAGGCCCCCCTGCCTCCCATAAGATAACATTGGGCCTAACTCACTTTGCACCCGGCTGCCCCTGTGCCGCTGAGGGTGTAACAACTGTACTTACCTTACCCTGGGAGACCCCTGAGTCTGTGCCCAGGACCTTAAATCTGCCAGTCGAGTACTTACCGAAAAGCCGATAACTCACGTTTCTTCCATAGGGTAACATTGACTGGCTTCTTCTGAAATTTCTTTTGTGTGGAGTTTCTAAACTTTAAAATATTCACCTAAAACCAACCGAGTAACGAAAACGGAAATACTCACCAGCTATTAGGAGAGATCCCAGTGCTGGATCTTGGTGCCCAGTACTGACCCTGAAAAGTACTCACCACCGTACTTACCACTAACTCAATGTACTCCCATAGGAAACCATTGACTGTTTTTCTGTGAAATTTCTTCTGTCGATTTTTGCAAACTACAAATATTCTTTAAAGATCGTACCAACTGTGAAAACGCATTTACTTACCTGTTTTAGATAGATGCCCCAGTACTGAGCCTAGGAGCCCAGCACTGGATTACAAAAGTAACGAGAACATACTTTACCCGTAACTTGAATTTTCTCCCATAGGAAACCATTGAATGTTTTTCTATGACATTTCTTCTAAGTGTCGATTTTGAAAACTTATAAATATTCCTTAAAAATCGCCTGTGTAACTTAAACGCAGTTTCTCAACTGCTTACAGGTGGTACACTATTGCTGGATCTAGGATCCAACACTGACCTAGAAAAAGTAACCGTAACCACACTTACCTGCTAAGTGAGTTTCTTTCCATAGGATAACATTGGTAATTTGATTAGCAAAAGTTTCTAAGTGTCAACTTTTAAAATAGCAAAATATTGCTTACAAATCACAAAAGTAACTAAAACGAATATACTCACTTGTTTCCAAGAACTGTCCCAGGACTGAATCTAGGATCCAGTCCTGGAGTTAGAAAAGTAATCCTGAAAGTAATCAATTGCACATAAATTAAAATTCCCATTGAGCTCAATGTATTATTGTCTTTGAAATTGTGTTGCCTATTGAAACAAAACTGTAACTATTATCTGCAAAAGTCAATTGCCTATTGCAAAGTATTTAACTAAAGCATCTCATTCTGAGAAAGTATATTTTGATACCTATTGTTGGTTCTAAAATAAAACAAAAACTTATATCTTTTATATTAACCATTGGCCTAGAGTTCAGTTCTTGAGTGTGTGAGACCATTTGCTGACTGAGTGTGTACAACAAATGCTTTACACTGTCGTCTGATACTGCCTTAGTGCTCGACCAAGCTACCACTGTAGAGAGTAAGGTTATATCTAACTTTAACCTCTGCCAAACCTCTGGGGACTGTGTACTCTATACACCCTGTACCTATTTGGGAACAGTATATACAGAGCCACTTTCTCACAGCAGGAAGATGTAGGATGAAGTTGCAGGAAGTTTACTTCAGAGAGTAACAGGTCCCACCCATCAAGCAGCTTGAGTCAGATGCAACTGACTCTTACCACTCACACTAGATTCCATCACCATGGAGCTGCTCAAAGGGAAACATGAGCTTGTTTATATACAATAAGATAAGCACAATGCTACACACCTTTCCTCTGTATAACCAAATAAATAATTAGAACATAATACACAAATATACATGAATAAGAATAAGATAAAGAAATGCATCAACTAGTAATGCAAGATAAAACAAAGCAAGTTAATACCACTTCATGACAAAATCTTTGAACCTTGAGGGCTGTTTTCTCACCCTTATCTTTCCTTCCCCTGAAGGAGCAGTGGAACATGCAGTGGGTAAAAAAGTGGACCTGGAAGGTTGACTTACACTCTCACTATTCAACAAAGAGCTGTTCTTGAGAACCACTACTCTATTAAGGTAACATATGTGAGAATCTTCAGTCTTTATAGCATTGGTTAAAACCTTAACAACTTTGTGTGGTCTTTGAAACAAACCTGAAGTTTTTAGTCCCAAAGGTGCCCTAATCATGACCATATCACCTACGTTAACTGGAGTGGTTTTAACAGCCTTCCTTGCATCATAATTCTGTTTGCGTGCATCAATTCTTTTAGCTTCCTTGTCTCTCCATTGACCCTGTGAGGACACCCTGCCTTTTCTCAATTCATCATCATTTACCCAATACGGTGCTATGAGGGTATTAGGGTGTCTTCCTTTCAATAGGTTGAATGGTGTACATCCAGTGGTTGCATGAGGAGAAATTCTATACATTTCTATTTTTTTTAAAAACCTCATCTTTCCAATCCAAATTGTTTAGCTTAGACATGGCAATGGTTTCTTTGAGAACCCACACAAAGCGTTCTACCATACCATTCATTTCCGGATGATAAAGTGAACAACGTTTGTGTTTAATGGAACACCATTGCAAGAATTCCTCCATTTCCTTAGACACAAACTGTGCCCCGTTGTCTGTTAAAAGAAAACCAGGAAGACCTTCATTTGTAAAAAAATCCTTAAGAAAGGTAATAACATGTTTAGTATCAATGCTTTTAGTAAATTTGATCTCGGGCCACCTCGATTACATGTCTATGAGAACAAAGACATAAACCTCACCATCTTTACTTTGCACAGGACCAAAAATGTCTAGTGCTAATTCTTCCCACGGACCTTTAGGGCGTTCTCTGATGACCATGGGTTGCACTCTAGGTTTGAGAAATTTTTCACTTAAGGTACACGGAACACATTGTCTAATGAGACGTTCAACTTGTAAATCCATCCCTAGCCACCAGTAAGTAAGTCTCAGCCTCTGTTTAGTTTTTGACATTCCTTGATGTCCTTGGTGAGCTAACTCAATCAAATCACAATGAAGTCTTCTTGGAGGAATCAGCCTTGTTCCTCGATAAATCAACCCATCAGACTCTGACAACTCATGTCTCACATTCCAATACTTCTCCAAATCACCTTGGGCTTTCTTGTCCTGCCCTGCTTTAATTAAAGCAGAGAGTTGCACCAATTCCTCATCCAAACTGCATTCCTCACGCCACTTGCTTTCTTTTAACCCATCATTCTCAATGTTGCACACCCACTCACTCGGATCTTCTTCCTCGCAATCCGAATTCTCTTCATTAGACGGTACTAGTCTTGAAAGTGTATCAGCAATGCAGTTGCGAGCACCAGGCAAATACTCTACTTTAAAATTGTATGCTTGAAGACACACAACCCACCTGGAAACTCTGCTAGATATAGCATCAATACCTTTCTTATTAAAAACCTCACACAGAGGCTTGTGGTCTGTACGTACAATAAACTTGGTTCTCCAAAGGAGATTCTTGAGTTTCTTAGTGGTCCAATGTATGGCAAGAGCCTCTCTTTCAATGACTGAATAACGTAATTCCGCTCCTCTGAGGCTCCTAGAGAGGAACAGAATCACATTCACAGTCTCACCATTCTCTTGTTGCAAAACAGCTCCTAGCCCTTTCATGCTAGCATCAGTAATTAGAACGGAGTTCAAGGAAGGATCAAAACTCCTCAAGTTAGGGGTTTTCTTAAGTAATTCTTTCAGCTTAATGAATTCAGTTTCACATTGCTTGGACCAGTTAAAATCAACACCTCTGCACAGTAAGGTCCGCATGTTGACACAGTTCTCAGCAAAACCTTTGACAAATTTGCTGTAATATTCAGCCATGCCAAGAAATTTCATAAGTTCCTCATTATTAGTGGGCAAAGCCAACTTTTGTATGGCTTCATTGAGCTCGTGCTTGGGTTCCACACCCTTGCCTGAAATAGTGTGACCAAGATAATCAAGGGAGGATTTCCTAAGCTTACACTTGTCTAACCTGACAGTGAGATTGTTATGACTGAACTTCTCTAACACTTGTTTAAGCCTAAGATCATGTTCAACTTCATCTTTACCATACATTAAGACATCATCTTGGTAGATTTTCACCCCAAGTTGTCCATTTAAAACTTTTTCCAAAGCCCTTTGAAAAACTGAGGCTGCCGATACCAACCCAAACGGTAACCTAATGAATCTGAAGGTACCGAATGGAGTGACAAAGGCAGTGTAGTCTCTTGAGCGATCGTCTGACTTTATTTGATGATATGCAGATTTTAAATCTACCGTGGAAAACACCTAGGCTCCCTTCAATAACATGAGCATATCCGATATCTTGGGTAGTGGATATCTATCCACCACAACTTGTTTATTGAGCTCTCTCAAGTCTATGCATAAGCGAAGACTACCATCAGATTCGCATGCGGCAACGACTGGCGCCAACCATGTGTCCCTTCAACTTCTTCTATTATTCCCTCAGACTTGAGTTTTTCCAATTGATTTTTCATCTCATCCCTCACAGATAAAGGTACGCCACAGACCTTACTTGTCACAGGTACTGCCCTATCGACTAGTTTAATTTTATGAACATAGTCGCGTATGCAACCTAATTCATTTTTGAACACGTTGGGAAAGGCTTTTTTCAAATTTGACACAAACTTGCCATCACTATCTGGAGTGCTGATTTGATTCAATTGGTAATTCTCTTTTAGTAGTATGGGAGGATTACTATTGGGATCTAACATTACCTCCAGATCCCGCTGGTGAAACCAGCTGAGAATGCTGTCGCCTTTATGTGAAACATAACGTTTACCAGAGATGTACCTCCCTTTGTATTCAATCAAACCTTGAAAATAACCCAAAAGTTTTATGGGTTCTCCACCGTACGCAAAAGATTTGATATCTGCCTTTAGAATTTTGACTTTCTCTTTCAAATTATGTGAGTAGAAATGTCTCAAAACAATTCTTATCTTCGCACACGAGTCAAACAACACATGAGTGCCCTTACCTTCCACAATCACTTCATCAAAAGGACCTCTTTGCTGTTATCTGAGACTTGAGATTCAATTTGTCCACAGTCAAAGCCTGAATCAGAATCACTATTACTGTCCTTGCTTTGAGTAACTACCTTTACTTGCGCCCTATTTTTCTTTGCTTTGCAAACAGCAGTGAAATGTCCAATTTTTTTACAATTTGAGCAAGAGGCTTTCAATGTAGGACACTTTTTGTCATTTACAAAGAGACCTAGGTTTCCACATCGATTACATTTTGGTTGAAAGTTAGATTTCTGAGACATGCGAGAGGGGTTTATATCTGTGTGGACTTTATATGCTTTTTTCAAATTTTTATCCTTAGAGTAGGTCTTTATCTCATGTACTACCTCACCCTTAGTTTCACGTTTAGTGATGACCTCAACACATTTTTGTGAATGTTCAATCTGTTTGGCAATGGTTACAACCTCTTCCAATGAAGGTTTGTCTTTTTGCCAAATATCATCTCTAACTTTTTGTACATTACATTGCCTTTCCCAACTGATCTCTTATTCTCTCTTCTAACAATGCTCCAAACCTGCAGGATGACCCTAACTTCCTTAAAGCGTTGATATAGTTCTCAACAGTCTCACCTTCATTTTGATTTCTGCAACCAAAATGGTATCGTCCTAAGATTGTGCTGGGCAGGTAATGCTTATCTAATTTATCTATACATATTTCATATTCATTCAAATCAGGATCTGTAACATTCGGTAAATGATCAAACACCTCTTGGCATTCTGAGCCAAGGCAATGTAGAAGCAGTGCCGTTCTTCTCTCAGCACTGAGATTAGTTCTACATACCTTGGCATATTTTTCGAAAACCTTTTTCCATTTTTGCCACCTGATGGGTGGATCACCAGGTGACAATAAGAAGAAAGGTGGAGTAGCTACGTTTTGCATTTTGGTAAGAGTTGGAGCTTTATCCAATCATCTCCGCCAGTGTGGAATCAAGTAAATAAGGCGCAGGAAGACGTAGGATGAAGTTGTTGGAAGTTTAATCCAGAGAGTAACAGGGTCCCATCCATCAAGCAGCTTGAGTCAGATGCAACTGACTAAGACCACTCACACCAGATTCCATCACCATGGAACTGCTCAAAGGGAAACATGGGCTTGTTTATATACAATAAGATAAGCACAATGTTACACAGGCAAGAGAAGTGCAGAAAGAAGCAACAGAGGTATAGAAAGAGGCAAGAGTGGTGCAGAAAGAGGGAAGAGAGGTGTAGAAAGAGGCAAGAGAGTTGCACAAATACCGAAGAGGGGTGCAGAAAGAGGCAGGATGGGTGCAGAAAGAAGCAACAGAGGTGCCGAAAAAGGCAAGAGACGTGCAGAAATAAGCAAGTGAAGTGCAGAAAGAGGCAACAGAGGTGCAGAAATACACAAGAGAGATGCAGAAACAAGCAAGTGAGGTGCAGAAAGAAGCGAGAGCAGTGCAGAAAGAACCAACAGAGGTGCAAAAAGAGGCAAAAGGGGTGCATAAAGAGGTAGGAGAGGTGCACAAAGAGGCAAGAGAGGTTCAGAAAGAGGCAGGAGGGGTGCAGACAGAAGGAAGAAAAGTGCAGAAAGAGGCAATAGAATTGCTGAAAGAAGCAACAGAGGTGTAGAAAAAAGCAAGAGAAGTGCAGAAAGAGGCAAGTAGGGTGTAGAGAGAAGCAACAGAGGTGCCGAAAAAGGCAAGAGACGTGCAGAAAGAAGCAAGTGAAGTGCAGAAAGAGGCAACAGAGGTACAGAAAGACACAAGAGAGATGCAGAAACAAGCAAGTGAGGTGCAGAAAGAAGCAAGAGCAGTGCAGAAAGAACCAACAGAGGTGCAAAAAGAGGCAAAAGGGGTGCATAAAGAGGTAGGAGAGGTGCACAAAGAGGCAAGAGAGGTTCAGAAAGAGGCAGGAGGGGTACAGAAAGAAGGAAGAAAAGTGCAGAAAGAGGCAATAGAATGGCTGAAAGAAGCAACAGAGGTGTAGAAAAAAGCAAGAGAAGTGCTGAAAGAGGCAAGTAGGGTGTAGAGAGAAGCAAGAGATCCACAGAAAGAACCAACAGAGGTGCTGCAAGAGGCAAGTGAGGTACAGAAAGAGGCAAGAGATCTGCAGAAAATAGCAACAGAGGTGCTGAAAGAGTCAAGTGAGGTGCAGAAAGAAGCAAGAGAGTTGCAGAAAGAAGGTGGAGAAGTACAGAAACAAGTAACAGAGATGCAGAAAGAGGCAAAAATGGTGCACAAAGACATAAGAGGGCTACAGAAAAAGGCAAGAGAGGTGCAGAAAGAGGGATGAAGGGTGCAGAAAGATGCAAGGAGGGTACAGAATGAAGCAAATGAGGTACAGAAAGAGGCAACAGATGTGCAGAAAGAGGGAAGAGAGGTGCAGAAAGTAGAAGAGATTTGAAGAAAGAGGCAAGAGAAGTGCAGAAAAAGAAATAAATGTGCAGAAGGAAGCAACAGAAATGCAGAAAGAGGCAAGAAAGGCGCAGAAGGAAGCAAGAGTGGCTTGCACACCCTTAGTACCAATTTAACACCCACATTTAGCAATAAGTAACAGGTGACCATTCCAGGTTTGCAAAGGGCCTTCCACCATGCTGTAACACTTGTTGCTGCATTTTTGGTAACGTTTGAGCTAGAAACAAGGCTTTTTTTGTTCAAATCTGCATATTAGGGAGCAGATGATTAATTATGTGGCTAATGCAGAAAATGGATAATTGTGTGAAAAACGGTGCAGCCAAACAGTTGCATAGCTCCAGTGGTCCTGCTCATACCTCTGACTAGTGCTCTTCAGTGATTCCTTCTTTTTTTGTCTCACTGAGTTTATAGTTGAGCTTCTATGGAAACGAGGAAGACTAAACCAGAGGTTACCACTCCACAACACAGACTACCATACCACATAATTACTCTCCATAACACATAATCCCACGCTACATAATTCCTAGACACTAAATACCACATATTTTCTATCCACACAATTTCACTGCACAACATACCACATAATTCCACTACACACAACGTACATCCACTCCACTCCAAAATAGTAAAAAACCTTTACATTTTCAATGCCAATAGCTCAAACTCTTGCAAATGCGAAACCTATTACATTACAAACACTGCTTTAACTAGTAGTCGCATTTGCAGAGTGCTGGAGAAAGGGTGCTGGGCCTCTGACCAGGGCTCAGAAATTCCGCTGCGTAGGATTTAAAGTCCCTCTGGAGTAAAGTGAACTTCATCCCCCATCCCGTAGTGTGCCAGGAGGCATGTTTGCATAGTGGTGGAGAAAGGGAGCATGGCCTCCAAAGACGTCTTAGCAATCCTACTGTGTGTGAATTACTGGAGGTAACAAGAGGGGTACTTGGCCCCCAAGTACATTCTTGGGGGCCAACTACCCCTCCTATTACCTCCAGTAAGTACCACACAGCAGGATTGCTAAGTTCTCATAACTGGCCACGCTCTCTTTGCCCACCACTCTGCAAACGCGCTCCCTGGTGTGCTTTGGATGGGGATTGAAGTGCTCTTTGCTGCTTGGGGTCCTTTAGGGGCCAACTAGCCTACCTCTTACCTCCAGTAAGCCCTACACAGTGGCATTGCTGAAAGGTGGACACATGCCACACCCCCTTTCTCCACCACTCTGCAAACACGCCCCCAGGCAAGTTCTAAGTTGGGGGATTAAGTCCCCTTGAATACTGAGGGTCCCTGGGGGCCAACTAGCCCACCAGGTACCTCCAGTAAGCACCACACAGCTGGATTGCAGAGAGGTGGTCGGAGGCCATGTCCCCTTTTTACACCACTCTGCAAACATGCCTCTTGGTGCACTGCTGCTCGGGGGATGAAGTCCACTTGTGTCCTGAGGTCCTCAGGACAGAAGAGAACCTCATCGCCCCATCACCCTCATCCCTCTGGGGCCTGGCCTGCTTTCTTTTTTAATGTCTTTTTGAGAGGGGGCCATATCATCAGGCCAATTATGGCCCCGGGGACCCCATCCCCCGGGGCTGGCCTTTCCGATGTTTAATCTTTTTAATTATTTTTAATTACAGGGGAGTGAGGCTGCGTGGCCCCCCTCCCAGGCCGATTCTGGCCCCGGGGACCCCATCCCCAGGGCCTGTCCTCACCATTGGGGACCAAGGGGAAACCCCAATGCCCCCACAGTCCCAGCCATCTCCCTGCCTCCTGCGGGATCCGGCATTGCTTTTGCACAAGGGGAGCTGCTAACAAGCAGCTCCCCTTGTGCAAAAGCAATCTGCTTTGGTTTTTGGAAGCAAGAGCAGGTTTCCTCCTCTCACATCCAAAAACCAAAGCAGAGTTTGCTATGACAGGGTGGGAGCCGTGCTCCCACCCTGCCATAGCAAACAGCAATGTCCCAGGGGTGGGCACCCCAGGGCATTGCAGAAGCTTGCCCTGGGGGGTGGCGGTCCCCAGGGCCATCAAGGGCTCCTGGAGAAGGCCCCCTCCCGGCATTTGTAAATCCCGGGGAGGTGGTGGTCCCCGGGGCTGGGGGCCGGTAACAGACTCCGCATTTGAATATTTAGTGTCCCGGGGAGGTGGTGGTCTCTGGGGCAATGTGGGGGGGCTTTAATCCCCCAACACTAACTATTAATTATAGCCCGGGGAGGTGGCAGTCCCCGGGGCTTGGGGATCCCGCGAGCCCCCCGCCCTTATTTAATTAAAGCCCCGGGGAGGTGGTGGTCCCCGGGACTGTGGGGGGGCTGCATGCCCCCCCTCATAAATTATGACGCCCTTGGGAGGTGGCAGTCCCTGGGAATGTGGGTCCCCATTGGGCCCCCACACCTTAATTTAGAATTGCCCCCGGGACCTTTCCCACCCAGGTGCTTTCTAACATTTTAACAAATGAAGCGCTGGAGACCGCGCTTCATTTTTTAAAATAATTTCGGACAGATTCACGCACTCAGAGTGAATTCAGTCAAAATTATTTTTAAAAAAAAGCTTTTTTGGGGCCTGGGGGTCCTTGTGGGACCACATGAGCAGGCCTAGGTGGTGAGGGTGTTACTACCCTGCCTCCTTTTCTTGTTTTTTACCTTTTTCTTGTGACTCAGTTACTTTATTCGGATAGTCCTATAACATTCGTAAACATAGCGGATCACTATATTGTAACAATGATCACTACACAAAACTACTGGAATAAGAACTGCTGTGACCTATTGAACAGACTTTATTACAAGTAATAGTCTAAATGGCCGCTATGTATACGAATGTTATAGGACTATCTGAATGAAGTCCTCTTTCGCTGTCATGCTTTTGAAAGTATATACATAACTTTAACCCACACTTCAGTGTGTGAGCAAGCTGCTGTGACAGGCAAAACGCATTACTGAAATTAAATAAGACCTGGTGGTGCGATTACCCTCCTGTGTGATCGTCTACTTTGCCTTTTGGGAGAATTTCAAAGTCGGCGTGCTCCGCCGACATCTGACGACCAGACTGCCAGAGGCGGGGGGAGACAGAAGGAGCAACATGTTTTGGAATACTAATGGAGTCTCCCATGGCCGGCGGTGAAAAGCACATCACTAATTTAAATTTGGGAGTAAAGGAAGGATTAGTACTCAGTTTGCAAATACTGAGCGAGGAAGTGTATTAAATAAAATAGAGTCCTCGACACTGATTGAAGACAGTTCCCCGAGGAGCGTGGAGCTAACAAAACTGATCAAAGGTGGCCCCCGGAGAAACGTGTAATCAGCGGAACGGACCAAGGGTGTTTCCAGGAGGTGAGTGCTCAAGACAGCACTGACAAGCGGGGAGGGGGGAAGGGGGTGGGTCGGAGGACACGCACTGTTTTTTCCCCCCGCCGTGTCTCACACTGCATACAACGAGTGTCTCCCAGGGGAATTAACTGCACCCTCGCAACACGAGGAAAACTTAGACTGATTTGTACAAGAACACTGATAGTTGATAGAGATGTAAAGACCGAGGGAGGATGTGTAGTGGAGACGGCGTTCCAGGTACATACATTGCTATGTTAGCATAAGCGTCTTAGAAGTTAAAACGCCATCTTGCCACTTTAGCAGCTTTTGCATGCGACACTACAGATAGATGTTATTATATGAAAACTGCTTGCTTGCCTTTTCCTCACATGAGAACGGTCAGTTGTTCACATCCCTTGACGTGCACCGCGACCTTGGTCTGAACATTGTGTGCAGAAACAGTCAGGGTCAACAAACAATGTATGCTTTTGAATTCAGGTTGATCGGCCCATGCTCTAGCCATAACACGCACACAGCTGCAAATATCTGAAACTAGAGAGCCTTTAATATTGCAGTTTGCATGCATGAGATACACACTTTGGAGAAGACTTTTTCCAGGCACAGAGCAAAGCTGATCCTGTGATGTGATTCACCTAAGCTGATATTTACGGTATGGGGTTCCCCATTCAAACCTAGAGACCTTCTATTAGTTTAATAATACCAGCTTACTAGCGAAGGGAGGGTGGTTGATTTCCACTATCATTTGTGATATGATTTCTCCCTTCATTTTCTATGGTATTGTAACAATGCTGATGGTTTTATTTTTAATCATTTGTCTGCTTATGTTAGCCAAAGTACTGCATCTTAGGACACGTAGTGTATAAAATAAACATTTTAAACTTTACTGTGTCTCTGATTACTCCTGTTGTGGACTGACATGAGAATAATAATGAACAGGTATTTCTAATCCCCACCATTCCTGAGAGTACTCTAAGTCGCATATTCTTGGTTGTCTAATCATTGGTAGATTCGAGATGATACGAAGAGCGAATGAGACACTGATGCTAGTCGGATAGGGGTTCTGGGTACTGAGGTGAGTTTTTGGTACACCGCAATTCACTGAGGTCCTGGTTTCCTGCGCATAGTTCTATGTATGAGCAGAATCCCTGCAACATGGCGCACCTAACGTTTGGTCTTATGATTTGAGACGCCTTAGTAGTGCTTATATTAGTCCGCGACACCCTCACTCTTGTTTCCGGATAACGGGAGTGACGGTTTTGACCTACCCAATAGTTACTCTATAGGTTCAATCAAGCTTGTCAAATAAAAAGGTTTTTCTATTTTGGACCCTTTTTTGTGCCACTGTTATAATAGATTGTTTTTCTTCTCAGTGTCCTTATGGCTGCGGTCGCTATTGCGGCGCTTAGCCGCGCACCTCTCCGGCGTCATTTGACGCAGTTCAGGGGGCCGGACAATGGGATGGCTGTCATCTTTGTGGTGAGTGCCGATGCGTCATATCCCTATGAGTTGTTTTACTCTCGGGTTACCATGCTGGCGGTGAATGCGGATGATAGTACATTTCACTCCTATACTCCCACGCAGGTCCCAGTAAATTATACGCCATATAGGACGCAGGAGATTCCCATTTCGGCTTGGCAGCATCGTATTTGGTTCAATGGCGCCCTCCCGCACACAATTGCACCGGTTCTTTTGGGCCCTTTGTCCATTCCAGGGGCCACTTGGCCAGTACTGGCCGGATTTACACCTCATCCTCGTTATTTGAATGCTACGGTGGATGAGTAACATCTACTCCATACGGCCCTGATTACAGTTCATCGGGATTTAGTGCAATACGTTCCACGCAATGTGCAGGTAGGGGCACCTGTTGTTGCGGGCAGCCTGCTGGCCTGGCCGGGATTGTTATTAGTCCCGTCATGGTTAATTCGGTAATGGGCAAGCGCCCCCAAAATAAGGACGATTTGCCTTATTGGCTTGCTGAGAAATTTGACCAGCTGGAAGCAGTATTTCCGCACTCTACTCCTGTGGAGAAACACAGGATACTCACCATTAGTTTGCAGAAAGACTTGGTCCCAGAAGTATCCGATTGTGAGAACTGGGGTAAAGGTTTTGCAGCGGTCTACTCGAGGTGCTTCGGCACCCCATCTATGGCCTTACTTCCCTCCGTGATCAAACGTGTTCAAGATCAACACGGTCCGGAGGCGGCGGTCGAGTTGGGAATGAGGCTTGTCGGTGTGTTCGACGTGGTTGCCACTCTCATCCTTGGTAACCTCAAGGGAGATGCGGTTCACTTTCAAGTGGCAAATGGTCTAGCCCTCGTAGATGACATCGATAAACCCCGACAGTTGCCTAAAATTATTGCGGAGGCTTATAGAATGATAGGCCGCAGTAGTTTAGGGATTAAGCCTACTATTCAAATCACTGATGTGCAACAGCAAACTAATGTGGGTTCATCTTTCAAAGACGATCGTCCAGCTTTTCCCAAACAGAATTGGAGAACTAAGAAACAAGGAAAGCAGCAACAGAAACAGGGGTCTCATCCCGCGTCACCGGTACAGGTTACTAGTGAACGCACATATGATTTGCGCGATCGCACTAGAATTAGGTCACCTGATAGATTTCAGGTTACTGAACAACGTTCTCCTCGTTCTTCACAGGAAACATCGGCCTCGCATTCCGGTGGCGGAGAATGTGGCAAAGGTTGGGGTGCCCTACAAGGACATGAACAACCCCGTCAGCCTGACGGTAAAGGCAAGCAGGACGAGTTTGCACATCAACGTCCCCCGTTTCAGAAGAAGAAGGTTGCTGCACTAACAGTGAGGTATGCCACAGATAGTGAGAACGCAGCTTCGGAACCTGACATGGGCACTAACGCTGCTCGGCAGCGCAGCGGAGGTTACAGTAGTGCGGCAAGCACTGCGTCCATATCTGGAGGTGACAGCAACTGACACGTTCATTACTGTAGAAACTGCGGATACTAGAGTGGCTCCCCTTGACAGACAATATGACATAGTCCTTTTAATTGAAGGTGACATACAACGTACAATACAAGGGATTTTTTGGGATAATCTGACCTCTACATATGATATTCTATTAGCAGAGGCGGACTGGCCCCCAGCTTTCATTTTGGCTGCTCCTAGAGGGGAAGAGGTAATCCTCTCATCCTTCGCGCACACAGGGCCAAAGGATCACGCTCAAAAGTTTGCAGAAGAGTGGGCTCAGGTGCGTGTTCCGGCTTTGTACCGTACTCAGGTTGGGTGGGATAAATTGTTGCCAAACCATGAGATTCCTTTTCCGTCTATGCCCCAGCCGCAACCCCAATATCCTATGCGCCGCGAAGCTAGATCTCACATCGCAGAAATCCTTGAACAATTGGAATATCAAGGTGTAATTGAAACATGTGTGTCACCCATGAATAATCCTCTATTCACTGTCACAAAACCTGATGGGTCGTACTGCCTAGTTTTGGATTACCGGCATTTGAACTCTCATTGTCGGACATGTGCCGTACAAAATACCCACAGTTCTGCCCTCGTTGATAGTCTCGTGAGAAAAAGGTTTAAGACCACACTTGACATATCTAATGGCTTTTTCAGCCATAATCTGTCCTCTATTAGCAGTCATTGGACAGCCTTTAATTCTGTCGGCAAACAAAAACAGTTTAAGAGATTAGCCATGGGCTATAAAAACAACCCTGGCGTCTTTGCCGCACATGTAGTCTCTCTGTTAGAGAGCATTGACCCTGATGCGTACTCGTATGTTGATGATATTTATCTCACAGACGACGAATTATGGCCGCATCTGTGTCGCTTTGACCGCATCATAGTTATGTTTGTGGACTTCGGTTACAAATTCAACTTTGCGAAGTCTCACATTACAGAGTATACAGTGTTGTTTTTGGGCTACGAGCTCAAAAATGAAGGTCGAGGATTAGCCCTTCACTTCCTGGAGAAGTGCGCATGTCTGCGTGCTCCAACAACACTGAAGAAATTACAATCTTTGCTGGGTTTTCTAAATTTCGGGCGTACCTATATTCCTGATTATGCCCAGTGTATCAAGCCGCTATATGCCTTGATACAACCAACTTTTTCCAAATCGAGCTGGCTGCCAGAGCATTCAGCTATCTTGCAATCTTTGCAGGCTGATCTTCTGGCTTCGAAGTACTTACTTACACGTGATAACCACACTAACTTGGTGATAAGAATTGTGCCTGGTGCAGTGGGTTTCACGTACCTAACGTTCAATGAGGGCGACACGGTCCCCACTGCATACAAATCACACTTGTACACTTCGGCTGAAATGCGTTTTTCCACTGTCGAGAAAGTTTTGACTGCAGTGCAGATGGCGATTCTGAAGGAAAGAGCGCTGTCGCAAGGGAAACGCATGTTGGTTGTTACACCGTATCCTGCTCTAGAGGCAGTAACGAAAGCCAGTGTACCTAATTCAAAAGCTTTGCATCGAGGTTGGATACAATGGGCCACTTCCTTGACATCCCCGGATGTCACCTACATCTTTGATGCCTCATTGCAGACTCAGGAGTATTTGTAGTATGAATTTTTTCATCCAGCTCCTCTGTCCTTGCGCCCGCTTGAGGATTACTATTGTGTCATTTAAACTGACTGTTCGGTGCAACCGGCGACGGAATCGAAGCATGCATATTCAGCGGCCTGCGCAATTGTGGCTGGTACTTTTGTGAATGGTGAATTCAAGTCTGATGTCATGCATACGCAGGCATTGGGTGATTGTACCGCACAATTGGCGGAGCTACGTGCTTTTGTGCTTGCGCTGGAGTTTGCTGATCCACGAGTTACGACTCTTATAGTGAGTGACTCGTTTTACTGTGTTCAGTCTTTTAACGAAAATGTATTCTTTTGGTCTCAAAATGAATATCGCGATTCCAAAGGTTAGCACAATCTAGCATAAAATGCTTTGGGTTTGAGTGGCAGAACTTAAGCAGAATCTGCCTCTCGTGAATGTGATTCACACTCTTGGGCACCAGCGAGTTGGTGTCCACGCTGTCGGAAACAGCTTAACTGACGAAGCAGCAAAAACAGCAGTGGCAACATATCTAGTAGCAGCAGTTACAAGATCCAAAAGTAAGATTGATGATGACATGTTGGCAGCTATTGCTGCAACAGAGAAGGGCAGTAATTACCCTAGAGGTTTCCCTTCTCAGTACTCTTATCATTTAAGTCCTGATAAAGTTCCCTATGTGAGAATTAATGACGTTGGTGACAGATTGATTCCCAACGCGGACTGCAGACGTTCCTTGATATCAGCGGCTCACGAAGGTATGGCCTCTGCCCATGCCGGCATTTCAGCAACTGTTACTCTCTTGCAACAATGTTACAGGTGGGGTGGATTGTATAAACAGACTCGTGCTTATGTTATTAATTGTGACATTTGCCAGCAGATTAAACCTTCAACTGCTGCGCGCCCACCACAAACACAGTTGTACATATCTAATAAACCACTTGGGTGTGTGTATTTAGATCACTGCGGTCCTTTCTCATCTAATACTGCGTATAAGTACATCTTAGTTGCAGTGGATTCGTGCACACGTTTTCTTTGGGTATGGCCACAAAGGAGTGCTGATGCTCCAACTGTCATCAGGGATTTGCGTGTCTTTGTGGGAATTTTCGCATGTGGAACCCTTCATTCTGACCAAGGTCCTGCGTTCGCCTCTAAGGCATACAAAGAAGCCATGAGATCTTTGGGGATCCAAGTCAAATTTTCGTCTCCATACCGGCCTGAGGGCAATAGTGTTGTGTAACGAATGAACCATGACTTAAAGCAATCCCTGACAGCTAGGGTTTAGGCACTGGCAGGAACTGTTTAGCCCATCTGTATAACGTACAACGTGCACTTAATAATCTCCCTAGAAGGTCTCTGGGTGGGCGGACCCCATACGAAATGCTCTTTGACATAAAGATGTTTGCCGCACCCTTTGACGTAGATGATCACTGTGCTGTATTACAGAATCTACAAGAGAACAGAGACAGTCTTGCAAAGGAACACTTGCCCTCCACAATTGATGCTGCGCTTCAGATTCCGGTAGTCGGCTGGCTACCTCGAGTTGGTGACCTGGTCCGTGAGAAGGTGGAGAACAAGAAGGAGTTTGGCCCCTCTTATCGTGCACCAGTACCAGTGCTAGGTGTGCAGGGTACAAGAAAAGTCATTTTACCTCCACTTCCTGGTCGTAAGGATAACAGGTACATCTCTATTGACAATGTCAAACTACAACGAGTGGCCGATTCTTTTCAGTATGCCTCCAGCGGTCTCTTGTCCAGCCATACTGAGAAATTCTGTTTTGGCTCCAGCATCTACAAACATGCCTGACATTGCCATCGAGATGCATACACTTACTAATTCTTTGTTGCCACCACCAACTGCAGTTGACCAGTCATGTTTTTCATTTGACACTAACTCTATGACTTGCAATCTGCCATCTTCTACTTTTGCTACTTGGATTAAGAGACATTTTTTAATCCTCCCCAGACTTACATTTGGCTGTTGCTCATAAGTATATTTTTGTTTATGACCATTGGATGTTTGGTGGTATTTTTTTGCCTTGTAAATGGACACTATCTCACCGAAAGATCTGCAATTAGACTAATTGATGGAACTTTGGCTCCCCACTCCTCATCGCACATCATGAAAAGGGACCAGACTTTTGTGAATATTACTGCCTGGCCTGTGTTGGATGGGATTGTGTGGGATGCTGTTAAATTTCAAATTCATGGTCCCACAGAAGTGATTAATGTCCCCAATGTACTTCTTGTTTCTATGGGAGATGTTGTGAAACAAAACATCCGCTCTGATGATTGGAACATCCAGGCCATAGAGGCACTGTTTTCTGATTTGAAATATTATGCTGCCTTTGATGCTGAAGATTTGTATTTAGACACAGCTAATTATGGGGAACTATTTTGCTACCAACACTATGGCAATCATTTCCTACATAAAGCCAATACATTTAGAAATGTTGTTAATTATACGCAATGGGAACATTGTCCGGCACCAATGGAAGGCAGCTCCAGAACTTTAGTGAACAAATTTACATATTTTACTGATTTCAGCGTTTCTGAACCGGAAGCCTTTTATTTTAAAGTGGCGGCGGAGTCAGCTTCCAAAGTTAGGCTGACCCACACTAAATTATTGTATTCCAAGTCCTTTATGGATGAATTGACTATTGGGGGCTATGAGCTGTGGAAAGATACTGTTCATCTTAAATCAGTTTGGGGTTCTTAAACATGGCAGGTACAAGGAACAGAGGCTCTGCATCATGCTTGCCTTATCCCAAACCACATGTTATTTTTTATTTCTACCATTTTTCAAACCACCTGCTTTGGATTGGCTACTTCTAAAAAGTTTAATTCCCCCTCTATTCCTGATCTGGGTGCTTATCCAAAATGGGATACTCACACAGATCTGTCCCTTGATGCGTCGCATTCACATATTACTAATACATCCTTCAACATTTCCGAATTACATCGTGAAGGATGATTGATATGGCAGAAAAGCTCAGATTCCTGTCAACATCGTTTTCTGGGTCTACACCCTGGATATACACAGGTTCGAGTGGACCTATGCTTTGAATCTTCCCATTCGGTTACTACCTACTCTGTAGGGAAGTTATGTCAGAACTGGCTGCAACATTCCACATTGGCATCTGTTAAACTTCATTTATCAAAGTTACATGACAAAATAGATTTGAATGATTTTGTTAAGGGTCCTGTGGGTGGCAGTTCCAAAAGGTGGGTGCAAATTGAAGCTGCTTCCAGATTGAGAGCTATTGACCAAGCCAATTTGGAAAAAGTGCTAGCTGCCATCGATAATAGCATTAACACCCTTTCTTCCAGAATTTACACATTAGATAATATTGTCTCGTCTGTTGTGGATATTGTGCAGGATGATATGTCGGTTCTATATCATGGTCAAAATCAATTGCGTTCTATAATGCAGTTTGCATGGACTTTGCAAACATTGAAGGCTGGGAAAGTTCCCTGGGACTACATGAATACATAGTCTTTATTTCTGCCTTTTAATCTGACTGTAAAACAACAGTTCATGTCCATGAAAGATGCAACATATTCATTACTGCATATTGAAAATTTGGAACCTTTGCCTTTGTCTGTGGCCAAATTGAACTCCGCTGCGTGGCTTATCCACAGGTTAATCACCTTGCCATTTCCTTTGTTTAAGTTCAGTTCATCTATGAAACATTATGCCCTAGGCAGATATGAACCATTGGGTACTGCTTTGCTGCATGAAGTTTGGTCACTCCCATTTACATACAGGTAAATGAGAGGAGGTAAAGAGGTTTATTTGAAAGGTGAGGAATTAACTTCCACATCTGATCACTCAGTAGTCTGTGGACACATCCAATTGCATGGTGCATGCAACGTTCAGGCACCAAATTTAGCTTGCGTTCTAGAAGGGATTCCTGTACCAGCTATTACGCCCACGTTTACATTGTTAGCTAACGGTAGTTATTTACTTTTGAATAATGAGGCTTGCTGCGGGATGCTAGTGGGGATTCCATACGTTGTGACTGTCTCACAACGAGTAGTCTGCTGTAAAAATGTCATTTTCCCACCCCCGCATGGAAGACTGGATGTATCCATCTGGCCTTCCATCCCAACCTTGAAAGCAGAGTTCAACAAGATGAGCAGAATAAGGGCTCTATTGTCTCAAAAAGAAGTCGCTCTGACTTCCTCCCGTGAAACATTCGTCCTTCACGTGGCTAACACCCGCACCGAGGTGCATGCGCTTTTAAATACTGATCTTCCCCTTCATTTCTGTGCTCTGATTCATACTATATTCAATGCCTCGTCAACAACTGGCTTGGTGCATTTTTTTATAAGTTGTGGGCTCCCGCCTCGTGACCTCCTTCCAAACAATTTTTGGTGTGATACCGGCATTTTTTCATTCTGTTTTTTCCAGCATCTTCGGCGGGCTCCCGTTGATTCTCGCCCTCATGGCTGGTATGCTCCTGTTGGTCTGCTTGCTGCGCAATGGCTGCACATTATGTGTCACTCGACAGCCTAACACGGCTGCTCCAACTACGTAACCGGATGCTTGAATATTATGGAACTTTGCCACTGGCCACCTTAAGCGTGGCCTATGGATTGTCCTTCCGGTTTTCCTACTTTACTTGCGTGCAACCTGTTTTTCATTGCCTAGATTGTCCTTTTGAATGGGCTCTGGATTTGTGCCTGTCGAACTCGGTGTCTCCTGCCGCGGATTATGATCGACTGATGAGTCCCTTAGTGGCTAATGAGTTGGACTATTCTGGTGTCGGGATTATGGCCTGTGGTGCGGCACATGGAGTCCTAGGGAATTGGGACATCTATACGGTGGCAAATGACTTCTTGGCGAGAAGTTATCTTAAAGAACATGCAAGTTGTCTTCTGATTGTGCTAGAGGCTCCAGTTATCGAGGAACATGTATGTTCATTTACTTTATTAGACTGGATGGCGGAATCTTTTACAGAACATTATAATGACTTCCTCTTGGAGGCTGTCGCTACTTATCGTGCTTACACGTTGATGGATTAACTTGGAGGTCGTCCATCTTCCATGATTCAAACTACACATTTTTTGAGTTTGTTCCCCTTTTTTTTTTTGACTCGACATTTAGGCTCTGCCGAGCCTTTGCGAGATGTTACATATTTTTTTCCATTTTCTCTCTTTCTTTTTCATATTTTACGATGGTTTTTCGAACTTTCACTACCATTTATATGGATGACCATTACATGCACTTGGTTCTGTCTCTGTCGAACTTGAACTCTGCGTTCCTAATTTGTATCCCTGTTGGTTCGTGGTCTGATCAAGGGAGGGTGTAGTGGAGACGGAGTTCCAGGTGCACACATTGCTATGTTAGCATAAGCGTCTTAGAAGTTAAAAAGCCATCTTGCCATTTTTGCTGCTTTGGCACACAACACTACAGATAGATGTTATTCTATGAAAACTGCTTGCTTGCCTTTTCTTCACATGAGAACGGTCTGTTATTCACATCCCTAGACGCGCACTGCGACCTTGGTCTGAACATTGTGTGCAGAAAAAGTCAGGGTCAACAAACAATGTATGCTTTTGAATTCAGGTTGATCGGCCCACGCTCTAGCCATAACACACACACAGCTGCAAATATCTGAAACTCAAGCTCCTTTAATATTGTAGTTTGCATGCATTAGATACACACTTTGAAGAAGACTTTTTCCAGACGCAAAGCTGATCCTGTGATGTGATTGACCTAAGCTGCTATTTAAGGTATGGGGTTCCCCATTCAAACCTAGAGACCTTCTATTAGTTTAATAATAGTAGGTTACTAGGGTGGTTGTATTCCACTATCATTTGTAATATGATTTCTCCCTTCATTTTCTATTGTATTGTAACAATGCTGATGTTTTTATTTTTAATCATTTGTCTGCTTATGTTAGCCAAAGTACTGCATCTTAGGACACGTAGTGTATAAAATAAACATTTCAAACTTTACTGTGTCTCTGATTACTCTTGTTGTGGACTGATATGAGAATAATACCGAACAGGTATTTCTAATTCCCACCATTCCTGAGAGTACCCTAAGTCACATGTTCTGGGTTGTCTAATCATTGGTAGCTTCGAGATGATATGAAGAGCGAATGAGACACTGATGCTAGTCGGATAGGGGTTCTGGGTACTGAGGTGAGTTTTTGGTACACCACAATTCACTGAGGTCTTGGTTTCCTGTGCATAGTTCTGTGTATGAGCAGAATCCCTGCAAAAGACGCATACCAATGATTAGTGCTTTCTATGGCATTTACAGAATCTCTGTCGGAATCCTTACTCCTACCCTCTTTGCTGAATATAGAGACAGTTGTCGATCCTGAATTGTTATTGAACTCATGGCTATACGCATTGGTGTTTTCAATCCAGGCACAAACAAAGACTGAACCTTTAAAACCATACAAACTCTTCTGCGAATACCTCTTTACTCTTGGGATTTCCAAGAAAAATTATACGAGAACGTTCCACGTACTTATCTCAACGGCACGAAGAGTGCTTGCACTGCAGCAGGATTCTTCTCTGCATTGATACAGAGAAGACTTATGGGATTCTCAACTCACCCTTACATTTCAGCCCAACACAATTTCCTTATTTTTCACATACTATTTGCTATCTAACTTTCTCCAAGTCACAGTATGTCATACTTCAACCGAAAATGGATGAAGAAACAGAAAGAAGTGCGGCACAAAGTCTATTTGCAAGAGCTCCCAATAAAACCCAAAGTGGAATTATAAAAATAAATACTAAGTACACTTCACTGCAAGACAAACTCAAAAGATATGAAAAACTTAAGAAGTCCTAAACATCGAAATGATGGGAGGCCATATCATTAGAGGACTATGTGGAAAAAGAAATGGTACCCAGAGGCCTCAGAATTTATTCCACGCCATCCTACGAATCCCTTAACCCTAGAACGGTACAAGAATGGGTGGAAAATTCTGCCCAAAGTTCGAAACGCATGTTGATGATTCCAATCAAGTATGCCTGGGAGGACAGGGAAGGGATAATGAAAGAACTTAAAACCTTGGGGGAAGAAATAATGAAACGTAAAGAACAAGAGGCCATCAACAAGTTTATGACGGATTTAAAAGGGAGACTGAAAAGATACGAAGATGATATAAAAGCAAGAAAACAACGAAAGCTGCACCACGACTGGCACAAGGGGAAACCATAGAGGACATATCTGGAATCCCTAGCACCATGGAGTCAATAAACAGTAGTGCTACTGAGGGAGAGACACTTGAAAAAAATACCAGAACGAATGAAGGAGCGAGTGGAACAAGACCACAAGCCCATTTTTTAGAGGAATATCGCCTCATGCGAACAGGGAGGCAAATTCCGAGGACGGTGCAACCGCCCAAAACAAGAGGGAGAAGTCAGGGATAGAAGAGAAGAGGAAGAAACGCGGAATAAACTGGCAAAGAAGACAGCAGATCAGACAGAGGATCAGGAAGAGGACGAGGACGTGAACAAAGACCAATAGGAATCAAGAAGAGTGGTCCAAAACAGCAACACTAATGGAAGACGAAATGCTAAATAAAACAATTGTGAAGTTATCATACAGACTGCTTAGCATGGAGGATAAAAGGACCCTATGCCTAGGACTTTCGTTCTGTCCTACTGGTAGTTTTAATTACCCCAAAACAAGAATTGATATATTCAAATGTGTCCGAAAACTAAAGCTTAAGAAGTGGCACAGCATCAAATGGACGAGACCGCGGGACCTAACTGAGAATAACACTACAGACAGTAACGAAAGGGAAGAAACACCTCCCATAAGTATAGGTGACTTTAACACGATAACTACTCTACATGACCTACACAATGACCCGGACTGCTTAATGAACATAGATACAGAAGAAATAATCACAGATCGCCCAGCACAAACTGGATTCAAACCAAAATCCATTTTCTATCCTATGACACCCCATGACAACATAGATGCTTTTCACGAGACAGTGATAAAGGACCTCATCAAGTTTTGTCAAAGGACTAACAAACAAACATACAAAGCTGCAGAAACAAACTTTACCAAATAACAATGGGATATGGTGAAATCTTTAGCAGAAGACAAAAATCTCGTGATCCGACCCACAGACAAGGGAGGAAATATCCTCCTGTTAGACCGGAAGATGTACATTGAAGAGGCCCACAAACAACTCAGAGATCCTAAATACTATGTGGAAACCAACATGGAAGAATACAATGACCACATAATAAGAATCTGGGCCATGCACACAACATGGAAAGATCAAGGACTCCTACACTTGGAGGAATTCTGTTATCTGAAGAAGAATTATCTGAAACTACTGAGTTTCTATCTCCTGCCCAAAATCCATAAGAGTGCCATTAATCCACCAGGGTGACCGATAGTATCATCAATCGGATGTGTCTCAGAACATATATCTAAATATGTAGACAATTTTCTGCGAGAATATGTCCTAAACCTGCCATCATATACAAAGAATACCAAAGACATTCTTAATAAGATAAAGGATGAAGTCTGGGAAGATGATTGGACGTCAACTCATTGTACACAATAATAGACCATGAGCTGCGTTTGCAATGTTGTCATCACTACCTAAAAAGGAGAAAAATATGCTATAAGGAACACACCATGATATTACTTGAAATGATGACATTTTGTTTATCTAACAATATTTTTGTCTTTAATGGTACTATGTTCAAACAAGTCCTTGGCACCGCAATGGGGACTTGTTTCGCTCCGAGCTTTGCTAACCTTTTTCTCAGGGTGTGGGAGGAGGATGATCTCTTCATCATATGGAAAGGGGATGAAGAGTCAGCCAAAACCTTCATTGAGAAACTGAATATGAATACCTATAATCTTAAACAGACATACAACATCAGTAGGGTAGCCATTGAATTCCTAGACGTAGTAGTGGAAATAGAACAGAATAAAATATGCACTAAACTTCACAGAAAAGACACGGCAGGGAACAGTCTTCTCCATGCTCTGAGCAACCACCCAGAAACCTTGAAATGGAGTATCCCGTTTGGAGAACTGCTCAGAGCAAGGAGAAACTGTAGCATCATGGAAGATTTCCTAATTGAACAGGAAATGATGCTAGATAGATTCAGGGAGAGAGAATATCCTAAATGGGTGTTACAAAGAGCCTAAGAGAAGGTGAAAAACATTCCTAGAGAACACACATTGCAGGATAGACCGAGGGGGGAGGAAGAACACGAAAACCAACCCCGAATTATTCTCACCCTCAATGCGGGATCCAATAACATTTCCAAAATTCTCAATAGAAATTGGAACACGCTCACATGTGAATCTACTCTGACTAACAAACTATTTAAACATCTCAGAATAATGTACAGGAAAGGAAAAAATCTTAAAGACATCCTTACGAAGGGAGACATAGCCAAAATACACTCTAATACACGTCTTAATTTAAAAGGGTTTTTCCCCTGCGGCCATTGTAGGGCATGCCGCAACATTCAGATGCGGAAAAAATACCTCTCCCCAGTATCAGAGAGAAATATAGAGCAATTCCTGACATGTGAAACGACCTATGTCATTTACATTCTAGAATGCCCCTGCCATTTGAGGTATCTGGGGAGCACGACACTAGCAGCCAAAATAAGAGTTATGGAGCACATGAGGGCAATAACTAACAAAGTCCCTCATTATCCAGTAGCCAGGCATTTTGCCGAGTACCACTTGTCCAACAGCTCACTGCTGAAATTCCATGTAATAGAACAAATAGAATACAACAGAAGAGGGGGCAATAGGGAATTACAGCTGAGGCAACGTGAGTCCTGGCATATCATTAATTTACAGAGCAAACATCCTGGGGGCCTAAACCAGGATGAGGAACTGATTGTGCACCTGCGAGAACACTAGGTAGAATATTTCTTGCTTGAATTTTGTAAATAGTATGATGTACCTGGCCTAAAGACTGTGTGAGATTGATCAGTAGAATCAGATAGCAGTCTATTATGTGAAAAAATGCATATTACCAGTTTTAACCTTTACTATTAGATACTGATAGTTTTTTTTCTTTTTCTGTATTTCTTTTAACTTTAGGAGGAAAGGAAGGGGCCAACTCCGGAAGGGAATTGAGACTCTCCCTTACCCTTTTCTTCAAGAACGGCACATCAATATGTAACGATGTGACCATATTACAGATAAGAGAATCACTATGTTCCTAATAATACATTTGTGTTCCATTTTGTATATTTAATGTGTAGCTATTCAACATGGGGAAATAGGTGACACTATAATGTTTTGTATATTCACACTTGTATTCACTTTTTTCGTCCTTTGGGGCTGGTCTTTACATTTTTAGATGGTGAGAGTAAGGTTTTACGTAAGAATTTATTATGTAACTGGCAGGGTAGGTACCCAATATGCCCATATGCATTTATGGACACTATGTCGAAAATAGAACCAAATGCGTACCGTGGAAAATACTCGCAAGATTATCACATTCAGCAGAGTTAGAACATAGTGACATTGCAGCAACGGGAAGCATGTGTATATCTGCTCTGGCCACCAAGCACTATGTCTAGATAATTGTTTATGGATAAACCATTTCATATACAAATTTGTATGCGGTAAGAATAGTATTGACCATTTACATTGCATGACTAATACCAGTGCAGTAGCATATAACATGGCTAATTGATGTATACTAATGACACTATGTTGAAAGTATATTGTATATTTAGGCTGTCCGGAAATCGGTTTAACCCTATTGTCCTCAACAGTACCCTACCGGATAAAAATCAGCTGACCCGGTTGAAACCGAGTGTCACTGATTTTTTGCATTTATTGCACTGCTTGGCCACTTGAGGGCGCCAAAGCAGTACAAAACATATTGAGACGGGCTGATGTGATGCGTGTAATGGTGCCCAGTCAGCGCTGTAGCAGTGGCACACCTCCCAGTAGGTAGGATTGTGGGGGGCTGAGTCCTCAGAACCCTCCCTCCCCCGACAATCTGAAGCAGGCATCTCAAATCGGGAGTTAACACACTCTCCTACTTTGTCCTTTTGACGAGTTCACTGATGTTTCATCAATGCTGGCAGATTCCCCTACATGTTCCTTCCTCATCGCCGTATTTGAGCAGCTGCTTTCATCCAATAACACATTTAAATCAGATTGGTAAATCTTTTGTAGAAGTTTTGCCCGGAGGTCACTGTTGTCATTAAGGCTAACACTGCTGCGAACAAACAGAATTTTTAACTTGGCAAATGTCACCAAATGCTCAAAGAATGTGGCTGATAGAGCAATAATTTTTTTCTTAAACACACATTTATATGATGTGACTGAAAAAAGATTTTGCCGTTTTAGTACTTGCTTAACTGCGTAAAGCAGCAAGCAATAACTGAAAAGTGCACAACCATGTAACTTATGCAAAGAACGCGGCACTGTTGACTCTTTGTTTTTGATCTGATGAAACTGGAAAGAATGACAATGTGTTGAAAACTACAAATTATAATGCAGCAGATGCTAAATTATGTAATTATGCTTACAATACAGAGCTTTTGTTTAAAACATCAAAAACGCACAGGGCCCCATTTGAGAGGTGCACACAGAGACGGCCCAATCACTCCCTTGGACAGAAGGAAATATGCCGCACTTGCTGGTATGCCTTTTTCACAGATCAGTGGCTGCAGAGGGTGAGGGGTTGATGGGAGGGCAAGGTAGGGGGTGAATGGGAGCTAAAAGAACGGTTGAGAGTACTTTAAACTGAATCACTCCAGCCAAAGTAGGGGGCGTTGCTGGGTGTAGCACATTTATGCAAATAGTTCTTTTCACCCCTCTGAAGATTGGCGCCTCGGCACAGCTCGCCCATGCCATGCCAAAAGCCAGTCCTTGGTCCAAGAGTGAAATATTGTTCAGACATGATTTCTGCGCCGATCTTTTCACGTTGTGCGCATTACACCATGAACCGAAATAGATTTCACTGATTGATGTAAATTGTGACAACAGAACAATACTCTGGGAAAGGCAAAAATACTGTTTTCATACGTTATTCACCTTTGTCACTGAAGACCCACTGGGGTGCCAAAACCAATCTGCTCTGGTGCGCAAACGGTCTTACAACCATTAGTAGCTTCAAACTGGATCAAAGCTGCAGACTCCGTTAACTTTTTGTGACTGCACCAGAATAATACACTTGATAAACGTTGTTTACAAAAAAGGAAATCCCAGGAATGGATACATGTTTAGTGAATGAGGAACTGCGTGAATACTTTCAATGTGAAATATGTCTGTACCAGAGTGATGCAGGATCTGAACGATAGTGCTACATGTCTATTATTACAGCAAATAAGTAAAAGATGGCATGGGCATTCAGAATGTACGCTATGAAAGAGGCCAAAAATGGGATGGGCATGCAGGGTGCTTTTTTATTGTTACCTGGGGGTGATCATTTAAAAGAGAGCAAGGGTTCGATGTGAAAGAACAATTAATTATTATATAATGCAGTGGAAGTGATTTCTCTGTGGAGAGACCAAGGAATGCATCAGTCTTGCTTCCACACCATTCCTTTCACTTCAAATGTTTTCCCTATCAACCATTAAATAATAAAAGAACGTGAAGCATAAATCTTTCTAGAATAAGTTACGCATCAATCCCTGCCAGCCCAGCCCTCTATGAATGTATTTCTCCTAGAAACATTAAATGTGGCAGTAGATAAAGGGCAGCTAGTCCAACATTGGGAGCTAATTTTCAGCCTCTACTTCACAAAGGCCCTGAGATTTAACTTTGCTTTCGTAATACTATCACCATCAAATGTGTTAATGCAAATTAGTTTTGAATTAATTCAATTTACTGTTTTCTAAGACTCCTATAACAAGATAAAACAAGGTCTTTTGTGCCTTAGAAGAGTTCAGAAACTTGGTCTTACACTAGTGGGAAGTTGCCATCACTGAGAAGGCCCAACCACCTAGCAATTCTATCCTCACCTTTAAGATTTTAAGGATACATTGCGTTTATGACTTGAGAGCCCGAGGGTGGTAGTACATGGTTACACACAATCTCAGGGGAACGTGCAACATAACATTTAAGGTTTCATGTACCAAGCATGAAGGTTTGAAAAATACTCATTGTTTAACAGTGAGCCAGTGTAGTGAAGTTAAGGCAGGAGTTGCATGGTCTTTACTGGCCGGACCCAACACCATTCTGGGCCCAGAGTTTCTGACCAGCTAAATAGAATGAAGGGAACAATCTGTAAGACTGAGTTACTGAGCACTGCAGTGGCCAAGCCACAAAGAGATAAAAGGGTTCAAGATCTGAACTTTATGATAGGAGAAGGGCAACAAATAAAAACAAGAGCTGATTATTACTTTAATTTGTGTTCTGGCTGTTTTGGCGTTGCCCATCTCAAGTGGCAATGTTGAGAGGGCCCTTTCACATATAAAAGTTTACATGGGCGGAAAGAGCAAACACTCATGACCAAACACTCTCTAATGACGTATAGTATGGTGTGCTATAATAAGTTTTATTTGTAAAAATGTATTTGGAAACATATACACGGTATGTACACTGTCAATATACCATGCACTATCAGTGCAGAAAGCAAGCAATAATAAAAGCAAAACGTTCCATAAGCACCGGTAAAACACTGTTTCTGATGTTTTTAATGCCGCAAAAATGTATAACCACTGATAACCACTGTTTTTCTTAAGGTATTGAAATCACTGGAAAACACTGAAAAAACCCCACCAGAATTTACCAAAAATAGAAACTGAAAACAGGAAAGCCTATGTATATTGTAACAATGATCACTACACGAAACTATTGGAATAAGAACTGCTGTGACATATTGTACAGACTTTATTACAAGTACTAGTCTAAAATGGCCGTTATGTTTACGAATTTTACAGGACTATCCGAATGAAGTTCGCTTTCGCTGCCATGCTTTTGAAAGTATATAAATAACTTTAACCCACACTTCAGTGTGTAAGCAAGCCTGCTGTGACAGGAGAAACACGTTACTGAAATTAAATAAGACCTGGTGGTGAGATTACCCTCCTGTGTGATCGTCTACTTTGCCTTTTGGGAGAATTTCGAAGTCGGCGCGCTCGTACCTTTCCCCCCCGGTAGACCCATCTTGTCAAGCATAGGAGGCCCCACTGAGAGAAGGGCAGAGTATGTCGGCATGTTCCTTCAACCAATAGTGCAGAATCTCCCCTTGTTAATTAGGGATACCAAACACGTCCTTAGCCTGTTGTGCGATCTCACGTGGCAAGCAGACATCATCTTAGCTATTCTAGACGTAGTCTCACTATACAATAGCATCAAACCTGAATTTGGCATAAAAGCCATGGAATGGCATCTATGCAAGAGACCGGCGACCCAATGGCAACATACACAGATGCTATTAAGTATGACGGACCTCATACTCAATAACAACTGCTTTATATTCGAGGGCCAGTGGTACAAGCAAACACAAGGGATGGCCATGGGCTCCAAATTCACCCCATCGTTTGGCAACCTCTTTATGGTTCTTTGAAAACCAACTAATATGGAGGCAAATGGGCAATGCCTTTAATCAATACATTGTGTACTGGGGCCATTTATGACTGCCTTTTTATTGTGGGCAGGAACAGAGAGCAAACTTGGTGAGGTTTATGATTACCTGAACAATAACCCACTACGAATGAGGTTCACACACCAAAACAGCAGGACCAACATAATCTTCCTGGATGTTGAACTGTACGTCAGCAATGGGGCAATATATAGCAAACTGTACTGCAAAACCACAGCATGCAATGCTGTCCTACATGCAGCAAGCTCACACCCCCACACCAAATCAGGGCCATTCCTTACGGAGAATTTACAGTATCTAGAAGAAACTGTAGTGAAGGAACTGAGTTCATCACATGCCTGAAATCCATGAAAACCAGATTCAAAGCCAGAGGTTACAATCAACACATCCTTGACAGAGCAGAACAACGCGTTATCAAATTACCCAGCGCAGATACCCCTAGAGATAGGGGGTGCGCACCACAGACCAACCAGCCAGTAAGAGTCATAACAAAGCACAATGATTGGTCATTCATACTAGCAAAGAGAATGCAAAAACATTGGAACAATCTGAAGACAGATACATCCCTATACAGGTTTACGATGCAAAGACCTCTCATCACCTACAGCAGAGGAAGGACACTGAGATCAATCCTCAGTCCCACTGTCCCAACAGATATCAGAGACAATGATTGGCTCACCCAACAGACCCTAGGGTTTCACGAATATGGCTTCTGCGGGGTATGCAGATAGGCGAAGAATAACACCAAAGTATTCCATGGCCCGGACTGGTGTGAATACAAAATCAAACGGAACATTAATTGCATGACCAAATATGTAGTATACATAATCAGTTGCAAATGCAACAAACATTACGTGGGCAGCACCATAATAATGCTGAAAGATTGCATCAGCGAACACACCAGGGCACTCAAGCAAGGCGATGATAAATACCCCATGGCAGTACACGCCATAAACTGCAAGGCACAAGGCCCCTACAAACAATTCACATTTTTGGGCATAGAAAAAAATCCTTCCAAATAAGAGTGGTGGCAGTAGAGAACTACAGCTACGCCGCTTGCAGGTAACTTGGATAGTGTGATTAAAAACAGTCAAACATGGTCTAAACACCGACCACGAGATGCAATATTTTCTGGGGGACTGGGACAACTATAATTGACACCTCAGACATAAAGCCTGCATCCATGAAGGAGTAGACCCCCAGGGTAAAGACTCAAAACCCATACTACGTGCGGTCCATTGCAACCTCAATAAACTGTTGCTTATTAACCATGTAGTTTAACTGTTCAACTATTTCAACGATTGGCTGAGAGACATATGAGACCGCTTGCATAGTCCATTGCAGTAATGTTATATACCACTGTACTTACCTATTCTTCAACCTAACAAGCATATTAGATCGATTGCTTACTTAAATACAGCAAATGTGTGTACTGCCATATGTTATCGACCATTGCACCCTCAGTCTCCCCGTTCACTGTGGCGCCAGGCAAGCCAAAGATGCATAAAGTCGCAAAGGTTCTACCGATTCACTTACTGCCTTCATTAAGAGAAAATTCTGTATTAACAAGTTTCTACATACAAAAATTGTTGATGTATAATATCATATGCTTTCTTATCAGGACATTGTAATTTTGATCACATACTGTGATACTATACTCTAATTCTACATCTGTCGCTCTGTTTCTGTTATCTTTCACTTGCACTCCACATATTCGCTTTTTCCCTTCAATGTACTCCCCTCCACTTCCACACAACTCCTTTTGCGGGGGTGTCTCGGTAGTTTAGAACTGCCACCACAGCAAGAATTGATCGCAAATGATTGTCCGTTACTTTTCTCAATTAACTTGTAGCTTCGATAGCCACCCATATGTCAGATGGACATTCAGACCCAGAAGTACCTCCCCCAGCCCATTCCACCACATCGGGGGAGAGTGGTAACGTACCATATATATATAACTCCTTATTCCTATCTGATACATACAGTGTACGATAATGAGGGTGCAGATTTAATCTTGTGTATTCCCAGGTCCCATCGACTCTAATGTTGCACCTTCCCCCAACGTGTCATAGCTAGTTACTCCCCGCACCAGGCACCAGATAACTCCTTCCAGACGCAGTTCTTGAACGAACAGGAAGGGTTACGCCTGGTAGGGCATTTCTACCGTGAGCGCACCTGGCATCCAGTAATGATATATTTCCTCTCCTTTCTTCTACATTGCAGCCCTGAACACGGCTCCACCCTCTTATTACAATAGTCCAGACCAGAGACTTTACATAAGAAAATACCCACACCCATATCAGCTGGGAAGGAAGTACAACTGGCGGAGCATCCGTTGTATGAACTAATACTTACCATTGATTGACCTATACTCATTTCTCAACCATCCCACCCTTTCTTCCATGTTTCCCATACACTGTCTACGTCTTCTCAAGAGCCTGACAGATAGGCATGCACATGAGTATGCTGGGGTTAACATATCACAGGGGAGATACTTTCCTGCCAAGGGAACCGGTCTCCTACATGTATTGGTTTCCACCTCTAACAGAGCCTGCACAGGCCTTTCCTTCTCCCCACATCTCCCTCCTGTCCCTCCTTTCCGTTCCTCTCTCAAAGTTTTCTTCCCATCCTTCTTACTTTATCTTTCTACCACTTTTTTTTCTGAATTGATTTACAATAATTAAAGCAATCACTCTTATATGTTAGAGGCACCAATATGTAATGTACAACACAAATGTCACCATACAGTGAGTCCATGCACTATTCACCATTTCCACCATAGCTCCTGCACCATCATTTGTGTATCAAATTTGACCTGCTACACATGGATCTTGTCATGAAGGGTACTTTTTCACCTTGTCACCTGTCGCCATTGACAACTCACCAATGACCCTGTGGGTCCAAAATGTCTGTTTACAGTCTCTTGTACATCATTACAGCCCTGAAGAAGTCTTGGGGTATTCCCCGGATTAAACAAGTGTTGGCTGGGCAATCGCACGCAATAAAGAACAAACATTACTTCAAAGTGTTCTTCTACATGTTTAATGTATCGTATGGATACTGTATTTCTTACCTGTTGAACCCTGACATAGAGAAATTGTGACATATACAATATTGACGTGTGCACGGGCCCGCTTATGCTTCATTGGCTTTGTGTCAGTTTCCAGGGGTTTAGGGACTTCCCCCTCCTGTAGCACAGTTGCATAACGACTGCAGTCATATACTTACGTATACCCGGTTCAGGCGCCACCACGTACCGCATACTTCAAAAACCCTATTCTTTGCGTACCTCCCGGGGCTAGTTTTACTAAATGCGGGGGGCCACGTGGCCCCTTGCAGCCCCAGGGACCATCACCTCCCCGGGACTATATTCACAATAATGTGTCGGGGGGCTGCAGCACCCCCAAGCAGCTCCATGGGAACGCCACCTCCCCAGGGCTATATTTAAAAATAATGCATGGAGGGGCGTTCTGGCCCCCTACATAGCCACAGGGATGCCATCTCCATGGGGCTATTTTCCAAATGGGAGGGGGAGATGTGCAGCCCCCCTGCTGGAGCTGTGAATGGCCGAGACATCGGAGGCCTTCAGGCTCCTTCCCTGGTCCAAAAGGATATGGCCATGCCCTGGGGGGCCCCTCCCTTACAATAAAATAACAAAAAAAAAAAGAAATTGAATGGCCCCGGGGGATGGGGTCCCAAGGGCCAAAAATGGCCCATGAGAGGGACCTATCGGCTCCCCTCCCTTGAAATAAAAATGGAAAATTGGCCGGGCCCCGGAGGATGAGGAGGGACCCGGCCCCACCTCCCTGGAAATAAAATAAAATAATAAAAAAAGAAATGTCCTGGCCAGGGGTTGGGGTTCATTGGGACGCGTGGCCCCCCTCCCTTATGTAGGTACTGGTATGGGAGTGTCAATGGTTTCAAGAATGGTAGTGTGAAAGTTGAAGTGAGTGTATAAAAGGTTTTATGGGGGCGTGATTGGGTGCCCCAAAGATTCTGTGGATGATGTCATCAAGGATGTCATTTGAGATGTCATCAGACCATGTCATGAATGATGTAATATGTGAGGTCATAAGCAGTGCATTGCGGGGTAGCATTTTATAATTAACTCAGGTAAATATAACTTCTGAATTTCTTTGGTTTTGTACGAGTGAAATGTCAGCCTAACTATAACATTCATAAAACCTTTGGATATACATATATACACACACATGTGTATTATTATTTATGTATTTATAGATAAGTATATGTTTATATATAGTATTGAATTGTACTTGCATTTATTTAATTTACATTATATTAATATCAAAGTATTTAAGATTTACTATTTTTGGGGGTTGCTAGAGAGCCCGGCCGCAAGTTGCCCATCACTCCATGAGGCTCTGCAGGCCGGAGAGCTTATCCTGCAATTTATCTGTCCTTTTCAGTGGCATCTGCGGCCACTGGTCAGCAACAGGGATCTCTCTTATGCTGATATAAGTGGGGACCTCATTATTGCCTATGCTGGTGCAGCCTGAGTGGAACTAAAGGAAAACTGTTAACTTCCCCTGTGAGAGGATCATGGCTATTATATGATAACCAGGGAGACTCAGCAGAATGTGAGGGAGCCCCCTCCCCTGTGAGAGACTGAAGATCTGTGCAGTGCTGGCCATCACAATGATCCCTGCGGCCTAGTCTAGAGGAGGATGGGCCCGAGGCTGCCATATGTAACCTGCTGGAGTTGGGTCTGTGCTGGCTGAGAGGCCCGGCATTCCTGAATTGAGCCTTCTCCCCTGCTGGACCATGCAAATGTGAGCGGGTCATGCATGCAGCCCCAGAGAATCCTGCCCGGGGACACCCGAGTGCCTGGTGGTCGGATAGCCTAATATATGCCCCTAGGCCCAGGGAGCTTGCAGGTGGCTCATTCAGTGACGTACCGGTCTGGCTGCCAAGGCAGTGGGACTGGATGAATGGCCCTGGCTCACTCTCCAGGCAAAGAAGTCTGAACTGTCCTGATGTATTGCCCCTGGGCTGAGGAGGACATCGGCACCAGCAGTGAAAGGCAGAGGTGAGCCCTACACCGCTGGAGAACCTAATAGAGAGCCAGCGAGTGATTTTAGGAATTACTAGACAGTAGATAGGACTGGGGGGGGCCCCTTTCAGACACTGTTGCCCTGTAGCTAGTGAGCTCCCTGTACATCTTTTGGTGCAAAACTTGTTGAGAACTCGGGACACTCTGGAGTTCCTTGGGGCTGGCCTGCTTGTACCCCTGTTGTGGTCTGCTGTGGTGTGGTGAGGCCTAGCTCCCACTGAAAATTAAACATTATTTGCAGGTTGGTGGACTCTGGAGTCTTCTTGAGGCAGGCCCCTTCCCTCTGCCACTCAACAATGCAGTGACCTGGACCTGCGGTCAACTTGTGCCCCCTGGATACCCTTTGCTCAGGGGGAGGTGGGACTGCTGCTGGGGGACTGGGTGCTGGAAGGGTCACTGCACGCTGCCTTGTCATTGACATCATGATAGGGAAAACAGACACCAGACAAACTAAATTGTCATTGGAAAAATGCAGTCAGTCTCGGAAATCGGGTGCCCCCAGGAAGAGTACCCCCAACCCTGTTGGTGTTGGGGAATCGTTCTAGGAACCTGATGTCCGTGCAATGTTGTTGCACCTAAAACATAGCCTAACAGCCATAGACAACAAAACAGACCTGCTGACCAACAGATTTGATCTCCTCGAGGAGAAAGTAGTATGCCACGATGAATGACTTGGTCAACTTGAGCAACTCACGTTGAGGGTAGACGACGATGGAGCCACAGCAAAAGAGAAACTACTCTAAATGGAAAAAGTATTGGAACTGATCCACAACAAAAATTAGGATTTGGTGGCCAGATCCAGATGGAACATTCTCAGAGTAATGCGGATTCTGGTGTCTACTGCTATGAACTGTATGCCAGATTA
The DNA here is from genome assembly GCF_964204655.1 of Triturus cristatus. Classification (NCBI taxonomy): domain Eukaryota; kingdom Metazoa; phylum Chordata; class Amphibia; order Caudata; family Salamandridae; genus Triturus; species Triturus cristatus. Next base: position 373,290,530 of record NC_140582.1, on the reverse strand, counting down.
ATGGAGATGATGCTGCAATCCCTTTTCGGCGAAGCGCTGTCCGCTGTCTGTATAGTAGAATGAGCGGACAGAACACTGGGCCTGAGGCCTCCACCTGGGACAATGGCCCACCCTGTAATTGTACTTAAATTACAGAGACAGAGATATGGTGCTAAGACTCAGCAGAGATAAACAGATGATCAACTATCAGGGAAAAAATATATCATTTTACTTGCAATTTGCAATGGCCGTCCAGGCTGCCAGAAGATACTTTCTGCAGGTAAAGCGCTCCCGCCTCAGCTCCGATGCTAAATACTCAATCCTATATCCAGCCAAGCTGTGCATATTTCAAGCAGGATAAACCATGAATTTCACTGACCCCAAGGCAGCTTCCAGGTTCAACATAAGCCTCCCACCAGCTGCAACTGGCTCAAGGTTTGACCCTGAGGCCACAGAATCTAGCTGCATCAGTGACAATGATTGCTCATGTAGGCTCCTGGGGGACATGAGCAACAATGACTGGCTACCAGCTGCCCCTGAGTGGAATCGCCCTAAATACGGAACCCTGCTGTGAAGCCCTGCTTTCTGGACGTATGGTCCTGAACTGCTGAACTATGGTAATTGTGGGTCCCTCTCCACTGAGCAGGTGCTGGACACTGATATCTTCTGTATCCGGCTGCCCAGTTTACTCTTGGCCAGGAAAGTGCCAGGCCACTGGCGTGTCCCCCTCTGGGATGATTTCCTACTAGTTCTTCATTGGTGGCCTATTGTGGACAAGGTGGGACTAGGATAGCTGCAGTCAGCATGATTGGGGGGGGGGGGGCTGAAGTGTGAGTGGGGTGGGAATAGTTGCTGATAAATAGTTGTAATTGTTTCTCTCCCTTTTTTCTTTCACCTTGTCTACCTTCCTCCCCCTCCTCCGTCGCACATTGCACTGCTACACTACTGTGCGCCCCCTCATCTTTACTATGGTGCCGTTAATGTACATAACCTGGAATGTTCAAGGATTAAATGAAAGGCGCAAAGCACGAGTAGTCATGGCCTAACTGCAACGACATGGCACAGATATATGCTTTTTATAAGAGTTGCACCTGACAGATCACATACTGCTACACCAGTGAGTAGAATGGATTGCGGAAAAGCATGTTGCTTGCTGCTCAATCTATGCTTATGGCACAGATATACTCATTAAGAAGGGCCTGCCCTGGCTTATCTGTGCCAGGTCCTATGGGACAAACAGGGGTGCTATGTGATGCTTGCCGGCACCTTACAGGGAGGTCCCCTCAGGATAATCTCCATCTACGGTCCTAACATGGATGACCCCAGTATTTTTGTCGAAACTCGGAGGCTGGCGAACATTCTTGGCCCAGGCACAATTATATGGGGAGGTGACTTTAACATGATTCTAGATACATTGATAGATAGATCCGGCAATTCCCGCTGCCCACACCCGTGAGTGGCAGCCCAATTGCAGGCTATAATAGCTGACAATGAACTGGTTGACCTCTGGAGAGGAAGGCAGAGCAACAGTGAGGAGGGCACGTGTGTTGCCTCAATTAATGCTCTGTGGTCATGCATTGCCTTTTGGCTTGCTTCACGGGATGTAGACACTTGGGCCACTGAGCCATACCATCTGCCACGGACTTTCTCAGATCACGACCCTGTGCGCCTTATGCTCTCTCCACCCGAGTTTCCATCTTGGACACACATGGCATTTGAGAGATCAGGTATTCAAAGAGAGTATCTGTACAGTTATAGTGGAATATTTTGTGAATATTAAGGGCACAGTTGTTTCTTGCTTGACTCTGTGGGTGGCATTTAAAACTGTAATTCAAGGGGAATGTATAGCTAAACAGACCAGTGTCTTGAGGGTGCTTCGTGGGGAGATAAAGCAACTTTTAGCTGCTATCCGTGCGATGGAACTCAAGTACTTTGCTGACCACATCGTGCCTACACTTGCCAGAATTTGCAGTAAGTTAAATGATTTTGAGAAATCAGTGGGCATTAGGAGACACATCTTGGCAAAGAGGTGCATGCTAGGCGATAAGGTGAGGGAGCCTGAGTGGGCAAAACTTTGGCAGGTGTTCTTCAATGTAATATGAGAGTCTAAGGGAACGGGAAGAATTAGGGTTAGTTAGGGAGGAGTGGGCGAACCTCGTATGCAGCAGTAGCATTAATAACAGTGCGTAATTGAAAGCAAAGAATAGCCATGGGAAACTGTGCTAGACTGAATAGCAACTATGTCAGTAATGTAAAGACCGCACATATTTCAAAGTAACTAGGTCGTCATAGGCAGGCTGAAAGGCGGTCATGCTCAACCGAGCCGCAGCCCGATTTGCAAGTTTTAAGGCCAGAATTAGATTCCATTAGTATAATGTTTGAGTAACCGTAAAGCCTGGACGGCTGCACAAGACATCGCTTGAGTAAGTAAGAATGAAGGACGAAATCTAGTGTTAGACATAGTCAAAAGGGTTAATTGACTTGAGCGGAACTTAAAGACGTAATGTTACACAGAAAACTGGATGGAGTGGCTCTCAAGTAAGGGGGTAACTTCCGAACTTCCCACAAAATGGAGAATTAAAGTATGGATGAAAGGCGCAGTAAATATCACTAGTTTATGTGCGAAAATTCAGCACACTGCGCCAGTTCAGATTTTTGCAGTTTGCCAGGCGTGGGAGAATCACTTTGGCGTTCCCATCTCTGAGGCCCAGTGGAGCTTGGGCTGCACTGCGGTGAAAGCATTATCACCCAATTTTAGGCTCCGACTCGTGCACTTTAAATTCTTCCACAAGTTCTACAGAATACTAGAGCGACTGTTTAAAATGGGTTTACAGGATGACACTCACTGCACTAGATGCTCAGAGCACTGCGTTGACTTTATTCACTAACCTTGGGCGTGTCCTTGAATAGGAAGATATTGGCAGTTTATATTTGATGCCATTGATGGGATGACAGGCGTGTAGCTAGAGCCCAACCCCCTAGTAGCATTATTTGGCTATGTTAAAGATGTTCCCCTGTGGAAATGAACCGCTCTCTTGCTACTCCTGGGTAAGAGGTGAGTGGCAATCAGCTCAGGCCGTCACCCAGTCCACCAACGGAAGGCCCGGCTCAGGGACGCTATTTACTGTCAAGACCAGTTGATGGTATATTGGGAATTAAAGCCAGTCCGAACACCTCCCAAAGACATTTGTTCCCCTCTTGAATTGTACCTGCGGCTGCGGGTTGCTGAGGAAGAAGAGACCAATTCTCATGACACAAACTAAGACAATCGAAATCTGTCACATCTCCTGACACCAATAAACCATCCCAAGACGACAACCGAGGGGACACTGGCTTGAGACCAAAATCCTCCTTCACTCCCCAAGCGCAGTGTTACCAGTGGAAATCCTGGCCTTTGAAAAGGCGGTTCTGAAAGACATTGGCGAGATTGACCCCAGAACTATAAGTTTTTCACAATACAACAAGAGAAGGACAAACGGCGATGAAGGGACTATCCAATGATGGAAGCCTTGTCATAAAACCTGTAGACAAGGGGACGCAATGATGTACAAAGAGTGGATGCTTACTGCACTGAATGCCTGAGACTCTTGACTGATGAAGGAAATTACAAACGCCCGACAAAAGACCTCATGGAACGCCTACAAATACAGATACCCAGCATGAAACAGGAGGCCCTGGAACACAACTGGATTACGTATAAAGAGGGAGAATTCTTGCATAACCCTAACCCAATCACTCCCTACTTCTACACCATCCCAGAAATTCATAAATCATTGATTAATCCACCATGACGACCCATTGTGTCTGGAATTGCTTCAATTTTGGAGCCGTTATCAAAATTTCCTCAGAACCCTCATCTAGAAAACGGATACATATTTAATAGAAACCAAGGCAGTACTATGCCTCCTGAGGGACGTTCTTTTTAATCCTGTAACAGAAATTCTGATTGGACTTGATGTGGAGAGCCTCTACGCTAGTCTACCCCATCGAGAAATGCACAACATCATGAAAGAAGTACTGTTTAAACAAGATTGATTTGATCACACACCTAGGCACCTAATACTGAAATGTTGAAAGTGGGCTCATATAGAAAACTTTTTTCGCTTTGAGGATATGCGATTTCTCCAACAGCATGGGACCAGCATGGGGAGTACCTTTGCCCCCAGTATAGTGGGCCTCTATGTACATTATCTGGAGACATAACATTCTCAATCAGGCAAATATCTTTCTTCAAAACATCAAACTATGGAAAAGGTACATTGATGACATTCTATTGATATGGAGGGGCAACGAAACAACAGCTAAAGTCTTTCTATCATGGCTCAATGATCAAAACACCTTTCTAAAATTCACTCATACCATGAGCAGAAAGGAGCTGGTATTTTTGGATCTGAATATCATTGCGGAAAAAGGTATTTTGAAGACCAATACACATGAAAAACCAACCGCAAAAACTGTTTCCTTTAATATGACAGTTTCAAACGCAGACATCTAAAAGAAATTCTACCTTTCGGCCAGTTTCTCAGGATCAGGAGAAATTGCACCAAACTCAGTGATTACAAGAAACAAGCTGACCAACTGACTGAAAAACTGGTGGCTAGGAACTACCAGAGATGAATAGTGTCTCAAGCAAGAAAATACATATTGAACAACCACAGAGATGCCCTCCTGGATCCCCATCCTACACAGAATGATAAAGAAGAGAGACCCATCTGCATCACAACATATAATATAGCTTCGAACCTGGTCTGTAAAATCGTCCAGAAACATTGGTGCATTTTGAACAGTGGGAATCTGTCTATACCAATACCCATGTTTTCCCAAGGAAGAGGAAAGTGCCTAAGGGACATGCTGGTACACAGTCGGCCACGCACAGTGAACGACAGAACAAGGACACTAACCAACACTATGATGTTACCCTTGGGCCACTGCCCATGTGGGAACTGTAGCATCTGCCACCTCACTGAAGGCACCAAAACGGTGTCCTTTAACAATAAAATTACAACTCCGTAGCTTTACAAACTGAAACACATTATGAGTGGTTTACCTAATAACTTACCCTTGCAATCTGCACTACATGGGTATGACCACTCGCAAAATCAGAACAAGAATCTGCGAACATCGCAGCAACCTGAGATGTCAACGTACAACAACTAAGGTGCCATCCCATTTCCTTGAACTAAAACACACACCCTGTGACTTGAGATGGGTAGTCCTGTAACATATCAAGGACTCAGTAAATTCAGAAAGGAGACTTTTCAAACTTAAAACAACACACTGAGCCTCAACAACAATATCCCTTGGGGCCAGTTTCTCTAATCTGAGTTCCGGGTGACCATTTTGAATTGCTTATCCCCTTTAAGCAAGGGTAGTGCAGAGGGACCATAAATTAATGAAACTAGAATTTTGACTGATCTAAAAATCACCTAACTAAGTGCCCTGCTATTAGATTCCAACAAGAAAGTATTAATGGTACTTGAAAACCCTATTGGAATCATATTTCAATAGTTGAAAAAACCTCTTTACTGATACCTACATCGGTTTGTTGGAATATTCCTGAATTCTCATTCCTCACATCTGTGTCTCTAGTGGTTTTGCGTTTTTTCCTTTTTCTTTATCCGGTTTATCGTAGCCCAACATAGTTCATCAAGCACACTGTTAGCATGATGTAACATTTGCCCCAATCAAGGTTTATTAACCAAGAGACTGAGGGCCCTCCTCAATTTATTTTAATGTTTCTGTGCCTTTTTTCTCTCAAAAATAAATGAACATATTCCATTTTTAGGTCTCGCGAGCCAAAGGCTCGAAGAGACATTTTATATCTGGGCTTTTCAAAGTGCTGCCGTGGCCTAAAGCTACAGTGCACGTGAACGTGCACGCGCGCAGCGCCATGTGTCTTTTCTCCGTAGCGATCGTAATCACGATCACTTTCACTTTCGCGGCCGCGTTTTCAAAGCTTGTTTTTGTCTGCAGTTAGCCATTTCGGATGAATTTTAGCAAACGAATCGCTTTGATTAAAGGAGTCTAGCATTAGCAGTAGCCTAAAAGCTGACATCCATTATGTTTTGAGGTTAGTTGCAACCTCTTTTTTACACCGTAGAAAGTATACACAGTGGCATTATAGTTCAATTTGTCACTAGAAGCCAATTCTGCACATCTTGCAGCGAACCACCAGTTCCCTGGTATTGGTGTGGCCAGAACGTCATACTAAGTAGTAGAAAAGAAGATGAACTTGCCAGGGAATCTTCGAACTATAGCCAACAAAAAGAACATGTTTTATCTGATAGCCCGCACCTCCATCAGATAACATACTGTGTTGTGTTCCTCCTATGTACCGGTCCCGTCACCTGATACTGAGTGGCAGAGCCATTAATTATACAATTACGAGATAAAAAGTGCAAGCCAAAGAGTGTGTAACAGGTCCCAGGCCAAGTGTCGGTTCTTTTTCTCCCTAGTATCCATCGTGCTTACGTCATTGCTGATTCCCGCTCATGTTCACATAATAAAGGACACTCTGGGTACCAGCTTATGCAGCTACAGTTGCATGTCCCACTAGGCTGAAAAGATGTGCACATCAAAAGTTCAAAAACTACTGATTCTGGGAAGCAGTGACCTGTACTAGTTAAGCAGCATCGGAATGTTTTATGGACTCCTCTTATATGGCAGTGCTGTTATCCAGTCCTTCCTTGGGCCTTGCCTGGAAAATATTCGAGGCTCCATTTAGGTCCTCCAATGCTCTAATTGTTTAGCAGAGCATTTTTTGAATCTCCCTAATACTTACCGCCTGTTCTCAGGGAATGGTTCGGTTCGATCTTCTTCCATTTTCCAAGGGCAGGTAAATAAAAGTTTGCAGAAATGTTTTCCGTCTCCTGAAATCATAAATTGACGGTGCACTCTTCCATCCTAAGACACTTGGCTTTCTTTCTCGTATGAATGCCTACTGTTCCAAGACTCAAATTATGGAACCAGTGTTAGTCTCTGCTAACCAGTATTAGAATTTCTCTCCTGCCAGATATCATTGGTGTTTATCATTGAAGTGAAAACTTCCAGATTGTTTGGGCTACTAAACCCTGCGTTGCCCACTTGTGCAGTGCTCGAAATGCAGCCAACACCTTAGAGATTTGGTTTGACAGTCCTTCCAAACTGGGACAAGGTTCAGGTTTTTTCAAATATTGTGCAGCGAAAACATATCAGTTAAAGGATTTATAAAGTGCACACCTGCCAACAGGTGTCTCTTCTCTCCCCCCCCCCCCCCAACCCCACCAAAAAAGGAGTATTTCGGGCGCAGAAGTCAAGGCTTCAATGTAAAGTCGAAGCACTTACTGCAGGATCCTGAGAAGTCTGTGGAACCAAGTGCACTTCTAAGCCAGAGCAGCTCAGATGTAATATCTATGCCACACAGTAATAATTTTAGAGCAATCAATATCATTTGTGGTTACAAAGACCTGTATATGTAGATGCTTTTATTTTCCATTCTTTGCCAAATTTATTATGAGTTTGTTAACGGCAGCACTGCCCAAGGAAATATTCAAAATTATTCTTCATCACAAGACCAAATGTGATGACATGTCGAGGGTTTTCTTGTTTCTACTAAGCAAGACCTGTTGAGTTAGTTTTCTTGTAGGACAATTGCAGGGGCGGTATGTAAGGAGTTAATGGCTACATTTATTAAAGCCCTTTTTAAACTCCGGAGTTTTTGTATAGATCACTCATAGCCATGTCATCGTGGTGCTATTGGGCCATTGGTCTGTTGGTTAATCTTGTTTAGGTCGAGCCTGGGCCGCGCATGCTCTGCGAGGCATGCTATATTTAGGTGTGGACTTGAAGCTCCGCCCATCTTTTCAATTGGCTCCTGTTACTGTCCTTTTAAAATCGTTGCTTTTGATTCATGAATATGCTTAGTAGTCCCTCCTTAGCACCGCCTTGTCTGCATTTGTAACCTCCCATGAGGAATGGAATTTTTACTTGTCGTGTTACACGATCTGCTTTATGTACAGTCTGTGAGCACTATTTTCTTTAATGATTTTCCCCAATTCCACCCACAGCGTGCTTTCCTGCAAGGGTGCCTGCTTTGCCTCCGGGCGCCGCGCTACCGTTTCAGCACAGCGCCTGCTTTTAATTTTTTTATTACAAATAGGGCAACTAGTGCCTTTACATGTACGTTATTTTTGTATCTGACATCGCGGCACGCTTATACTATAGCGTCTGCACAACTTTATTTTCTTCGGCCCTTGCCCCGTTTTATATGCATTGTTTATTTTGCAAGTGTGGCTCGCTTTCAGGATTTGTGCCGAGCACCTGCACTTTCTTCGGAACTTGCTCCTTTTTAGGTCTCGCCTGAGCCAGCGCTTTGGCGCTGCTCTGGCGAGAGTTTTAGTAAGCGGGTTTTGGAAGTGCTAACTAGTGGCTTTTTTTCAGGCCTCCAGCTACAGTGCATGTGCGCCGGGCGCGCGCACCATTTGTCAGCCTGCGTGATCACTTTTGCGGCCGCTTTGATGTTCTCAGTGAGCCGCGCTGCCACTGAGAACATCAAAGCGGCCGCGTAAGTGCACACCATTTGCCAGCCTGCGTGCCTCTCTCCGCCTTAGTGGGCGCGACGTGCCCTACCCCCCTCCCTTATCCCACTTCCTGCTTGTTTAAACTTTCAGTGCGAGGCGCGCGCCTGTTAAGATATGGGGCCGCAACACTTGTGTATTGCTGGGTCTGTCTGACCACATTTCAACTTGCACTAATGCAGCGCTGCCCTTCACGTGCTCTTTCCACCCCCTCTCTGCCGCCTAAGTTATATCTAAACCAAAACATGTATTGCAACATGGAATTCAAGATTCCACCTATAAATGCAAGGGAAAACCAATTTAGTTCTAGTCGTCATCCAGGTTGATTTGTAAAGTTTTACGTGCGCTCCTTTCAAGCAGAGCATGGTGTAACACTACTGCCGATATGACTGCTGAATGGCATTTGTTTAAAAAAACAAAAAAGTCAACGTTGCTTTTGCATTATCCTGCCTGACTGGCAGGGAGTCAAATAAAAAATATCGAAACCAGTACACTCTCGTCAAACGTGTTCTTAAATTCACGGAGTTTCACTTGTAAATATTTTTACCAGAAATGGGCCCTGTGTGAAAAATTATCGTAACCCTGTAGATAAACCGCTTGCAAATAGATTCCTGTAGATATTTTTTTTTTAGGTTAATCCCTTGAGCCTTTGAAATCGAGCTTCTTTCTTACTTACTTGTTTTTTTTTCGTTATTACCAACATCCGGGAGACTGGATGTATTAGCACGGCACTTGCGGTATGCAAAACTTAGCATTTATTTATGCAAGACACAATTACCTATTGTTTTAAAAAAAAAAAAAATCATCAAAGTACCTTTTGAATTTCTCGATGATGCTTATAATATCTCTTTAGTCCATGAACTACGACTGCGGAACCTAGGGTGCCAGGGTGACTTAAGCCGGGTGGGTCATTTTATGCGCAGTGCCCTACATTTTCATCTGAAGCCTTCATTTTTAGGTCTGGGAAAAATACAGCTTTAGGGGTCTTAGCAGTCTTATATAATACAAGCATAGGCATAGCCAATAGGTCTCACTTTTGGGACCTTATAAGTATTTAGTTATGCAGCACAATATCCTTGGCGTAACAACATTAACTGTTGTATGGTTAAACACTTATAAGGCCCCAAAGGCGAGACCTATTGGCTATGCCAATGCTTGTTCTCTTTCTAATAGATAGTGTTATGGGTCAGATTTAAGCCCTAATGGATCCCAACGTGTGCCAAATACAGGCGGCCCTTTAGGAAGACCACGAGCGGTCTGGTTTTTGCAAACCAGAACGGGTGTGCAGAAGCACTCTACTACGTGCCGGATTAAGAGACCCGGTTGGGACAAGCACCGGAAAGATGCGGTCCCTCGATGAGCTGATTTAGGTACAGTGTCCGAGGGTGCCCAGGGGAGTCATCATTTATGAGCATAATTTGCCACAATCTGGTCAGGCAGCGAGAACCCATGCCATGCGATATAGCCTTGCATCTAGAAATCTTGCCATATTGCTTTGAACATGTATATTATTGACGCCCACAACTCTTCCTGTTTGCAGGGTGTGACTACAGGCCCCCTCCTCCCCGGCGTGATCATGACACACTAGCACGGCGTCTACAATGTATGTTTTATATTATGTATGTGTGTTTATCTTGTTGTTATGTACCACTACCATTTTTAAAAGTGGCTTATCAGCCACATCAAGTCACATTCGGATGAGGGTTTAGCATGCAGTTTTCACGCTGTGTGACCACTGGATCTCCATTTTTAAAGCACCTATGCGCTAAGGGTGTTTTCACTTTTTTGTGTTGAACATTAGGTTGTATCAGACCGGGGCTGATGGTTTTAAACTATCTCCTCTGCTTTGTTTTACAGACACGCAGTGACGTTAAACCTGAGATTAATTTTGTATGTATGTTGTGTGATTCTGCATGGCATACAAGACAATGGGTTCCTAAGAGGGACTTTGAGGAGTGGTACCAATAGGAACTAGGTTCCTTGGCCCTGACGAAGAGCCAATAGGGACAAGGCTCGAAATATGCTGACCAGAAAGGAATAGACTCATTGACAGCTATTTCTTTCCTTTTTTCCCCATTGTTTTTAATCATATCAAATAAAGGCAGGAATAAAGCAAGACGACCTACTAGTTAGGTATTTTTAAACCTATATAGCACCTCCACTCCATTCCTCTACCACATAACCATCTTTATCATAGATAATACCAAAAAGTTCTCCCTTGTATTTTATCTGGTCACAGCACGCCTCGATCCGTAGCTGATCAGGAAGAACCCCAATGATGATGCATGCCACCAAGGGGCAACCGTGGTGGGTGAGGGATTTTTAAGAAAAACAGTGTTTTTCTCTCATTGTGGAGGGTTTGTCTATCTCCAACCTTTTATCCTGCTGGGTTCCGTTTTACTATTGAGGAGGGTGAACCCAGTTATTCCTCTTCCTTCTCCCCTTTTTTGACACGGCAGGTTAATACCCTGTCCTGTTGGGCCCCGTTGTGCTGCAACAGCCCTCGACTCTTCGTTGTGGCAAGGTTTGTAGCAGGTTTTTTTGCTAGTAATCCCTTGTTTAGTGTGCTTAGGTGCTTTAAAGTTCGCCTTTGTGAATGCTGTTATTTCAATGCCTTCTTCTGATGCTGGTGCCTGATCCCTTTGGATTTCCCAGGACTCTTGTGGAGTTAAAACTTCTGGTCAACTAGTCTACACTAAAGTTTCGGCCTGCTGTGGGTGAAAGTAGGAGGTAAGAGGAGAGGGGCTGGGTGGGGAGAAGGCAACATGGTGTGCAAGCTGCACCAGCACCTAGACTGCCCACCTCCGCTATCAGTGGCCCTCAGACCCTACAGAACAGTGCCTACCATGTTGTAACCTCTCCACTCTTTTTCGCTCCCACACTCCTTCTCAGTGCTTTAGTGCTTGAAATGGAAAGTGCAGGTACTCTGAATCAGAGTAATGGCTTGTTTCTGAGAAGTACCGGTACTCTCCAATTGAAAGTATTATGTCTCTCTTGAGAAGTGCAGGTACTCTCCCTCTCAAAATAAATAACTGCCAATACTAGGTACCGGACAGTACCAGCCCATTTAAGGCACTGATCCCGCTCCCTAAGCAGCAGCAGCACACAAGGGAGCCCCCACCACCATCTCCTCACCTCTCTTCACCAGATCAGCTGGGAGAAGGTAGGAGGGAGCAGGCCTGAGAACAGGGGAGCAAGCTCTCAGGCGGGAGCAGGTAGTGCAGGTACTGCTGCAGGTCTAGGCTAGGCTCCAGACCTTACGTACGGCTGGTAGGCCCCTGGGGCCCCCAAGGCCGTTGCCGTGGCAGGAGTTGGCAACAGTTTTTTTCTGCTCTCTCCAGCACCCGGCGATTAACCGCTGCTGCTGCTTGCTATCAACTAGACTTTCTGGCTGAGTCGCCCCTGCGCACATGAGTACGTGCTTCGTCAATCCTCATAGTGCACTTAGTTTGTCTGCATTTTGTATTCCCAGTTAGATGGAGATTTTTTTTCAGTCTCTTTTTTGGGTCTCGCATGAGCCAGCGCGCATGCGCTACAGGGTGAGGTGAGGCTTCTACTAGGGGCTATTCAACTCGCACCACACGCTTGTGCGTGTGCTTTTTTTTCATCACACCTATTTGCCTTTGCGTGCGTCTTTCTAAGAAAGACAGCACGCAATTGGCCAAACGCGGGTGCATGTCCCGCCTTCTCTCTGCCCTGGCCTAGGGAGCTCGGGAGCGAGCAGCAGCACCATCTGTTTTCAATTATCTTAATTGGAAACAGATGGCGGTCGGCTGACACTGGTGCAAATTGCTTTTAGCGCGCGCGCGCATGTACCACTCCTAGGTTTAGATCAGCTGCTTTGCGCTTGCCCCAGCAAGGCACCTTCACCCATTTCTGCAACCCGCCCCCACTACCCCTCCTCCCAAGGTTGCTGCTTGCCTGTTGCCAATTCCCCTGTGGCTGCTACTTTTAATGCATTTCAAAACCCAGCATAAAGAAGTACGAGAGTACGCGGACACATCCCCTCCATGCTCTCCATCGGGAAGCATTCTTTCAGCAAACCAGCACTTTTGTTTATCACATTTACCATTTCTAAGATGTGTAGCCCATGGCCATTCAGAAGCTAGCTCGGCCCCCGGAATCGACATGAAGAATGGACACCCGCCCACCATAGCCCCAGTATCTCTGGCTGCTGTTGTCCTGCTGCTTCGTTCATCTGCTGTGTTCACAGTGGACGAGAAAGAAGATCCTGTCTTGGGAGAGCTGTGCTCCGAGTATAGGGAGCGCGGCCACTACAGGGAACACTGGCACAAGCAGGCACTGTCTGAGGCTTGAATCCCAAATAAATCACAAGTTTACTCCCACACACGCATGGGACTTTTTTCTGAGGAAAATAAGTTGTTTCTAGCATGCACAGTCTTGGTGAGTTACCTTTTCTGTGATATTGGGGCTGAGTGACTATAGATGTTCAGGGGTGACAGGGTGTGGAGTCATCTTTCACATTTGTTTAGTTAAAGTCAGCAGGGGAGCCTCTCTGACCTCATCAGCACAGACATGGCCCAATAGCTTCCGAATCCTGAAATAAATTTGGTTGCTTTTAATAGTAGGCATAATAGGCAAGTGAGATAGTGAAACCAGTGACCCAGCACCATCTACACAAAAGCCGTTTACTCAGCGCTATGTGGAATAATAAAAGCAGCAAACCCTTTGCTTCCGATTACACAATTACAGGCACTTCGTTACGCGGTATTTCCACCAGCGTATCTCCAGAGATAACTGTTCAGTAAACACGTACTATTGTGCAGCAAAACTGAGTTAAACAGTCAAACGAAAACCATTGGCACTGTGTGAAACAACTCAACAAATAACTACAGTAATAATAACGGGTAATTTTCCAGCTCTTACAGGTGTCCCTCCGTCTAGGCATTGTAATATTGAGGTCATGTATTAATAGTGTGATGGAAGTGGAACACAATAATTGGTTACAGCGAGGTATACAGCGAGTATCTCGCTGTTGTCGATGTAGCACCAAATGTAGATGGTGGGGGGCTGGTGAGGAGGGGAGGCATGGTATCTCAAAATCAAAGATGAACAAGGTGCACTTTGTTTTAATTGTTAGGCAGTTTTAAAAATAATAAATAAACTCCTCAAATATTGTTCACATTCTGGAGGTGCTACAAATGCCAGAAACACCTGCCACTCACAGGTAATGTTCAGTTGACAACGCCCTCTGAACTTCTGCCTATTCGTAAAGAGAGATTGTGTTCTCATTACTAACAGCATCTAAGTTGCTGAAACAGCGCGTGCACTGAAAGACATCCATGAAAGGTTCACAACTTTTTGATATTTGTAATTTTAAATGGCGGACACCCTGCTACCAGACAGATTGTACGAAATTTACATTTTACAAGAAGTCAAAGGGAGACCACAATGCTGCCCAAGAAATTCATACAGAAATGTGTAATCCTTTGTTTAACCTTTGCAAGATTCATGTATGACAACTTGCTCAAAAAAGTCGCATTTTAAGAAACAGTTTTACACACAAAAAATAATCATAAGTTAATATTCTGACAACCGCTTATTTTCAGTGTCAATACATCTTTTATCACTTGTCAGGAAAATATGTTTACATTGAACATCCAAAGTGGACAGATGCGTCAATTAAAATTGTGTTGAACTTTTCTAAAATAAAACATAAAAAATATGAGCTCATGGCTTCAGAGATAGAGAGAGCTGACCCGAACCCACTGTACATTGCTTGCTATATTGCAGTTGTTGTGTTAACACAAGCTCTGATCGGCATCACCTAAAACTGTCTGCACAATCACCTATGTTTCCTCCACATTATGGCATCCGATTTTCACCCCACCTTGTTTGTTATTCTCTGTTCTGTCAACATTCCTCACCAAGAAAACGCCTGTGTTAGCTTAACCCCTTCAGTGTCCGCCAACCTGTATCTTGCCCACCACGGCTTAATACCCACCCTGTTTACCTAGCACAATAGCTCATTCCCTTGAATCTGTAATCGTGCTGTCACCCCTATTGCACTTGTCTGCGCCCTATTTCTGTCTCTCTACTGCCAGTCTGATCTTATAACGTTGTCTAGCCAGTGAAAATCGCCACAATCTGCTGTATCGGCCACCATCACTGTCTCCATAATCTGCCTGTCTACACAACCTCTCAGTAACTGCCATTCCCACATATACCTCCCGCCACAGCATCTACCTCCCACAATTCTTTGCCTCCACTTTATCTGTCGCCAAATGCCACTTTTCATACCCTCCCTCTGTACCTGGCACCTCCTGTATCTTTCAAGTGATTTTACCTGCCACTTCAACTGTACCTGTCAACCCTCCATTGTATATTTCATCCACCATAGTTTTCATATTCGCCTTTATGTCTTCCACAGTATAGCAACAGTATTTACTGTGCCTAATACCACTTTATCTTCTCCATTGTTTGTCAGAACCACTGTACTGTAAGCAGCCGCTCTGCATTTTCTCACTTCATCTGTCATCCCTATATATCTGCTACCCCGATGCACTTCCTTTGTCACCACTCCGTTCCTGTCACTGCCACTGTTGGTCACTTATCATGTCATATCTATCCGTTGTTTCCTCCGTGACCTCGCCATTGCATGGCCACCACTGCATATCACCATAGCCATAGTCCTTCTCCTCACTTTCTCTTACTTTCATTGTGTCTGTTCCCAGCCTCAGTCTACAACACCGTCGGGGGTCTCTCATTTCATATTGTGTCTTTCGCCTCACAATTTCACTGTTGCCTTGTTTTTTTCCCGCTGTTGTGAAATATAACTGCACTCAATGAGGACTCGGGACCGCCAATTACCACTTATTACACACACACACAATTTTTTTTTGAAAGTGTAGTAATTGAATATCTCTTCAATCCCTGGCGGCACAACACCCAGGATAATGTGCCGCATGGCTACACATTTATAAGGTCCATATAATTACACTCAACTCAATGCAACATAAATACACTCCACATAATACCACTCAGTGCCATATAATTACATGTCTCATACTTATACTGCACTCAAAGCAACATACACTCCAAATAATACCACTCAGTGCCACATAATTGCACGCCACATAATTACACTCTGCTGAATGTAACATACTCTCCACATAATACCACTCAGTGCCATATAATTACACGCCTCATACTTACACTCTACTCAATGCAACATAAATACACTCTGCATAATACCACTCGGTGCCACATAAAGACTTGCTACATAATTACACTGCACTCAATACAACATACACTCCAAACAATACCACTCAGTGCCACATAATTACACGCCACATAATTACACTCTACTGAATACAACATTCACTCCCCAAAATACCACTCAGTGCCACATAATTACATACCACATAATTACACTCTACTCAATGCAACATAAATACACTCCACAAAATACCATTCAGTGCCATATAATTACACGCCTCATACTTACACTCTACTCAATGCAACATAAATACACTCCACATAATATCACACAGTGCCACATAATTATATGCTACATAATTACATTGCAGTCAATGCAACATACACTCCAAATACCACTCAGTGCCACATAATTACATGCCACATAATTACACTCTACTGAATGCAACATACACTACACACAATACGACTCAGTGCCACATAATTATTTGCTACATAATTACACTGCACTCAATGCAACATACACTCCAAATAATACCACTCAGTGTCACATAATTACACACCACATAATTGCACTCTACTGAATACAACATACACTCCCCATAATACCACTCAGTGCCACATAATTACACTCCACACAATTACACTCTACTCAATGCAACATAAATACTCTCCACATAATACCACTCAGTGACATATAATTACATGCCTCATACTTACACACTACTCAATGCAACATAAATACACTCCACATAATACCACACAGTGCCACATACGTATCTGCTACATAATTACACTGCACTCAATGCAACATACACTCCAAGTACCAGTCAGTGCCACATAATTACACACCACATAATTACACTCTACTCAATGGAACATACACAATACCACTCAGTGCAGAAAGAAGTTTCCAGCAGTGTAAGGACAAAAAAAGTTGAAGACATTTTTTATTTTAAAATCTTTTTTTAATCAGGTTTTTCAGTTGTATATAATGTTGTCTTCGTTTGTATAAAGGTAACAAAAATGCTTCACACTTTTTATTATAACTTTTCAACCTAATGCACAGCAGCCACAATGCTCTACAACATAGCCAAAGGTTCAGGCTAAACACATAAGGTCCCAAAGACGAGACCTATTGTTTGAAGTTGCTGTAATAATGTTTAAGTGTCCTCTAATATTGTAACTGGCAGCAATTTGAGATCTTGGTTTGGTGGAGTTTTTCTCTTGTCTGCTTAACAAATATTAAAATGCATGGCACAACTGAAAGGCACGTTTTTTAAAAACATCACCAGTAAACCAAGGAGCTCAGTGAATGATTTTTTTTTAGTGCTAGCATATGAAATGCACGTTAACTTGGCTGAATGCTTCCCCCCCATTATGTGTCATGTGCTTGCATTAAAAAAACAAGAATTTGCAATGCAATAGGTCTCGCCTCTACGCGAGTTTAAGCTATTAGAATTGTAAATGACAATGCCTTTTATTTATGTTTTATAAATCAAAATATAAATAAAAGGCATTGTCATTTACAATGCCATTAGCTCAAACTCGCGTAAATGCGAGACCTATTGCATTGCAAATGCTTGTTTATGTTGGTTGTTTTTGGGTGCGTTTTATGGTTTAATGGGCCGGTTTTCACTTTTGATTTCCCTGATGTAACCACAAGCTTTGCCTGCAGCAAGCACAAATGCAAGCAGTCTCCCGTAACCTGAATGATGCTCATTCAAATATAGAGTGCAGTGTCCGCAGCCAGGTATGGGATACGTTTCGGCCTGCTTCAAAAATGGGCACGCATTAGAACATAAGTGGCAGAGCTTGGGCATTACCTATAGTGATGAAGCAGCAAACGAACATGGTCTGATAATAAAGGGCGGAGTGCATGTTTTTGCTTTCTTGTCCAGGTAATGTCTGTGCAACACTGAAACATATTAAACCCTGCATCACAGCACTTCCCACCAGGAGACTAGAGGTGCAAGCTTTGGCAACAAATACACTTACACAGGAATTGAGGGACTTGGGGCATTCATTGACAAACGTGTTCGGCACCCTTTAACGAACAGTCTGAAAAATGGGTGCACATCTGTGGCGAAAGTCAATGTAATGCTGTTTTATTCATTTTTTCAAATCGAAGTATGGCGACCTATTAAGTGATACAATGCCTCATGCTTACCGGGAAAGTAAACTGAAAAGTAAAGAAACAGTGCAACTCGGGGGAGGTGGGGTATAAAACAAAGTGCAGCGGCAGAAATGAAGGTTCGAGTTCCGGCGTGGGCTCCACATCCCGTGAATGTGTGCAAATAACTCCATCTCCAATGTGGAGAGAGGCGGGAGGCGAGGAGGAGGGGGGCAGAGGTAAAACATGGAGTGAGAAGGGAGGCGAGGAGGAGGGGTGCTCAACGCTGCACACAGGAGTTTGCAGGCACTGCGGTGCACGTTTGTTTTACCATTCACAGCCGGCCAAACTCACCACTTAACTGCACCTCCTAAAAGCAGTGGTAATTGTCCTGCACGGCTCTCAGGGCATCCACGCCTTCCAGCACACGGGCAGGAAGTGGGATAAAGGAGGGGGTGGCAAATGGCGTGTACATTTCGCGGGCGCTTTGATGTTCGCAGTGGCCGCGCGGCTCACTGAGAACATCAAAGCGCCCGCGAAATGTACACGCAGGCTGCCAAATGGTGCGCGTGCCCGGCGCACATGCACTGTGTGAAAGTGATCGCGATCGCGATCACACATCAATGCGGCCGCAAAGTGAATGCAAACGGTGTGCAGGCTGCCAAATGGTGCGCACGCACGGCGCACATGCACTGTATTTGGAGGCCTGAAAGCACTCGTTTGCACTTCCAGATCCCCTATTTACAAAAGCTCTCGCGAGAGCAGAGACCTAAAAAATCACTGCAACAGCGAAGGTCAAAGCGTTTTTTAATGTTTTTTTTACAAGTTAGCGAACAATAAAATATTCACTCCACGCAATACGAATCTTAGTCCTGTACTTGACTTACACCAAAGTGATCGGATTATATAAAATATACAGTACATTTTTTGCACATCACTAATTTATTTTTTATAAAAATGGGCATAGCCTGTTTTGCCTTACATGATGAGCTGTAATGTCAATTTTAGAAATCGTCTATTTTTTACATTATTGCAAAAGCTTCGTGATGGCAGTAGCACTATTAAGTATCATTAGTCATCACTCTTTTAGCATCTCTTCTTCCCAGTAAGTATCACATCATCTGCAAAGTACTAGTTCATGTGCGCAATTGTCTAGCCCACTCAAGCAGTTAGGCTAATAGAAGTCCTGTACTTAGCATCTTTTCTCTCCTTTTCTCAGTCACTTACGCCAGTCATTTCTGACCACTTAGCTACATAGAAAACCTATAAACTGTCATTGGAAATTTTGCAAATTAAAGACTTCCTGTTTTGTCGACATGAGCGATAATGACGCTCGAAATGATGTCTGAGTTCAAGTAAAGATTAAACTGCGTACAACTTTTGTGTTGAAACAACGGGCCTTTTAACGTGTTATGTGATGCGGGAATCACTCTGTGGCATCGTGCTCAGACTTTAAATGAAGTGCATGCACTTACATCGACTTGGTGAAATGATTGTGAGATGATTTTAGTAGCTTCAAAATAGTTATTGATCTACAGCCACTCACGACGACATTAAGGCCCAGATTCACTATCTTTCTAGCAATTGGCTGTTGCATGAAAAATTATGGAGCAGCGTTGTGCGAATGATTGCAAACTGCACTGTGCCAAAATTACAACGAGTTGGCTGCTGATGAGGTCATTGACAGTGTTTGCACTAAAACCGACTTTTGAATGATGCTCGGTTTTGTTCGCAAAACTTAGCAGTGATGCAGTGGCAGCTCCCAGAGGGAGTGCTGCAGGGCTTTGGGATGGGGGGGGGGGAGGGGGGGTTGTGGAGTCAGACATACAACGGCGCTCGCGCAAGGTAAATAGGGGCATATCACCAACAAGGCGTTATAAAATTATCGCCGCTTTTGCGTCCGTTTTCGGGTAAAAAGCGGCAATATTTTTATCACCTAATTAGCAAGGTCACGCTATCGCGTGAAACCTTAGCGCCCAGTTTTGCATCTCTAATGAGATGCAAAGTGGGCGTTCCTGACATGACTGGAGAAATGTCGCTAGCGACATTTCTCCTATCATCAAGCCCCACGCTATGAAGCACAGCGCCAAGAAAAGTAGCGATAACCCCTGTCATCACTACTTTCCTTACGCCTTCTTCAGGACTGACTTAGCCATGATATCCTATGGAAGGTGGATATCATGGCTAAGTATGTGAGGCTCTATCATCAAGCTAACGCTAAATGTTTGGCAGTTAGCGCTAGGAATTTTATCGCTTTTGAGATAAGCGTTGCTAATAGCACGTTATCTCAGCGATAAAAATCCACGTTAACCGGCGATAATTATCCTAGCGCTAAGTGCGCTTAGCGATAATTATCGCCGGTTGTTGCTGATATGCCACATAGTTTTTAAAATGTATTTACTTACTTTACTCTTGGCCGCCGTATGTCCGACTCCCTATGCGAGCTGCCACTGCAGTGATGTCTAGTGTAAGAATTTACTGAAGTACAAAGTACAACATGAAGACAACTGATGCGTGAGCATCAGATGAGTGCTTTCACAATAGGCACACGTTAGGCATAGTTATACCACATGACATACCACCTGATCCTTTGAGTGCACCTAGTTTATTTTGGCGAAATGTTTTTACAAAAATACAGATGAGGCTATTTTAGATGATGTGCACTGTGTCAAAACCTAAGGGTTCTGCACTTTTCCATCCCTGATGCATCCACTTTGCGTGCAGGGCACCAGCCCACTTTGCGCAGAGTGGTGTTGACACTTTTTCACCAGAAAGTGTACTGACGTTGTCATTTTTGACTCTTTTCACGCAGTGCTTAATTTAAACCGGTGGTTTCTGGTGCTCGGTACCGGCACTTAAATGTCAACACTACTAGTGTGGTGGTGTTTATCTAAATTATATAACACAGAAACAGTTTGTTTATTAGTTCAATATACATTAAAAATTCACCTGCCACCTAAGCCATTCGTATAGATTTAGAGGCCTGGAATATTCTGAATAGTCCCACTTGTAGGGTGCGATGGTTAGCAGTTGTGTTGCTTCGGTCACTGCTGGCGCTGGGTGGTGCAAGCTACAGTGGTACCCTGACGATGGCCCTGGCACTTATGATTTTTTTACAAATGAATCACGGTGTGCACGCTTTGCATCACCGGAGCGCCAATTCAAAATCATAGTAAAACTGGCCCCTAGTTTTCTTTTTCATTATATTCGTAGGACTAAGAGCTTGCAGAACCCAATACTGAATGTGGATTTCTTACATGATCATTACATGCTTCAGTCAGGGAAAATAAACAGGTGAAAAGACTCTGAAATTGGCAAGATGGCGGCCACCTGAGACCGCAGTGCAGTGTGATCTGACCAGTGCTCACAGGGGAAAGAAAAACTTTACCCAAAGGCTGATATGTGGAGAGCTGTAACCTAAGGGCTATCGTTATGTTCAGGAGGGAAACTGAGACAAGCTGGTTATGAAAAAACAATGCTGCAGGAGGAGTTTGCCAAAAAAAACGTAACACTGGATACGAGCAGAGTTACAGCGCTGGCCTCGTTGATCGGCCTATCTGTGATCCAATATATATGTAATATTGCGCAGTCCCATAAGAAGTGTTATCAAACTTACCGGAGTGCTGCAGGGGATCAGCGGGGTGGCAGGATGCCTTCAAAAAATGCTGCGAAAGGCACGGCTGCAGTGACTGCTGCGGCTGCGAGGGCGAGAAAGGCAAGAGAGGCGAGAGCAATGAGGCTGGCCACCCGAGAGGTAACGGAGGCACCTCTGGTGGGGGCAACGGAGAGGGTACCATCCAAGGCGCTGAATACAAGCGGCGCCGTCCGGAAGAGCGGCCAGCCTGCCCCCTCTGTGATTGAGCTCCTCCGCGGAACTCCAGCAAGACCTCTTCCTGGTTGGGGCGGGCGGAGTCAGCCTAGTAAGCGGAACGCGCCCAAAGCTCTGTCGGGCGCTGCTCGAGTTACCGCGGAATCAGAGCTCGAAGCTGGGATCGAGGTCGGAGGTAACTCCTCAGCGGGGGACACGCAGCCTCAGGAGCATACGGTGAGAGGGATCTCCCCTTCAATAGGGGATCATCCCAAAGACTTATCAGAAGGTATCAGACATGAGACGCAGCACGCTCAGTTGGAATCAAAGGGGGGGGAGAATGTTAGTAATCCCCCTCTGACTCTTATCTCTGACCCCGGGAGCAATCTTTCTATGGCTAAAGACTCACAAGTAACTCTCTCTATCCAAATAAATAGCCTAGGAGGCGCGCAATCAGATCAGGCTTCAGCATCCGTACTGGATGGACCTGAAACTAGGCAGCAAGGCTCTGAAAATCCGAGTGAGGAAGATACCGATAAGGATAGGGATAAGGATAAAGATCCCAGCGATTTTTATTCTTTTTCAGATGAGTTGGGGTGGTCAACTGACACCGCATCTCATTTGAGTGATTCTAGTAACGAGGAGATCAACGATAATAGAGTCAGAACTGCTCAGAAAATGGCGCTCAAACACAGGAAAAACCACCATGACTCGACAGATTTGACATGGGACTATACACCTACCAGTAATCTTCTCCTAGCGGATACTCATAGACAGTAACAGGGGCTTACTCCTGGCCCCGATCAACACCAGGAGCCTGGAGTTTCCCAAGACACACTAGCACCAACGTTAGAAAATGTTTTGTTAGCTATAGCCGCTCATAGGGAAGAGACTTCCCATGATGGTCATAAGGCTCAAGCAGAGCTTCGTAAGGTGCAGGGTGTGGTCCGTAAACTTACAAGGAAAATTAGCACCTTTAATGATCGAATGACTGAGATGGAGGCAAGATTACTGGTCAATGAAACAGAAACAGCTTTGAATCGGGTAAAGATTGATGCACATGACAAAGATCTCTCGGATATGATGTGGAAGCTCGAGGATATGGAGAATCGTCTAAGGTGAAGCAACCTACGAGTCTTGGGAATTCCGGAAGAGCGGAAGGGGGGGAGGCTCGCTCCTTCATGGTTAAACTATTTCAGGACTCCCTTCCTGAGTTGTCAGCCTGGAAATGGGATATTGAGGTGCAGCGCGCACACCGGGTACCCCTCACTGTGAGAAATACGCCTAAACCCGGAGCATATCCTAGGGCAATATTGGTATATTTCGGAAACTTTCTTTTAAGACAGGCAGTTTGGGAAAAAGCAAGACCTGAGGCTAAAAAAGGTAGTGGTCAAATAACCTATTTCGTACGACCTGACTTTTGTCATGCAACGGTTGAGCGGAGGTGGCGTCTCCGCCAGCTCATTAGACCTTTTCAAGACAAAAAGTCTCAGGCATTTTTGAATAACCCGGCTTGCCTGAAAGTGATTAATGGTGATCAGATAAAATTCTTTACCTCTGAAATTAAGGCTAAGGAATATCTGGATACCCTTTAGGGATACATTTCTTGTTTATATATATGGATAGAAAATAGGTGAAATTGAAAATCATCAATATCCCTCGTATTCTCTTTTCTATGTCACTCCTCTATGTTGTCTCTAACCTATTTTTTGTTATGATATGCTATGAAGTACTCCTGGGGGGAAAAAAAAAAAACCTTTAAAAAAAAAAAAAAGGTGTTAGAGACACTAGGGTAAAGAGGTGTATAGATCTATTTGTGAGCACCGGTCATCCACTACATGTTCATCACTATAGACTCTTATGGAGTCTATTTGCCCCAAATGTGGGAAGTTGGGGGGGGTGGGCAGGGTGGGTAAGGGCTCGGGTTAAGGGATGGGAAGGAGGAAGGTGGAGGCGGGGGAAAGTATGTAAAAACAGCAACCTTAGTTATAGAAATCAAAAATGGAAGTAGGAATAGAAATGGTATTTATGAGATTGTGGCTAAGTTTGGTCACACGGTAAAATTTGAATGGATAATAAACACAATAGAATATGGCTAGGTTAAAATGATGCTCATGGAACATAGCGGGGCTCAATGATAGAGGGAAAAGGGATCAAATGTGTGGGTTGATTTCCCAAAATACATTTGACATACTCTGTCTCCAAGAGACACACATCCCATGGTCAGAGAGAAATGTACTGAGGGTCCCGGGTTTTGATTTATTGGCATGTACAAGTCATACTACTAAAACAAGAGGAGTAGCTATTCTGGCAAAATCTTTTCTAGGACAGCCTATACGCAAGGCAGTCGATCCTATGGGTAGGTGGGTGATATTTGACCTAAGAATAGGTATTACTATATTTTCTATTTATGCACCCAATCAGGATGATCCCTCTTTCTTTACCGACTTAGAAGTGGAGTTAGCATCCTGGCACCATCCGTTAATATTTTGTGGGGACTTTAACATTTCTTTGACTCAAAAAGGGTCAATATGTAACTATTCTCAACCTAAATATGCCGGATATAAACCAAAGGTATATAGAGCCATTTTACAACTAAGGGAAAGTCTAGGCCTGGCGGATGTATGGGATATGAAGCACCATTTAGACCCGGGATACACATATTTTTTACACCCACATAATAAATATGTTCGCATCGACTACATCTGGATGTCAAGTAGCTGCGCTAATGAGACACAAATAAATAAACTCCCGAAGATTATCTCGGATCACAATCCCTTAGTGCTCACAATGAGCGTTAATAATATTTTTAGACCTCGATCAAACTGTTCCTTCGATAGAAAATTGTTAGTTAATAATGATTATTTAGATTACATCAAGGTATGGGCACAAGGGTTTATTGACTGTAATCGGTATAGCGCCTCGCGAGAAACGGTCTGGGATTGCTTTAAGGCCTCAATCTGTGGGGAAACAATAAGCTATGTGGCTAGAAAGAGGAAGGAGCTCGCTAGAGTTAATGAACTACAACTCCAAGAACTAGCTGGAATAGAGGAGAAGCATATCGCTATAATAAGGCAAGGGGGAGATGGTGGGCCGAGTCTTAGAGAAATGACGATTCTTAAGATGGAGATTAACAGCAGGCTGTCACAAAGAGCGTCCGAGACCTATCAATCTCATCGTAAGAAGATTTACGAGGCAGGCGAGAAGGTCGGAAAGCAATTGGCCCTCCGTGCTCGTCAAAAACAATCTTTGTGTTCAATTGACAGTATTAAGACAGGTGGCCAAGAACATACAACACCTGAGGCCATCTTAGAGGTCTTTAAAGAATATTATCAGAAACTATACCAAAACGAGGATATGTTGAATCCTGTAATAAATAAAGACGAACTCGCTCGGTGGGCAACTGAGCAGGAGGGTAATCTAGGAATAGATAGTGTTACTAGACAAGATCTAGAAAGGGATATAACCCAGTTGGAGGTACAAACGGCCCTTGCAGAGCTCGCTCCAGGTAAGACCGCAGGCCCAGATAAAATACCACTGGAGCTATATAAAATTCTAGGCAGTATTATAATACCGTTACTCCTTGATTTATTTATAGGCATTCAGGTTCGCGGTATCCCCCCCAGATCATGGACGGAAACAAATATAGTTATCTTTCCAAAAAAAGATAAGCCTCGTAATCTGGCTGCCGCATACCGCCAAATCTCTCTAATAAACACTGATTCAAAGCTCTACTCCAAGATTCTAGCTAACCGCCTCAGGGGGATCGTCGAGCGCCTGGTCTCCCCGTGGCAGCACGGCTTCATTCCGGGCAGGGGCACCACGGACCATACCCGCTGTGCTATTGCTCTGTTTGATGCCGTGGGCGTCGCGGGGGGCCGGATGTCGATGACCCTCCTGGACGCTGAGAAGGCATTTGATAGGGTTTCATGGGAGTTCTTATGGGCAGTATTAGAGCAAAACAGAATTGGTCCCCGTCTCATGAAATCTATCAAAGCGATGTATTATACACCTAAGGCAAGGGTCTTGGTAATGGGTCTTGAGTCTGGGCACTTCGATATATCTCGAGGGACTCGTCAGGGCTGCCCATGTTCTCCTATCCTCTTTGCCCTCTATATAAATCCCCTAATCTTAAAATTACTAAATACAGAGGTAATTAAACCTGTTACAGTAGGTCCCTTTGATACAAAAATTTTAGCCGATGACGTGGCGGTAATAACATCTCACCCCACCGAGGCTATAGTAGAAATTGAGCAGATTACTCACGTTTTTGGTCATTTCTCTGGATATTCTCTAAATAGAGATAAAACAGTGGTCATTTGCACTCAGAACACCAATTTGTGGATCCAAGAAGGGTCGATAGCGCAGTATATTTAGGAGTTCGGATATCTTCCAAAATAGAGGAAATTATTAAAATAAATTATGATCCTCTTCTCCAAAGAATCAAGAATGATTTGAAAAGGGTTGATGGTTTACATCTCTCAACCATTGGAAGAGGTAACTTCCTTAAAATGAATATTCTACTTAGGGTCTTATATTTATTCCGTGCGATTCCGCTTATAGTGGATGATAAAACTATTAAGGCCTTGAAATCCCAGATGGCTAAATTCTTCTGGGGGTATGGGAAAATAAGGAGATCTATCCAGTATCTCTCGTTACCATTTATGAGAGGGGGCTTGTCAATCCCTAACCTGGGATTTTACTTGTGGGCTACTCTGCTTCAGCAGATGACCATATTACTCTTCGTTAAAACACCTCAAAAAGAAATCGGGGATAAGTATATACCTTCAATCTTTGAGCTGGCTATTTGAGAGAAGGCTAATGGTCTCTTGGTAAAGCAGCTGGAACCCTCGTACTATAAGAAAGTCAAGTTTAAGATTATAACAAGCGCTTGGGGAATTTGGAGGAAAATTACGAGGCACTTAAATATATCTAAATACAACAGGTATACTTCACTGTGGCATTCTACAGTTTTACCAGCACAGGTATATGATAGCATATCTAGAAGATGGGACTATCTTGGCGTTTTAACGATAGGGGATTTTTTACTGCATAGTAACATCAATAGATTTCAAGCACTGCAAAGTAGATTCTCCATCCCCGCTAATAGTGTATTCAAATTTATACAGATAAACATGATCTTAAATATAAAAAGTGCCGATTTTTTTCTTGACAATATCCCCCTATTTGACTGCATGACTAAATCTACAACTAGGATTGGGACTATATATGGAATCTTAATTGAAAGCCAGCAGGATGATTTGGAAAAAACGGAAATGAGATGGTCAAGCAAATTAAATAATCCCAACGTGGACATTGATATGTCTTTAACCCTCTCAATGAAGGTGTTTGTTACATCTAATTTGAAAGCTCAGTTATACAAGACCATATATGATCTCTATTTTACACCATCTAAGCTTTACTCCTGGGGGAAAAGGGTAACTTTAGAATGCCCAAGATGTGGGAAAACAGGGGCACATTTACTCCACATGCTTTATGAGTGTGATAAACTTATAGATTTGAGAGATATGATAGCTGTTTTTTGGAGGGATGTCTTTGGGCACTCAGTAGCTGAATCACCCACTTTGTATATGCTGGGCTATGATAATTCACTAGGATTTTATAACTCTCCCAAAATCCTGACCATAGATATAACCACCCTAGTGGTCTCAGTGGGGCACACTGTATGCTATTTTTTGGGAAATATCTGTGCACATTCAATGTGCTTTGCCCTGTCACTGGAATCCAACACACATTACTGATGTAGCTGGATTTTCTCTCTTTCCGGCAACACTCCAAGTAACTCTATTAGACATTTTAATGTAGCACATATAAACAATGAAGTTTATCTCCTGCTGATGCATGCATTACATGCTTTAGATTGACATCTGTCAATTGACATTTCCATGGCAACCGCATTAGTCAGGCACCCGGGTCTTGAACCCTATGCACATGTCGAACTGAGTAGTTCCTTTCTCCACACATGCGCAGTATACACGGACCTTTTCACTGCACTCCTGCACACGCACAACTGAGTGTAACATGACGAGGCATCCCGGAAGGGGGTGCCTCCCTAATCACCAGCACCGCTACTATAACTAAGCCACTCTCACCGTGGCCAGACAATATGCGAGCAGGCATCAGGAGGGGTAGGTGCTGAGAGCCAGCACACCAACGGAAATTGTAAGTAACCCTACGTGACCGGAGTTCCCGGCCATGCCACCCAGCTTGCACAATAAGTCACTATTGTACTGGCATGCGGAATGTGTGTAGTTAACTCATTCTATGTCTTGCTCTCGTATTTCTTTAATTTTCCACAGCCCGTTAAGGTGCGGGTTACCCTGTGCTCTAGCCCATGGAGCATTTCTCCTCATTTTTCTAGGTAAGGGCTCTCCTTCTTCACTACTAGCAACACGGCAGTGATAGTATCATATTTGTTGTCATACGCTGCACCACCCGGTCAGTAAAATTATTGCACATTTTGGACCCACGGGAAGGGCTAATATTCTATTATTGCTCTAATCATCCTGTGTGGGTGAATCGTTGGAGGCCAACAGATGCCACATACATGATCGCCAGCCTACTGGCATGACTTATAGCTGGCCTGAGTTGCCTGCCATGACAACCAACACTGCGAGTCCGAGCCTGATGGTACACAGCATAGTCAGTTGCCTGTGTCTTGTGCAAGGTGCGCGCTTTGATGTGCATTGAGGAGACACTCATTGATGCCTTTTAGATACGTTTCATGTCTGTTTTTTGTTGTTTCTGTCTCCCTCTTTCATTCCTAGGTTTCCTCAGGAGCGGGTCAACTATTTAGCTGCGGCCTCGCTGAAGTGTTTCACAGTCTTGGCCTGCCCTGAGTTCCCTAGGGTTTTAACCCCATCACTCACTTGCACAATCAAACCATGGCTTGTTTTGGTCCAGATGAAGCAGCACTGATCCTTGTGACCAAGGAGCCACAAAAAATGTTGACCCTTTAAGTTACTTGGGCACATTACGCCCATTTGAGTAACGCACGACCTTCGGGTTTTGTATTTTGACAAAGGTACTTTCCCAATAAATGCACCGATTCCAGCTATCCTTTAGCCAGTTTTAACTTTTTAAACACACTTTGACCCTTTACATTGGATTCCCCCCAACCCCACACACTCGCACTCATCTGACAGCTGTTCCAAAAAGACCTCCGCTAAAGTGACCCCTCGGGGGACCTATAGGGCATTGCAGCGAAGGCCCGACGAGGAGCAAATATCCGATAATGAAACATTACATCCTTTGGGGTGTGTGAGGGCAAAACAAGACAAGACATGTGCTTGCCTCTGGCCAGTGGGTTCTAGACCTAGGATTTCCCTTTTTCTCCTTTTTTCTCCTTCTTTTTAGTTTTTGCTTTCCTTCTTCTTTCTCTTCTGGTGGGTGGGTGACCCTTGGCACCCCCTCCTACGGAACAGTGACCCCCTATTTTGGTTTCATATTTATATGTATACTTAATGGTTTGAATATGTATTCATCGTATGATTTATAGTCCAATTTGGCATACTTTGAATGCATTCTATATATACAAAATTGCAGTTGTGAACCACTGTTGAAAATCAAAAATCCCAAAACATGTATGCATATATAAAAAAACATGCGTTATTATTCATGGTGATAGATGCACTAAGAACACGATAGAGAAAAATCATTTTGCTGCTTGCATAGTCTGTTTTCCATGATAGTTGTTAAAAACACTTGTCATGTGATATGACGACACTGTGATTTTAAGATGGAGATTGGCAGTGCTCCCCCTTCTGATCAAGGTTATGTCAGTGACCGAAACGCACAATGACAAGCTGGAGTGGGTAACATCTGAATAAACAAAGTTTGTTTTTGCATGACAAGTGGAGTTCGTACCCTTTTTGTCCGTGTGGAGAAGGATTATTTTGTGATACATTTGGAATATATATATATCTCTATATATGTCTATATATTACCTACTGGCATTCGCCAGTAGGTAGTTATAGTTAGGACCTATATTCCATAGGAAATCCGCAACATTCTATTGCCAATAACTTTGCGCCGATTGACGAATCTTCGCAAAAGTTTCAAAACTTTTGTCCAGCTCCGGTCCGCTCCTATCCGGAAAGTCTCGGGATGATTTGTGTAGCGGGGTCCGAGAAAAAAGAGGGGTCCCAAAACGTGTTTTCCCCATGCAATTTCCCATAGGACCTTTAGCCGGAGCTACAGCCTGAACTGCTGAACGTAATTACACCAAATTTGGCAAAGAGGTAACCCTTGGTTCACACTCGTGCCTTTTGGTTAAATGGTGTAAATCCGTTCAGTAGTTCCTGAGAAAATCAAAAGTAAAATCATAGATATATCTGGGCGGAGCCTAACCACACATCTCATCGTGATATCTGATTGGCTGTCAGCACTTCATCCAAGAAGTGTTGGCAGCCATCTTGGAGCCAATATACATGATAGCATCTCATTAAAAAGCATTGCAGTTAATAGAAGGTTTTAAGACTTTAGTTACATTATAAATCATTTGTTGATGGTATCATACTCATTTTAGGAATTCTGGTGTGTTCTAAGGTGATTTTACCATGTAAAAAAGCCTTCTGCTGGGATATCATGAATCATGTTTGAGAGAAAAATATTTTATCATGCTTTTCCCACAGAGGTTTGGAAGGTGATCTATAAGCTAACCTGAGAGCATATTTGCTGTGAATTTACATTATCTTTCTCAGTCATGTGAGAATGAAGTCTGACATTTTCAGTAAAACATGTACATCCAACAAGGGCAGAGACTGTCAGTTGATTCCTGTGTGTTCTACTGCAGCTTCCCAGAGTGTTCTAAAGAACAACTAGAGCGCTAACAGTCCTACTTATGACAAACGTATGGCACACCTGAAGCAATCTTGATTGGAATAAAGTGGTAACTCTTAACACATTTAATTTAAAAAGGAACAAAATGAGGGGGTTCATTTTGTCATAGAAAGTATGATTGGAGATGAAAAAAGATAAATTAGGGCACATTTTGATTGACTTCTCAAATCCTCTTCTATTTCATTAAAAAATTCTGACATGCAGACTGAAACATGCACTTTCAATACCAGCAGCAGACTTCCCAGGTGTGCAGTATCTTTACTACAGTGATCTAACAAGCAACTAGAGTGCTAACATTCTGAATTTATGGCAAATGTGTGACACATCTGAATGCCTTCTTGATGGAATCAAAGTAAAAAACTGAAAGTATTTCCTGCTGAGGAGACTGTGGTAAATAAGGAAATTTGGAAACCATAACAAATAAGTCTCCCAAGATGGCCACCAGAGACAAAAGAGCCCAAATGTAGCACACATATCACCCAGATGTAGCCCAAGTATAGCCCAATGACAAAATGTCCCAGAGTGTTCTAAATAACAACTAGAGCGCTAACAGTCTTACTTATGACAAAAGTATGGCACACCTGAAGCCATCTTGATTGGAATAAAGTGGTAACACTTAAAACATTTAATTTGCAAAGGAACAAAATGAGGGGGTTCATTTTGCCATAGAAATTATGATTGATGCTTCAGAAAGAAAAATTAGGGCACATTTTGACTTCTCAAATCCTCTTCTATTTCATTAAAAAAAGTCTGACATGCAGACTGAAACATGCACTTTGAATACCAGCGGAGACTTCCCTGGTGTGCAGTAGCTTTACTACAGTGATCTAATGAGCAACTAGAGAGCTACCATTCAGAATGTATGGCAAATATGTGATACATCTGAATGCCTTCTTGATGGAACCAAGTAAACAAGCATTGAAAATGCAATAGGTCTCGCCCTCGTTTTAGTTAAAGCAATTCTGTTTGTAAGTAGATGGCTTTTTAGCTTTGCTTGTATTAGTGTTTTTCAAACTTTCATGTACATACCATGCATATGTATGCATATATGTATATGTATATATATGCATGCGTTTATATTTGTATTTATATAGATATGCATATTATATATATGTTTTTATATGTTCGCTCACTCCTTTCTTCCTTCTGGCATAAGGAAAGCACTCACAGGGGTTTTCTTTCGTATTTCTTTTTATTTTATCCGCTTTGAAACATGACGCGTTTCGGCTGACGCCTTAATCTAATGTTTATATATGTATGTATATATACACATACATATATATAAATGCATATATATGCATATATATGTGCATATGTGTGCGTGTAGAGAGAGGTAGAGAGAGATGTAGAGGTAGAGGTGTAGAGGTAGAGGTGTTGAGGTAGAGAGCTAGAGGTAGAGAGGTAGAGAGGTAGAGAGGTAGAGAGTAGTAGAGAGTGGAGAGTGTGTAATAGAGAGTAGAGAGTGAGTAGTAGAGAGTAGTAGAGAGTAGTAGAGAGAGTAGCAGAGAGTGAGTAGTAGAGAGTAGTAAAGTGAGTAGTAGAGAGTGAGTAGTAGAGAGTAATAGAGAGTGAGTAGTAGAGTGAGTAGTAGAGAGTAGTAGAGAGTGAGTAGTAGAGAGTAGTAGAGAGTGAGTAGTAGATAGTGAGTAGTAGAGAGTTAGTAGTGGAGAATAGTAGAGAGTGAGTAGCAGAGAGATGATAGTAAAGAGTAGTAGAGTGAGTAGTAGAGTGAGTAGTAGAGAGTAGTAGAGAGGGAGTTGTAGAGAGTGAGTAGTAGAGTGAGTAGTAGAGAGGGAGTAGTAGAGATTAGTAGAGAGAAGTAGTAGAGAGAGTAGTAGAGAGAGTGAGTAGTAGAGAGTAGTAGAGAGTGAGTAGTAGAGAATGAGTAGAGAGAGAGAGTAGTAGAGAGTGAGTAGTAGAGAGTAGTAGAGAGTGAGTAGTAGAGAGTGAGTAGTAGAGAGTGAGTAGTAGAGAGAAGTGGAGTAGTAGAGAGTAAGTAGTAGAGAGTAGTAGAGAGTGAGTAGTAGAGTGAGTATTACAGAGTAGTAGAGTGAGTAGTAGAGAGTAGTGGAGAGCGAGTAGTAGAGAGCAAGTAGTAGAGAGTGTGTAGTAGATAGTGAGTAGTAGAGAGTAGAAGAGAGTGAGTAGTAGAGAGTAGAAGAGAGTGAGTAGTAGAGAGAGTAGTAGAGAGTGAGAAGTAGAGAGAGTAGTAGAGAGTAGTAGAGTAGTATAGAGTGAGTAATAGAGTGAGCAGTAGAGAGTAGTTGAGAGAGAGTAGTAGAGAGTGAGTAGTGGAGAGAGAGAAGTAGAGAGTAGTAGAGAGCGAGTAGTAGAGAGTGAGTAGTAGAGAGTGAGTAGTAGAGAGTAGTAGAGAGTGAGTAGTAGAGAGAGTAGTAAAGAGTGTGTAGTAGAGTAGTAGAGAGTGAGTGGTAAAGAGTAATAGAGAGTAGTAGAGTGAGTAGTAGAGAGTAGTAGAGAGTGAGTAGTAGAGAGAGTAGTAGAGATTGAGTAGTAAAGAGTGAGTAGTAGAGAGTAATAGAGAGTGAGTAGTAGGGAGTGAGTAGTAGAGTGTAGTAGAGAACGAGTAGTAGAGAGTGAGTAGTAGAGAGTAGTATAGAGCGAGTAGTAGAGAGTGAGTAGTAGAGAGTGAATAGTAGAGAGTGAGTATTAGAGAGTGAGTAGTAGAGAGTAGTAGAGTGAGTAGTTAAAAGAGAGTAGTAGAGAGTAGTAGAATGCGAGTAGTAGAGAGTGAGTAGTAGAGATTGAGTAGTAGAGTTTGAGTATTAGAGAGTGAGTAGTAGATAGTAGTAGAGTGAGTAGTAGAGAGAGAGTAGTAGAGAGTAGTAGAGAGTGAGTAGTAGAGAGTGAGTAGTAGAGTGAGTAGTAGAGAGTGAATAGTAGAGAGTTGTAGATTGAGTAGTAGAAAGTGAGTAGTAGAGAGAGAGTAGTGGACAGTAGTAGAGAGTGAGTAGTAGAGTAGTAGAGAGTGAGTGGTAGAGAGTAGTAGAGTGAGTAGCAGAGAGTATTAGAGAGTGAGTAGTAGAGAGTAATAGTAGAGAGTAGTACTGAGTAGTAGAGAGTAGTAGAGAGTGAGTAGTAGAGCGTAGTAGCGAGTGAGTAGTAGAGAGTGAGTAGTAGAGAGAGTGTAGTAGAGAGAGAGTAGTAGACAGAGAGTAGTAGAGAGTGAGTAGTAGAGAGTGAACAGTAGAGAGTAGTAGAGAGTAGTAGAGAGTAGTAGAGAGTGAGTAGTAAGAGTAGTAGAGTAGTAGAGAGTGAGTAGTAGAGAGTAGTAGAGAGTGAGTAGTAGAGAGAGAGTAGTAGAGAGTGAGTAGTAGAGTAGTAGAGAGTAGTCAGTCAGTGTCAGTCAGTGTCAGTCAGTCAGTCAGTGTCAGTCAGTGTCAGTCAGTGTCAGTCAGTCAGTGTCAGTCAGTCAGTCAGTCAGTCAGTGTCAGTCAATCAGTGTCAGTGTCAGTCAGTGTCAGTCAATCAGTGTCGGTCATTGTCTGTCAGTCAGTCAGTGTCAGTCAGTCAGTGTCAGTCAGTCAGTGTCAGTCAATCAGTGTGAGTCATTGTCAGTGTCAGTCAGTGTCAGTGTCAATCTGTCAGTGTCAGTCCGTCAGTGTCAGTCAGTCAGTGTCAGCTAGAGCATCTCTGCTGACCTGGTTCTCTGGCTCTAAACCAGCTATGATGACCTTGTTCTCTCCCTCTACAGCAGGTCTGCTGACCTGGTTCTCTGGCTCTAGAGCAGCTCTACTGACCTAGTTCTTAGGCTACAGAGCAGCTCAGCTGATCTGGTACTCTGGCTCTAAAACAGCTCTGCTGACCTGGTTCTCTGGCAGTAAAGCAGCTCTGCTGAATGGTTCTATGGCTCTAAAGCAGTTCTGCTGACATGGTTATCTGGCTCTAGAGCAGCTCTGCTGACCTGGTTCTCTCCCTCTGGAGCAGCTCTGCTCACCTGGTTCTCTCCCTCTAAAGCAGCTCTATTGACCTGGTTTCTCTGACTCTACAGCCGCTCTGCTGACCTGGTTCTCTGGCTCTAGAGCAGCTCTGCTGAACTGGTTCTTAGGCTCTATAGCAGCTCTGCTGACCTGGTTTCTCTGTCTCTACAGCGGCTCTGCTGACCTGGTTCTCTGGCTCTAAAGCAGCTATGCTGACCTGGTTCTCTGGCTCCAAAGCAGCTCTGCTGACCTAGTTCTCTGGCTCTAAAGCAGCTCCGCTGACCTGGTTCTCTCCCTCTAAAGCAGCTCTGCTGACCTCGTTCTCTGGCTCTAGAGCAGCTCTGCTGACCCAGTCCTTAGGCTCTAAAGCAGCTCTGCTGACCTGGTTCTCTGGCTCTACAACAGCTCTGCTGACCTGGTTCTCTGGCTCTACAGCAGCTCTGCTGACCCGGTTCTATGGCTCTAAAGCAGTTCTGCTGACCTGGTTCTCAGGCTCCAGAGCAGCTCCGCTGACCTGGTTTCTCTGGCTCTACAGCAGCTCTGCTGACCTGGTTCTCTGGCTCTAGAGCAGCTCTGCTGACCTGGTTTCTCTGGCTCTACAGCAGCTCTGCTGACCCGGTTCTATGGCTCTAAAGCAGTTCTGCTGACCTGGGTCTCTGGCTCTAAAGCAGCTCTGCTGACCTGGTTCCCTGGCTCTAACGCAGCTCTACTGACCTGGTTTCTCTGGCTCTAGAACAGCTCTGCTGACCTGGTTCTCTGCCTCTAGAGCAGCTCTGCTGACCTGGTTCTCTGCCTCTATAGCAGCTCTGCTGACCTGGTTCTCTGGCTCTAAAGCAGCTCTGCTGACCTGGTTCTCTCCCTCTAAAGCAGCTCTGCTGACCTGTTTTCTCTGGCTCTAGAGCAGCTCTGCTGACCTGGTTCTCGGCCTCTAGAGCAGCTCTGTTGACCTGGGTCTCTGGCTCTAGAGCAGCTCTGCTGACCTGGTTCTCTGGCTCTACAGCAGCTCTGCTGACCTGGTTCTCGTCCTCTAGAGCAGCTCTGCTGACCTGAGACTCTGGCTCTAAAGCAGCTCTGCTGACCTGGTTCTCTGGCTCTACAGCAGCTCTGCTGACCTGGTTCTCGGCCTCTAGAGCAGCTCTGCTGACCTGGGTCTCTGGCTCTAAACCAACTCTGCTGACCTGGTTCTCTGGCTCTAAAGCAACTCTGCTGACCTGGTTCTCTGGCTCTAAAGCAGCTCTGCTGACCTGGTTCTCTCCCTCTAAATCAGCTCTGCTGACCTGGTTCTCTGGCTCTAGAGCAGCTCTGCTGACCTGGTTCTCGGCCTCTAGAGCAGCTCTGCTGACCTGGGTCTCTGGCTCTAAAGCAGCTCTGCTGACCTGGTTCTCTGGCTCTACAGCGGCTCTGCTGACCTGGTTCTCGGCCTCTAGAGCAGCTCTGCTGACCTGGGTCTCTGGCTCTAAAGCAACTCTGCTGACCTGGTTCTCTGGCTCTAAAGCAGCTCTGCTGACCTGGTTCTCTGGCTCTGAAGCAACTCTGCTGACCTGGTTCTCTGGCTCTAAAGAAGCTCTGCTGACCTGGTTCTCTCTCTCTAAATCAGCTCTGCTGACCTGGTTCTCTGGCTCTAGAGCAGCTCTGCTGAGCTGGTTCTCTGCCTCTAGAGCAGCTCTGCTGACCTGGTTCTCTGGCTCTAAAGCAGTTCTGCTGACCTGGTTCTCTCCCTCTAAATCAGCTCTGCTGACCTGGTTCTCTGGCTCTAGAGCAGCTCTGCCGACCTGGTTTCTCTGGCTCTACAGCAGCTCTGCTGACCTGGTTCTCGGCCTCTAGAGCAGTTCTGCTGACCTGGGTCTCTGGCTCTAAAGCAGCTCTGCTGACCTGGTTTCTCTGGCTCTACAGCAGCTCTGCTGACCTGGTTCTCGGCCTCTAGAGCAGCTCTGCTGACCTGGGTCTCTGGCTCTAAAGCAGCTCTGCTGACCTGGTTCTCTGGCTCTAAAGCAGCTCTGCTGACCTGGTTCTCTGGCTCTAAAGAAGCTCTGCTGACCTGGTTCTCTCCCTCTAAATCAGCTCCGCTGACCTGGTTCTCTGGCTCTAGAGAAACTCTGCTGACCTGGTTCTCTGCCTCTAGAGCAGCTCTGCTGACATGGTTCTCTGGCTCTTGAGCAGCTTTGCTGACCTGGCTCTCTGCCTCTAGAGCAGCTCTGCTGACCTGGTTCTCTGGCTCAAAAGCAGCTCTGCTGACCTGGTTCTATGGCTCTAAAGCAGCTCTGTTTCCTGGTTCTCTGGCACTAGAGCAGCTCTGCTGACCTGGTTCTCTGGCTCTAAAGCAGCTCTGCTTACCTGGTTCTCTCCCTCTAAAGATCTCTGCTGACCTGGTTCTCTGGCTCTAAAGCAGTTCTGCTGACCTGGTTCTCTGCCTCTAGAGCAGCTCTGCTGACCTGGTTCTATGGCTCTAAAGCAGTTCTGCTGACATGGTTATCTGGCTCTAGAGCAGCTCTGCTGACCTGGTTCTCTGGCTCTAAAGCAGTTCTGCTGACCTGGTTCTCTCTCTCTAAACTCTAAAGCAGCTCTGCTGACCTGGTTTCTCGGCCTCTACATTAGCTCTGCTGACCTGGCTCTCTGCCTCTAGAGCAGCTCTGCTGACCTGGTTCTCTGGCTCAAAAGCAGCTCTGCTGACCTGGTTCTATGGCTCTAAAGCAGCTCTGTTTCCTGGTTCTCTGGCACTAGAGCAGCTCTGCTGACCTGGTTCTCTGGCTCTAAAGCAGCTCTGCTTACCTGGTTCTCTCCCTCTAAAGATCTCTGCTGACCTGGTTCTCTGGCTCTAAAGCAGTTCTGCTGACCTGGTTCTCTGCCTCTAGAGCAGCTCCGCTGACCTGGTTCTATGGCTCTAAAGCAGTTCTGCTGACATGGTTATTTGGCTCTAGAGCAGCTCTGCTGACCTGGTTCTCTGGCTCTAAAGCAGTTCTGCTGACCTGGTTCTCTCTCTCTAAACTCTAAAGCAGCTCTGCTGACCTGGTTTCTCGGCCTCTACGTTAGCTCTGCTGACCTGGTTCTCGGCCTCTAGAGCAGCTCTGCTGACCTGGGTCTCTGGTTGGAGAGCAGCTCTGCTGACCTGCTTCTTAGGCTCTAGAGCAGCTCTGCTGACCTGGTTCTCTGGCTCTACAACGGCTCTGCTGACCTGAGTTCTCTGGCTCTACAGCACCTTTGCTGATCTGGTTCTCTGCACTCACGATGCATGCACCGACTTCGCGAAAATATATTTAAAGATAACATAAGTATATTATAAGTACAAATATGTTATTTTTATGACTATTTTAGATAATCTCTTGCCCTAATATTTATATTAAGGAATGATACATGTCATTTTGGAACATAACATTTTTCTGCGGCAGTTGCGCACCGAGTGCGCCCCAGCATGTATATGACATCATGCGGGACCTGCCACCGCGCAAGCATCACATACCGTAATGCACATGTGTCGCGAATGCGTGGGAGCAGGAGTCGCAGACTGGTCGAATACCAATCGCGCAAATCACATAGTATTCAATGTATATGATGTAACTGAAAAACACGCAGCTGTCGCACACTGTACGCGGATCCTTCCAACTTTTCTAAAATAGCAGCTAGAATCCGCGCACCCACCGTGATGTGTACGCTTTGAGTGAGCGACTCCGAAAAAAAAAAAAAATTTTTTTTGGAAGAAAAGAATATAAATATATTACAATAATTTTTCATGTTTTGTTTTGCAATTTTCAGAAAAATATATAATGTTCTTTAATGAATAAAATATTTATAAATGAACAGTTAAAAAACTGTAGAAAATCAGTACAAAAAATAGGTAAAACTACTATCACACTTAAAAATTAGCATTTAAAAAAGCTTTGAAATTCACTGAAAAAAAACACAGGTTTCAGAGATGTTATAGATAGAAATTAGCATTTAAAAAAGCTTTGAAATTCACTGGAAAAAACATAGGTTTCAGAGATGTTATAGTTAGAAATTACCATTTAAAAAACCTTAGTAATCACAGAAAAAACCATAGGTTTCAGGGGTGTTATAGTTAGCTGGCCATTTCACTCGTACAAAACCATAGAAATTCCTCCGTTATAGTTAGTTCTGCTAACTATAACTCGCGCGCCCGCAATGCACTGCTGATGATGACACATATTGCATCATTCATGACATGGTCAGTGACATCACTAATGACATCACTGATGACATCTCAAATGACATCACTGATGACATCATCCACGTGACAATCTGATACACCTCATCATACACTAGTATAACCTTTCATCACTCACTGTAAAATACAGAGTACCATATTTCAAACCATTGACACACCAATTCCAGTTACTACATA
Organism: Triturus cristatus; assembly: GCF_964204655.1. Taxonomy (NCBI): domain Eukaryota; kingdom Metazoa; phylum Chordata; class Amphibia; order Caudata; family Salamandridae; genus Triturus; species Triturus cristatus. The sequence goes on along the minus strand of NC_140582.1, from coordinate 373,251,739 downwards.
CCCACTCACTGATTCCTAAGTCTACCCACACAACTACCCATTCAACAACAGAATCATTTATACATGCAGTCACTAATTAATAAAACACTATCACATGCACTTATACACATATATAGACATTGACACATCAGCAGTCATCTTAGTCGGTTATGCCGTCATCCTACTCACTCATGAAAAAATATTAATCACACTTATTACAACGTGACTCTGAACATGGTGCCTATGAGTAAGGACGTGTGTGTCCGAAACCGGTATGGCCATTGGAGTTTTAGAGACAATGCCGCTTGCTGTTCCATTTTTAACCTCAATAAAGCATGGATACCTACCTGTGGAGCGTTCTCTTTGCAAGGGCAACCTTTTTCTTCACATATAAGCGGCTGGTCCGGTCGCGAGAATGCTCCGCCGCAAGACAGCAAGGCGGATCTGGTGTTACTCATCATTGGAGGCATCGCCGGGACGTGTGGGCCCGAATTGAGTGTTATATTATTGACTATGGAGGAGCAAAGCGGGACTTTGTTTCACCCCACTGGGGTTATAAACTGTGTATGTTTGGGGTCACGGCAACACCCACTTGGGACGGATGTAATATTGCAGCCTGCCAGTACCAGAATGCACTTGCAGTAAAAGTTCACTGGATGTGGAATTTTGCATAATTTCTAGGCAGGTGAGCTGCAATCTGTTTGCCACGTGACTCTGAACATGGTGCCTATTAGTAAGGACTTGTGTGTCCGAAACCGGTCAGGCCATTGGAGTTTTAGAGACGATGCCGCTTGCTGTTCCATTTTTAACCTCAATAAAGCATGGATACCTACCTGTGGAGCGTTCTCTTTGCAAGGGCAACCTTTTTCTTCACATATCAGCGTCTGGTCCGGTCGCGAGAATGCTCTGACACAAGACAGCAAGGCGGATCTGGTGTGACTCATTATTGGAGGCATCGCCGGGATGGGTGGGCCCAAATTGAGTGTTATGTTATTGACTGTGGAGGAGCAAAGCGGGACTTTGTTTCACCCCACTGGGGTTATGAACTATTTATGTTTGGGGTCACGGCAACACCAACTTGGGACGGATGTAATATTGCAGCCTGCCAGTACCAGAATGCACTTGCGGTAAAAGTTCACTGGATGTGGAATTTTGCATAATTTCTAGGTAGGTGAGCTGCAATCTGTTTGCCACGTGACTCTGAACATGGTGCCTATGAGTAAGGACGTATGTGTCCGAAACCGGTCAGACCAGTGGAGTTTTAGAGACAATGCCGCTTGCTGTTCCATTTTTAACCTCAATAAAGCGTGGATACCTACCTGTGGAGCGTTCTCTTTGCAAGGGCAACCTTTTTCTTCACATATCAACGGCTGGTCCGGTCGCGAGAATGCTTTGCCGCAAGACAGCAAGGCGGATCTGGTGTGACTCATTCATTCATTCATTCATGATACTTTATTCGGTTTTACAATGTGAAAACCATAAAAGTCACAATGTATATACACATCCCATAAAAAAAAATACATTAAAATAATTTACAGTCCATAGCCATAAAAGATTACAAATAAAATATGGCAGGTACAATAAGTACGTTTCTGTGCTAAAAATAGAGAACACATAAGAGGTATACCTTAAAACTATGGGTACCTCTGCCCCCTGAAATAACTAATATTCCAGGCAGGCCCTGGTTCTCACCAAGGATTTCAGGTAGCCTACAATAAAGATTATACAGTCTGGTTTCAACAGCTGTAAATACAAAAGTGCTGGGCGAGCCTGGTTAAAATTAAGCCTCTTTAAGAGGGGGAGTAAAAAATGTCTCCGAGGTACTTCATAGAATTTACAGAGGAACATAAAGTGTAGCAATTCCTGTGGAGACAGGTTGTCGCAACACAGGGTGCTAACACCTGTCCTCTGCTACACCATTTCGGAACGGCAATTAAAAGATTAAAAAAATCGAGACGAAACCTGGACAGTAAAAACCGCTCATAGGTGGTCAATGTTCCCAAAAGGTATGGCTCAGCCAATGGATGGGTTTTTAGGGTCAGAAATTTACGGACACTTGGTTTACACAATTCCTGTTCATCTCTTTCTAGCTTCCTGGTGCAAATAAATGCTTTTTTAAAGAGTTCCACATCCGTTTTTGTTATAGTTGACGGTTTTGAGAAAAGATCCGGGTGCCCCAACTCCGTAAAGCGACCTCTAACATACTGCAACCATGGAATTCTGGACATTTGTTCCAGGGTCATACAGTCTGTTAGGATCTGTTGGGTGAGCTTAAGCTCCTTGTTTGACCAGCACTTAAGCCAGAACACTAGGGGACGCAAGGCAATAGTATCAGCTAAAAATGGGGCCCCCAGTTCTTCATGAGCTATTAGGTTAGATAAACAGGTTGGCATTCCCAGTAGGCGCTTTAAAAAGTTATTCTCTGCCACCTACAGCGCATCAGTTGTGGTATGCCCCCAGACTTCACTACCGTAACATGCAGTTGACACACCCTTAGCCTGATAGATTTTCAACAAGGCTGCAATTGGGCGCTTCCCCATCTTAGCAGCAAAGTTGAAAATGGCAGCAGTTATTCGGATAAGCTCCCCCTTTTTCCTTAGAATAAGGGGCCCCCACTTCAAGCGATCATCCAACAGGACCACCAGGTATGAAAAAACTGATGTTGTGGGGACCTTCGCAGAACCTACAGAAAAAGAATACATTTTCGTGGGACGAGCCCCTACCTGCAAGACATAGGATTTTGTGTTATTAATCGCTAAGTCACGGGACCCCATAAACTTCAAGAAAGCGTCTAGTAAATATTGGAGTCTCCTAGCAGTTCTCGCTATCAGGACGGCGTCATCCGCATATAGGAGGACGGGGAGACCCCGGTGACCTACATGCGGGAAGTCAGCCCCTGTGGCTACCAGGGCTCCTTCAAGATAATTGATGTATAGATTAAACAGGAAGGGGGCAAGAATACAGCCCTGTCTCACCCCTCTTTCAATATTAAATTCCTTGGAAACCCGGAGATCCTGTGCATATCTAATATTTGCCTTGGTATCCCTATGCAGATCCATTAGAAAGTCCACAATAGAGGCCTCCACCCCCATGGCCTTCATGGACTGCCACAATTTGACCCGATTTACACAGTCAAACGTGGAAGATAGGTCCATGAAGGCCATGTAGATCGTACCTGGGCGGGCCAACCTGTACTTGCCAAGGATTAGGTAAAGGTTTAAACATTGGGCCACCGTCGACCTTCCCGCACGAAACCCATATTGGGTGTCGGCAAGGATATTATGCTCCTCTGCCCATAAAGATAGTCTTTGCAATAGTACCCCTCCCACCACCTTAACTACAGAGTCAATGAGAGAGATAGGTCGATAGCAGTGTGTACTGTTTCGATCCCCCTTTTTGAACACTGGCATGATGGTAGAGATGGGCCAGGATTCGGGGCTACCATCCCTGGCCGCTGCATTCATAATAGCCGCCAGGATCGGGGCCCAGAAAGATGGATCCGATCTGTAAAGGTCCGGCGGAATTCCGTCCGGTCCAGGAGCTTTGTTACTGGTTAGGCCCGCAATTCCTCTGTTAACTCAATAAACAGAGAGTCAGTGTTTGTTGCCCGGGGTAACTGGTCGTGGTAACCCATGGAACCCTTAAACATGGATGAAAAGTGGGCCACCCATTCCTCTTCCGTGATGTGGGAATCTAAGAGGTTGCCTGTGTCTTCGGAAAACAGGGGTCTGTTGACAATGCCCCAAAACCGTGTGCCATTCCTTAATGGGCTAGACTCTAGCAACTCCCTCCATGCCTCCTACTTCAGAGCTCTCTTACGGGTAGCTAGAGCCTGCTTGTATCCTGTATGACATGCCCGTATGTATGGGGGGTTTCTTGGAACAACTTTCAGTGCCTCCTTTAACTTACGTGCTGCCTGGGAGCAAGTGGAATCGAACCATCTTGGGTTTGAATTAGATACCTTACAGGCTGGAGCCCTCAAAAGTTCCCCTGCTTTGAGCGAAATATCTCTGAAAGCACAAAGAACATCCCTTGGTAGACTCTCCGGTTGGACACAAAGAGCAAGTTCAGCTGCACATGAGTTTCTCACCTTCCTGTGGAAAGCATCTGGGTCAATCTGGGACCATTTAAGGCGGCGCCCACCGTCTATAGGTCTCATGGTTCCCAGTACCCTTCCCCTAGATTTGCTGGATAGAAATACACCACAGAGGTATACACAAAGGGGATTGTGATCACTATAACCAAGGCGGATCTGGTGTGACTCATTATTGGAGGCATCGCCGGGACGGGTGGGCCCGAATTGAGTGTTATATTATTGGCTATGGAGGAGCAAAGCGGGACTTTGTTTCACCCCACTGGGGTTATGAACTGTGTATGTTTGGGGTCACGGCAACACCCACTTGGACGGATGTAATATTGCAGCCTGCCAGTACTAGAATGCACTTGCGGTAAAAGTTTACTGGATGTGGAATTTTGCATAATTTCTAGGCAGGTGAGCTGCAATCTGTTTGCCACGTGACTCTAAACATGGTGCCTATGAGTAAGGACGTGTGTGTCCGAAACCGGTCAGGCCATTGGAGTTTTATAGACGATGCCGCTTGCTGTTCCATTTTTAACCTCAATAAAGCGTGAATACCTACCTGTGGAGTGTTCTCTTTGCAAGGGCAACCTTTTTCTTTATATATATATATATATATATATATATATATATATATATATATATATATATATATATATATATATATATATATTACCTAGTTATAGTTAGGTCCTAATTTCCATAGGTAACTTGTTTTTTGTTTTCCCAATAACTTTAGTGCCGGTTGACGAATCTTCACCAAATATTCCAAACTTATGGCCCGCTCCGGTCAGCTCCAATGCCGAAAGTTTCAGGGTGATTTGCCAATCGGGGGCCGAGAAAAAAGGGGGGTCCCAAAACGTGTTTTCTCCATGTTATTTCCCATAGGAAACTTTAGACTACAGCCCGAACTGCTGAACGGAATTACACCAAATTTGGCAAAAAGTTAGCCCTTGATTCAGAAAGAGACCTTTTTGTTAAATGGTGTAAATCCGTTCAGTAGTTCCTGCGAAATTCAAAAAATAGTGGTCAAAAAATCAATTTACCATAGGAAATTTAGACACGGTTACAGCCGAAACTGCTGAACGGAATTATACCAAATTTGGCAAAAAGGTAGCCCTTGGTTCAGAAAGAGGTTTTTTTTCTAAATGGTGTAAATCCGTTCAGTAGTTGTTGAGAAAATCAAAAAATAAAAGTTTCAATATCTATGGCCGCGGTGGATCCGCACACCCTGCCAATCACGAGCTGCATTCTAATTGGCTGTCAACACTCCAAACCAGGAAGTGTTGGCAGCCATCTTGTGCCTCGGTAGAACCGGGGCACAAAAAAAACAGTAAAAAAATGTGCAAAACAAGAAAAGGGGGCAGGGTAGAAACACCCTGACCCCTTAGGCCTGCTCGGGGGTCCCACAAGGACCCCCAGGTCCCCAAAAAGATTTTTTTTCTTTTTAAATCAGCCGAATTCGCACTGGGTGTGCGAATCTGGCCAAAAAATTTTAAAAAACGAAGGGTGGGCTTCTGCGCTTCGTTAATATTTTGCCCCCGGGTGGGCCAAGGTCCGGGTGCATGCTCAAATTGAATTGTGGGGGCCCAGGGGGACCCCAGCGGGGCTTCTTTTTTTAATGTATGGGTGGCCTCCAAGGCCCCCCAAGCCCCCGGGACCGCCACCCCCGGGAGCTTTCATTAATTATTTGCATGGGGCACACTGCCCCCCCCCGCAGCCCCGGGGACTGCCACCCCCTGGGGCTTCTTTTAAAAAACAAAATATACCTGTGTGGGGGTCTCGAGCCCCCCAAGCCCCGGGGACAACCACCAGTGTGCAGATGTTGGGAGGAGGGCCACGTGGCCTCCCTCCAGGAGCCATTGATGGCCCTGGGGACCGCCACCCCCAGGGCTGGCTCCTGCAGTATCCCGTGGTGCCCATCTCCGGGACACTGCAGTTTGCTATGGCAGGGCGGGAGCCGTGCAGCTCCCACCCTGTCATAGCAAACTCTGGTTTAGATTTTGGAAGAGAGAGCAGAAAACCTGCTCTCCCTTCCAAAATTCAAACCACATTGCTTTTCCACACCGGGAGATGCATGTCAGCAGCTCCCCATGTGGAAAAGCAATTCCGACTCCCGCAGGAGGCAGGGAGCAAGCTGGGACCGTGGGGGCATTGGGGCTTCCCCCACGGTCCCCAATGAAGTGGCCATGCCCCAGGGAATGGGGTCCTGGGGCCAGAATTGGCCCGGGAGGGGGCCATGCGGCTCCCACTCCTTAATTAAAATAATTAAATAAAAAAACACGCAAAGGACGGCCCCAGGGGATGGGGTCCCTGGGGCCATAAAGGGCCTGAGGAGGGAGGCCATGCAGCTCCCCTACAAATATATATAAAAAAAAAAAAACACTGGCCATGCCCCTGGAGATGGGGTCCCCAGGGCCAAATATCGCCTCGGTTGGGGGGGCCACACGGCCCCCTTCCATTTAAAAATAAAAATAAATAGGGGTCAGGCCCTTGGGGATGGGGTCCCCAGGACCAATAAAATAGGAAAGGAGGGGGGCCACACATCTCCCCTTCTTAAAATATATTTTTTAAGAAAAATACCGGCATCACTGAGGCCCTGCCTCCTCCCAGCAACACTCTGCAAATGCGCCCTGTGGCGCATTTTTAAGTGGTCCAGGCCACGCCCCTTTTTACACCTCTCTGCAACGCAGCTCTATGGCGCTTACTGGAGGTACCTGGTGGGCTAGTGGGCCCCCAGGGACCCTCAAGATTCAAGGGGACTTAATCCCCCAACTTAAAACGCACCACACGGCACGTTTGCACAGTTGTGAAGAGTGGGGGCGTGGCCTGATGTGACATGTGTGCAAACAGGCCCTGTGGTGCGTTTTAAGTTGGGAAATTAATTCCCTTCAACCCTGAGGGTCCATGGGGGCCAACTAGCCCACCAGGTACCGCCACTAAGCGCCACAGGGCTGCGTTGCAGAGAGGTGGTCCAGGCTACGCCCCTTTTTACACCTCTCTGCAATGCAGCTCTGTGGCACTTACTGGAGGTACCCGGTCGGCTAGTTGGACCCCAGGGGTCCTCAGGATTCAAGGAGACTTAATCCCTCAACTTAAAACACGCCATAGGGTTTTAGGGAAAGTTATAGTTAGTTGGACATTTCACTCGTACAAATCCATAGAAATTCCCCCATTATAATTAGTTCAGTTAACTATAACTCGCGCCCACGTAATGCACTGCTGATGATGTCACATATTACATCACTCATGACATGGTCAGTGACATCACTGATGACATCACTGATGACATCTCAAATGACATCACTGATGACATCATCCATGTGATAATTTCATGCATCTTCCCACACCCTAATACAACTTTAGATACACCCACTCTAAATTACAGACTGCCATTCTCAAAACCATAGACACTCCAACACCAATAACTACATACCAACTCACTGATTCTTAGGTCTACACACACATCCACTCACTCACCCGTACAGTTACTCATACTTATGGTCACACAGTACAGGACTATCATATGCACTCATACACCTGTATAGATACTCTCACATCACCACTCATCCATAGAGGTACTCACACACCTAGTCAGTCATGCAAATAATTAATCACATTCCCATTTACTCACCTATATAGTTATGCACACACCAGCTCATTACTCATACAAATACTAGCACATTCTTAGGTTCGTATACAATCACTGATACAAGCAAACACCCATCCATACAGCCACTCTCACAATCACATACTCTCACTTATAGCCATTTACATACTCTAACACACATATATACTGCCTTTCATATATGTAGTTACTCACACATGTACCACTGAGATATACTTTCACTCACTAACACACAAATACACACACTCACCCACCCATACAGTCCATCACAGATGCACACTTCAAATCATGCACCCAGTGAATCACCCACTCACACATCTATGCACAGTGTCACACACACCCCACCCACACAAACACTCAGTCACTCATACAGATACTCAGAAAACCAATCAATAACTCATATATACACTTATGTAGTTATTCACAAACCCATGCAGCTGCTAACACACCAACAGACAGATGGATACAGACATTCACACAGTTTAGTCACTAACCCATGCATTCCGTAAGATATGTCAAATTACTCACTTATAGAGTCAGTCTTGCACCTATTAAATCATCTATTTAGACACTTATACCCCCACTCATTCTTCAATATGCCTTTCCCTATATATATTAAACATATTTAAACTTTACAGAAACACACAGTCACTGGATGATGCCATCAGTGATGTCATCAGTGATGTCATTTGAGATGTCATCAGTGATGTCACTGACCATGTCATGAGTGGTGTACTATGTGACGTCATCAGCAGTGCACTGCGAGGGCGCAGGTTATAGTTAGCTGAACTAACTATAACGGGGGAATTTCTATGGTTTTGTGCGAGTGAAATGTCCAACTAACTATGAATTTCCCTAAAACCTACGTTTTTTTCAGTGAATTTATAAGGTTTTTTAAATGCTAATTTCTAACTATGATGTGCCTGAAATCTATGGTGTATTCAGTGAATTTCAAAGGTTTTTTAAATGCTAATTAATATATATATATATATTCACTGAAAAAACCATAGGTTTTAGAGAAAGTTATAGTTAGCTGAACATTTCACTCGTACAAAACCATTGAAATTCACCCGTTATAGTTAGTTCAGCTAACTATAACTCACTCCCCCGCAATGCACTGCTGATGACGTCACATATTACATCACTCATGACATGGTCAGTGACATCACTGATGACATCACTGATGACATCTCAAATGACATCACTGATGACATCACTGATGACATCATCCAGTGACTTTGTGTTTCTGTAAAGTTTAAATATGTTGAATACATATAGGGAAAGGCATATTGAAGAATGAGTGGGTGTATAAGTGTTTGAATGGATGTTTTACTAGGTGCGTGACTGACTCTATAAGAGAGTGGTTAAACATATGTTACTGAATAAATGGGTTAGTGACTAAACTGTGTGAATATCTATATCCGTCTGTCTGTTGGTGTGTAAGTGACTGCATGGGTTTGTGAATAACAACATAAGTGTCTATAGGAATTATTGATTGGTTGTCTGAGTATTTGTATGGGTGCCTGAGTTTTTGTGTGGGTGGGGTGGGACTCTGTGCATGGATGTGTGAATGGGAGATTCACTGGGTGCATGGTTTCACAAGTGCATCTGTGATGGACTGTATGAGTGGTGAGTGTGTGTATGGGTGTGTTAGTGAGTGAATGTATATCTCAGTGGTACATGTGTGACTAGCTACATATGTGAAAGGCAGTATATATGTGTGTTGGAGTATATAAATGGCTATAAGTGAGAGTGTATGATTGTGTGAGTGGCTGGATGGATGAGTGTGTGCTTGTATCAGTGATTGTATAAGAGTGTAAGAATGTTGTAGTATTTTTATGAGTAATTGAGTTAGTACATGTATAACTGTATAGGTGAGTAAATAGGAGTGTCATTAATTATTTGCATGACTGACTAGGTGTGTGGGTACCTCTATGGATGAGTAGCAGTGTGTGTGAGTGTATATATAGGTGTATGAGTGCATATGATAGTCCTGTACTGAGTCACCATACGTATGAGTGACTGTACGGGTGAGTGAGTGGATGTGCAAGATATAATTAGCTGAACTAACTATAACGGGGGAATTTCAATGGGTTTGAATGAGTTAAATGTTCAGCTAACTATAACTTTCTCTAAAACCTATGGTTGTTTCAGTGAATTTCAAAGGTTTTTTAAATGCTAATTCCTAACTATAACGTCTCTGAAACCTATGGTTTTTTCAGTGAATTTGAAAGGTGTTTTAAATGCTAGTTTCTAACTATGCCTACAGAGGTAGGGTATGTGAAGAAAGAAGAAAAAACACACAGAAAGAAGCATAAGAAATGCAGAAAGAGGCAACAGAAGTCCACAAAGACAAAGAAAATTGCAGGAAGAAGCAAGACATGTGCAGAAAGAACCAACAGAGGAGCAGAAAGAAGCCTTGTTGCAAAATCATCCTGTGCCCACAACTTTTTCAGATGGGTACTGGTGGTAACTGACTCTTACTAACCAGGCCTAGAGCCAGTGCAATGCTAAAAGACGCTTAGAATACAGTGAAAACATCTACATACACTAGGGAACATTATGCGTTGGGGTACCCCTGTGATTAGCATGACCTCCTCTGTAAGACCCTAGTACATAAGAGGGCAGGGGGATTAAAACTACCTCTTAAAACGTGCCACGGGGCGCGTTTGCAAACTGATGACGGGGGAGGTGCGTGAGGTGACATGTGTGCAAACACGCCCTGTGGCCGTTTTAGTGTCCCTTGGGTCCAACTAGCCCACCAGGAATCTCCAGTAAGCGCCACAGGGCTGCGTGGCAGAGAGGTGTAAAAAGTGGCACGGCCTTTACCATCTCTTTGCAATGCAGCGCAGTGGCGCTTACTGGAAGCACCTGGGGGCCCTCCGGATTGAAGAGGAATTATTTCCCCAACTTAAAACGCGCCACAGGGCGTGTTTGCACGCGTCACCTCAGGCCCTGTCCCCTCCCTTCACCACCGTGTAAACACGCCCTGTGGCCGTTTTCAGTTGGGAGATTAAGCCCCCTTGAATCCTGAGGGTCCCTAGGGTCCAACTAGCCTACTAGGTACCTCCAGTAAGTGTCACAGAGCTGCGTTGCAGAGAGGTGTAAAAAGGGGCGTGGCCTCTGAACACCTCTCTGCAATGGAGGTACCTGGTGGGCTAGTTGGCCCTCTGGGACCCTCAGTATTAAAGGGGAATTAATTCCCCAACTTACAACTCGCCAGGGGGCACGTTTTCACACTGGTGAAAGAAGGTGGTGGGGCCCTAGGTAACATGTGTGCAAACACACCCTGTGGCACGTTTTCAGTTGGGGAATTAATATTAGTGGAAGGGGGGCAGCGTGGCCCTCCTCCCTGGCCACTAATGGCCCAGGGGACCCCATCCCCCAGGGCCTGGCCTCTCGTTGGGGACCGTGGGGGTTCCCCAATTCCCCCACGATCCCGCCGGCTCCCGCCTCCTGCGTGAGCCAGCATTGCTTTCCCACATGGGGAGCTGCTAAGATGCAGCTCCCCGTGTGGAAAAGCAATGTGGTTTGGATTTTACAAGTGAGAGCAGGTTTCCTGCTCTCGCTTTCAACACCCAAACCAGAGTTTGCAATGACAGGGTTGCCCAGGGGTGGGCACCTTGGGACACTGCAGGAGCCGGCCATGGGGGTGGCGGTCCCCAAGGCCATCAAGGGCTCCAGGAGGGGTCTACGTGGCCCCCCTCCCACCATTTGCAAAGCACCTTGGAGCGGTGGTCCCCGGGGCTTGGGGGTCTGTCACGGACCCCCCCCCAGTTTTAATCATTATAGCCCCAAGGAGGTGGTGGTCCCTGGGGCGTGTTGGGGGTAGTTTTATTTTTTTTAAAACAAGCCCCGGGGAGTGGCGGTCCCCGGGGCTGCAGGGGGCCGTGAGCCCCCTGCAAATATGTAAATAAAGCCCCAGGGGGTGGAGGTCCGGGGCTTGGGGGGCCTTGGAGGCCCCCATCTATTTAAAATAAAAGCCCCAGGGGTGGCGGTCCCTGGGGCTGCGGGGAGGGCTGTGTCCCTCCCTGCAAATATTTATAGAAAGCCCCGGGGGGTGGTGGTCCCCGGGGCAGTGTGGGTGGGATTTGGGCCCCCACACACATTTTTTCAAATGCCCCCGGGACCTGGCTCCCCCGGGGGCTTTAATTAAATGAAGCATAGGAGCCCGCGGTTCGTTTTTTAAAAAATGCCGGCCGATTTATTTTTTTAAAAAAATGCTTTTTTTGTCCCTGGGGATCCTTGTGGGACCCCCTGAGCAGGCCTAGGGGTCAGGGTGTTTCTACCCTGTCCCCTTTTCATGTTTTTCTAGTTTCTTTTCTGTTTTCTTTTGCCTCAGTTCTTCCGAACCACAAGATGGCTGCCAACACTTCCTGGTTTGGAGTGTTGACAGCAAATTAGAATAAAGCTTGTGATCGGGAGGGTGCACGCAGGGTGTGCGCAGGGTGCATGGGTCCACCCTGCTTCTAGATATCACTATCTTTCTTTCTTAATTTCTCAAAAACTACTGATCAGATTTACACTATTTTTAGAAAGTTCGCTTACTCATCCAAGCAGTACCATTTTGCCAAATTTGGTGTAATTCTGTACAGCAGTTTTTGCTACAACCGTGTCTATAGTTTCTTATGGGAAAGTGATTTTTTTACCACTATTTTTGAATCTCTCAGGAACTACTGAACCGATTTACACCATTTAAAAAAAAGGGCGCTTTCTGAACCAAGGGCTACCTTTTTGCAAAATTTGGTGTAATTCCGTTCAGCAATAACATGGAGAAAACATGTTTTGGGACCCCCTTTTTCTCTGCCCCCGCTTGACAAATCACCCCAAAACTTTCAGGACAGTAGCAGACCGGAACGGGCCATTAGTTTTGAAAATTTTGCGAAGATTCTTCAACTGGCTCCAAAGTTATAGAGAATAGAATGTTACAATTTTCCTATGGATAATAGGTCCTAACTATATCTACCTACTGGCGACCTTGAAAAAAACATAGGTTTCAGGAATGTTATAGTTACAAATTAGCATTTAAAAAATCTTAGAAATTCACTGAAAATCATAGGTTTCAGGGACTTTATAGTTAGTTGGACATTTCGCTCGTACAAAACCAGAGAAATTTCACCGTTATAGTTAGTTCAGCTAACTATAACTCGTGCCCCCGTAATGCACTGCTGATGACGTCGCATATTACATCATTCATGACATGGTCAGTGACATCACTGATGACATAACTGATGACATCTCAAATGACATCACTAAGGACATCACTGATGACATCATCCAGTGACTGTGTTTTTCTTTAAAGTTTAAATATGTATTATACATATGCCAAGGTATATTGAAGATTGAGTGGGTGTATAAGTGTCTGAATGGAGGATTTAGTAGGTGCGTGACTGACTGTTTAAGTGAGTGATTAAACGTGTGTTACTAAATACATGGGTTAGTGAATAAACTGCGGGAATGTCTGTGTCAGTCTGTCTGTTGTTGTCTAAGCTGCTGCATGGGTTGGTCAGTAGCTACATTAGTGTCTATATGGGTTATCGATTGGTTGACTGAGTATTTGTATGGGTGCCTGGGTGTATGTGTGGGTGGGTGGGAGTTGTGTGAGTCTGTGCATAGATGTTTGAGTGGTTGATTCACTGTGTGTATGGGTTCAAGAGTGCATGTGGAAATAGCTGTATGGGTGGGTAAGTGTGTGTATGGGTGTGTTGCTGAGTGAATGGATGTCTCAATGGTACATGTCCAAGTAACTACATATGTAAAAGGCAGTGTATGTGAAAGTTGAAGTATATAAATGACTATACGTCAGAGTCGATGATTGTGACAGTGGCTGTATGGATGAGTGTGTGTATCAGTGATTGTAGAAGAGAGTAAGTATGCATTTGTTTCTGTTTGAATAAGTGATGTGTTGTGTGTATAACTGTATAGGTCAGTAAATGGAAGTGTTATTGATTCTTTGTATGACTGACTAGGTGTGAGAGTAACTCTGTGGGTGAGTTGTGGTGTGTGAGTGTCTGCATGGGTTTATGAGTGCATATGAAAGTGTTGTATTGATGAGTGCATGTATGAATGATTGTATGGGTGAATGAGTGGATATGTTTGGGGATCTAGGAATCAGTGAGTGTGTATGTAGTAACTGGTATTGGTGAGTCGATGGTTTTGAAAATGGTAGTCTGTATTTTACAGTGGGTGTATTAAAGGTTATATTAGATAGGGGTGGGCGGAATTTGCGTAATCGCGTTACGCAAATCTCCGCGAAACGGTAAACAATCTCCGCGAACATGCAGAAATTCCGCGAACACGCGGAATTGCATGTTCGCGATGCTTTTTTCCTGTTCACAGTTGCTGTTTGCGTGCTCGGGGAGAAATATCTCGCGAACACGCATTTTGAGAACGCGAACAAGAAAAAATTTCGCGAAGTCGCGGAAAGCAGAATTTTGGGCAATTTCGCGTTCTCCGCGGAACGCGAAATTACCAAAATTCCGCAAATTCCGCGAGCAGAACGGAATTTGCCGTCCAGGCCTAATATTAGAGTGTGAGGAGGTAGATCAGATCTTCACGTGGATGATGCCATCAGTGATCTCATGTGAAATGTCATCTGTGATGTCATCAGTGATGTCACTGACCATCTCATGAATGATGTAATATGTGATGTCATCAGCAGTGCATTGTGGGGGAGCGAGTTATAGTTAGCTGAACTAACTACAACGGCAGATTTTCTCTGGTTTTGTACAAGTGAAATGTCCAACTAACTATAACGTTCCTGAAACCTATGGTTTTTTCAGTGAATTTCTAAGGTTTTTTAAATGCTAATTTGTAACTATAACGTCCCTGAAACCTATGGTTTTTCAGTGAATTTCAAAGGTTTTTTAAATGCTAACTTCGAATTATAATGTTCATTAAAGCTATGGTTTTTTCAGTAATTTTGAATTTTTCTGTGTGATATTTTGTAACTTTAATAGCCCAAAAATAGTTGTTATACTTTTTTTGTTTTAGTAAAATAATAGAATGTCTTCTGTTTTCTTAAATATTAATATATATATATATCTTTTTTTGGGGAGAAAAATGTGGAGTCGCACACCCATCGTGTACCTATCTCAGTTGGTGTGCGGCTTCAAACTGCCATATTGGTAAAGTCGTGAAGGATCGCGTTTCAGCCAGTCCACTCCGCTTACGCTTACAGGAAGGGAACTACAACACTACATGACCCAGGTCTTCCCTGTAGAGATCTGTTGATCACAGTTCAAGTTCTCAGCTTGTCACTCCCTCACGGCTGGTTTACCCCATATTATACCCATGCAACACAGGTGTCACAGGACATGTGATCCTGCCAATAAAAAGGGCTGGGCGCACGTGCTCAACACCATTTCTACTCTCTATCTTGGTGTATTCATATGCTTATTATCTTGGTGGTAGCCGAGGCACTTTGACCGACACGGGCCTCCCACAACGTTGCAATGATTTTAGGTGCACAGAGATGGTGGCAGCCAAAGCACTTTGCCGGATACTGGCCTCCTGCCACGTGACGATCACTTGAGGTCCACAGAGTTGGTGGTAGCCGAGGTATTTTGCCCGACACGGGCCTCCCGCCACGTGGCGATGACTTGAGCTGCACTGAGTTAGTGCCACCAGAGCTGAGCGGGTGTGCAGCCTGTGATGATGCGTGTCCTCGATACGCTATCCTGGCAATCAAGACCTGATTTGAATTGTGAGCTCAGCTGGACCCTGTGTACGCCAAAGGCAGCTGGCTGTACAGACATGACTCCTCGGCGCGGTGCAGCAGGATGCGCTGGGGGCCTGTGCTGTGGAATCCAGCGACGGCTGAGGAGGTTGCTCCAGCACGTGGGGGGCCCTTTTGGACACACGCCGTTGGTGGCAGGTGAGCATTGAGGTATGGGTGTGTAGGGTCAGGCAGTCATAGCTGGGCGGCAGACTGGTCTGGGGACCAGGGCTGGGATGCTTGTAAAAGATATAAGAATCATGCACACTGCCTGAGAAGTGTGCGACAACATTAGTGTAGAGGCCCCGGTGGTCCAGTTTTGCCTGCACATTGTTGGAATGCGTGTGGTTTCTGTTGCAGTGATTGTGCACAGTGTTGGCATGGGGCACAAGTAGTAAATGTGTATAGTCAGTTGCCCCCAACACATGCAGGAAGGCTGCTATGGCATGGTTCCCTTGCTTGGTCTCCAGTTGTTTCTATGCAGTGTAGGTGAAGTGAACATGCAGGTGTATCAAGCTGAAATGAACCCTGATGCTTACAAGTCTGATAAATCCCGCATAAAGACACCGTAACAGAAGTTTGTGTGGCTGTATCATTCCTTTTGTTTCCTACGAAGGTTACGGCCACACAAGCTTATGTTACGGTCATTTTGGGCAGAATTGTTCATACCTATAAGCATTCCGGTTTGTCCAAGTGCAATACATTATACCATATTACATTTGTGACCATACTAACGCTTGACCATTATCTTCATTTATCCAACAGGTCTCTGAATATGGAGTATTGAGATTTCCAGGATGATCTACAGTTATTTTGATCCACAAGTTGATGTTCCCCGTTGGCAATGTCACTCGTTGTTTGATGTTTTTGTGTTGTTAATTTATGTTTTTCTAATAAAGTACTGTTTTTCCACTACTTTTGACTGCTAGACCTAATGACCTGGGGCACCCCCATTTCAGTGACTACAGTCTTGAATCTGGAGCACAGAGGCGTCAAGCAACGCCTGGGGTTGGGGTTGGTTGTGCAGCAATACTACATATTGGTACGAACAGGTGGTGCAGATGCAGGGACCCTAACTTGCTTTTGTGGACATGCATCCAAGACGTGTGAGGAAGTTTAATAGGGCTGGCTGTGAGACTACTCCGACTCTCACAGTTACTAGTTGGAAGATACCAGAGGCCAACAGGTGCTGCGCAGCCAGCAGCTTTGTCTGCATAAAAATTTGAATTGTCCACTGTGTTGGTACCGTCAGCCTCTGGTCAATGTGGCAGTGTGCACCAACTTGACAATGGGGCGATAATTCTTTCGCCACTTTTGCTGCGCTTAACTGCAGATAACTCGGCGATAAGTCCCAAATGTTGGGTTATAGTATGACTCTAAAACGAGCCCTTGTGTTTATTAGGACTTTGTTGTAGCTACATGCGAATCACAATAAAAAAGACAAAAAATGAAGAAAAGTGGGTAGGGTACGAGCTAAGACTTGGCAAAGCACTACGCTACGCTCGCGAATTGCACGTAGCACAGTGCAAACATGCGTAGCATAGCGTAGCGTAGTGCAGTGGTCATTTTTTGCTTGCTCGCGGTCCTCAACGTAAAGTTAGCGACCGCGAGCAAGCAAAATGAATGACATCCCGGCGAGACTTTTTCCTCGTTCGCGATCAGCAACATCAAGTTGGCGATCGCGAGTGTGGAAAATAAACCTCCCTGCAAAATTCTCAACATGGGTAGGTCAGGTTTCTCATTGCGAGTGGTCGCGTAGGCTCGCGACCGCTCGCGATGAGAAACTACCAGTCAGCGTTGAGAAAGCTGCCGCTCGAGTAAAAATCTACTCGAGCGGCAGAAAACTACAGCTCGCACTGTGCAAGATGCCGTTTTCAATGATTGCACAGTGCCGGATGCTTGTCCGGACTGTGCAATCATTGAAAACGCCATCTAGCACAGTGCGAACAGGGTACTACGCAGTTCGTGAAGTGCTACACATAGCTCGCTTAGTGCGAAGTGCACTTTGCGTAGCTACGCGTAGCGCTACTTCGCGAACTACGCCCTGGGTTAGTACAAACACCCTGACTCCCCCTTGGCCTGCTCAGGGGATCGTACAAAAAATGTTTACTATTTTTTTTTTTTAAAGCGGATGGGAGCACAAATCCGGATGAAAAAAAACACCAATGATATGCAGAATTGGCGTTCCAGTGCAAAAAAAATCAATGAAAACACCAATATTTTCAACAACCAGCAAAATCTGCGATGCGATCCAAAAACATGGGATAAGCCGTGTTAGCAGTAGGAATTTAACATCTGCCTTCTACTGGTGTAAAGCAGGACGACTACCTACAGAATAAAAGGGAGTCCAGCCCAGAACCACATCTGAAGACCAACACATGTCATAGAGCTACTGATCATGCAGCTCCGACACCCAAGAAGCCACAACACCCACTGCTACCACACCCAGGACCTCCCCCTCGTACCACCCCCCCTACTACCAACGAGGCAGCGCAGAACAGAACAACAGAGCTTCCCAAAATGGCATGGCCCCTCAGCCACGCAATAGCTGAATGTTGGGAGACATGGGAACCAAGCATGTTTGAAGGAGGCAAGTCACCCATCAATAACAATGCACACAATGCCAAGTGTATCGGTAATGTGCTAGACAGACCTCACAATGCAGAGCACATACCTCTCCATGTGTACATCTACTGCTGGTGCTTGTACTGTTGTGGACAGTGGATGCAACCATGTTGCCTCAGGCAGTGGGGAAGATCTTGGTCCGTAGGTGTATCGTTAACCCCTGTAAGCAAAACCGGAAGCAGAGTGGTCTGGTCCATCGTGCGCCACTCTAGCGTAGAAGTGTGAATAAATAGGCCGGGGCTCTGGGCGTTGTTCACTTCTGGAAGGCCAATGCGTCTGCTAGAGCGACAGCCCTCACCCTGCCATGAGGCCGCCGCTGTGACTGCCGGCCTCCTCGACACAGGCCCCCTGTGAACGCAGCAGCACAGAACCGTAGAGTTATGCCTGTACAGACTACTGCCTCCGATGAACACTGCAGGCAGCAGGGCTCACAATTCAGATCGAGTCGCGATTGCAGATGACGCAGTCCAGTAGGCAAGAGACGTTGCTCACAGTGTGGCCCGCCCAGACCATGCATCATCGCAGGCTGCGTACATGCTGAGTGCTTCAGGTGCCACTATTTCACTGCACCACAAGTCATCACCACGTAGCCCTATTAAGGCAGAATTCATTAGGTAAAAGACATTGCTACCAGTGCGGCCCACCCGGACCACGCATCATCACTGGCTGAGCACACGCTGAGTGCTTCAGGTACTACTAACTCTGTGCAACTCAAGTGAACGCCACGTGGCTGTTGGCCCTTGCTGACCGCTGCCTCTGGCCTACACTGCGGTTAGCAGGGCTGGCAATTCAGATAGAGTCTCAATTGCAGATGACGCAGTCCAGTAGGCAAGAGACATTGCTCCCAGTGCAGCCTGCCCGGACCGTGCATCATCGCAGGTTGTGCACATGCTGAGTGCTTCGGGTGCCACTAACTCAGTGCACCACAAGTCATCGCCATGTAGCCTTATTAAGGCAGAATTCATTAGACAAAAGACATTGCTACCAGTGCGGGCCGCCCAGACCACGCATCATCGTTGGCTGTGCACACTCTGAGAGCTTCAGGTGCCACTATCTTAGTGCACTGCAAGTCACCGCCACGTGGCCTTATTGATGCAGAATTCATTAGGCAAAAGACATTGCTCCGCCTGAACCATGTATTATCGCTGGCTGCGCACACGCTGAGTACTTCAGGTACCACAAACTCTGTGTAGCTCAAGTCAATGCCACGTGCCTGTGTGCCCTGGCTGACCACTGCCTCCGGCCTACACTGCGGTCAGCAGGGCTCACAATTCAAAGTCAATCTTGATTCATTAATTTCAGAGTCCAGTAGGCAACTAACTATAATGTCCCTGAAACCTACACATTTCGGCAATGTATTCCATACATATTTTCTCTTTTGTTCCATATGCCTACACTGTGGTCGGCAGAGCTCACAATTTGAATTGAGTCTTGATTTATTAATTTGAGAGAGGATTGTACTCTATGTCCTCGGATGTTGTCAAGAGGAAGTGACAAAAAGCATTCCTTGATGTCTGAGATGACTACTGCCTTCAATCTACACTGCAAAAAGGAGGGCTTACAATTCAGATTGAGTCGCGATCGCAGATGACGCAGTCCAGTAGGCAACAGACATTGCTCCCAGTGTGGACCGCCCGCACCATGTATCATCGCTGGCTGTGCACACTCTGACTGCTTCAGGTGCCACTAACTCATTGCACTACAAGTCACCACCAAGTGGCCTTATTGACGCAGAATTAATTAGGCAAAAGACATTGCTGCCAGTGCGGGCCGCCCAGACCACGCATCACCGTTGGCTGCGCACACGCTGAGTGCTTTAGGTACCACTAACTCTGTGCAGCTCAAGTCAATGCCACGTCGCTGTGGACCCTTGCTGACCGCTGCCTCCGGTCTACACTGCGGTCATCAGGGCTCACAATTAAAAGTTAGGAGTCCTAACTTTACTACTTCTAAACTGAGAAAAGTCCTAACTTTAAGACTTTCGGTATTAACAGAAGGCATTTAGGAGTCCTAAAGTTAGGAGTCCTAACTTTACTACTCCTAAACTGAGGAAAATCCTAACTTTAAGACTTTCGGTATTCACAGAAGGCATTTAGGAGTCCTAAAGTTAGGGCTCCTAACTTTACTACTCCTAAACTGAGAAAAATCCTAACTTTAAGACTTTCGGTATTCACAGAAGGCATTTAGGAGTCCTAAAGTTAGGGCTCCTAATTTTACTACTCCAAAACTGAGAAAAATCCTATCTTTAAGACTTTCGGTATTCACAGAAGGCATTTAGGAGTCCTAAAGTTAGGAGTCCTAACTTTACTACTCCTAAACTGAGAGAAATCCTAACTTTAAGACTTTAGGTATTCACAGAAGGCATTTAGGAGTCCTAAAGTTAGGAGTCCTAACTTTACTACTCCTAAACTAAGAAAAATCCTAACTTTAAGACTTTCGGTATTCACAGAAGGCATTTAGGAGTCCTGAAGTTAGGACTCCTAACTTTACTACTCCTAAACTGAGAAAAATCCTAACTTTAAGACTTTCGGTATTCACAGAAGGCATTTAGGAGTCCCGAAGTTAGGACTCCTAACTTTACCACTCCTAAACTGACAAAAATCCTAACTTTAAGACTTTCGGTATTCACAGAAGGCATTTAGGAGTCCTGAAGTTAGGACTCCTAACTTCTGTGAATACCGAAATGAGTAAGTGCCTTCTGTGAATACCAAAATGAATAAGTGCCTTCTGTGAATACCAAAATGGTAGTAAGTTTAGGATTTTGTCTTAAGTTAGTTCTGTGAATCGGGCCCATTCAATTTCCTTTTAGTATACTTGCTTCAATAATTGATTTTATATCAGTTATAGCCTTAGTACAATGACCAAATTCATCTTGCAAGTCCAAAGGAACCCTGAATGGCAGTCTACACTGTGGACAGCAGAGCTCACAATTCAAATTCAGATTTGATGTATTAATTGCAGAGTGAACTGTACTCTATGTCCTCGAATTATGTCAAGAGGAAGTGACAAACAGCATTCCTCGATGCCTGTGCTGATTACTGCCTTCGATCTACACTGCGGACATGAGGGCTCACAATTCAGATCGATTCGCGATTGCAGATGAAGCAGTCCAGTAGGCAAGAGGCATTGCTCCCAGTGCGGCCCGCCCACACCACGCATCGTCACTGGCTGCGCACCCGCTGAATGCTTCTGATGCCCCTACCTCAGTGCACCACAACTCATGGACCCTTTATGATAGAATCTTTTGTGTATGATTTCAGATATGTTGCCCCTACCTTAGTGCAGCACAAGTCATGGACCGTTTATGATTGAATTTCTGTGTGTGATCCGATGATTACTGTTGTACTTGCTGCCAGCACCAACCATTCCCTGAGGGCTTGCTTACACTCACCCCACATGCATCCAGCACAGACATCACTGGACATGTGACCCTGGTAATAAAAAGGGTCAGAGCGTGCATGTACCCAGTTCCACTATCTATCTAACTGTGTCCGTGTGTTCATTATGTATACATGATGTCCCTGGGACATACCACATCACATTGTGCTGTGGACAGCGTATGCAACCATGTTACCTTTGGCAGTGGGGAAGACTTCAGTTATGTAACTTTGTCTGGGTCATTGTATAACTACATGGGTAGAGACTGGATCATTAGAGTACTGCAAGGAGAGTGTATAGTGAATTTATAAGTGTTTGGGGATTGTCAGAGTGATTGGATAATTGGCTGCCCTCCATGTGCCAAAAACTGAAATTTGGCCTTTGCATGGCCCTGTATTGATACAGCAGCAACACTCCACTGAATGTGCAATAAACATTCATATCCACACAGATGTGTAATGTCCACAATCTTTTATGTGTGGAAGTATGGATGAATGTAGGGTCAGTGATTCACCCTACCTTCCATGTTGGCCATGTTGTGGGACTTGGGTCACATGTTGACACATTGGCGCTTGCGGCCCGGGTGACGGCAGCACTTCAACAGGGACACCTGTATCAGTTGATTCCTCATACAGCCCATGACGGAACCATGCTCAGAGCTCCAGAGTCATTGTTCACAGCCTCACGCAGGACTGGCATACGCCAGGCCAACCCACTCCGCTTACGCTTACAGGGAGAGACAACAACGCTACATGGCCCAGGTTTTCATTGTAGTGATCTGCTGGTCACAGGTCTAGTTGTCAGTACACCACAGCCACTCCCTGATGGCTGGTTTACACCCACATCACATCCATCAAGCACAGGCGTCACAGAACACGTGACTCTGCCAATGAAAAGGGCCGGGCGCACGTGCTCGACATCATTTCTGACCTCGCTCGGGGTGTATCCACATGGTGTGCATATGGGCATGGGGGCCCAAGACCTGCAACATCACATTCGGCCGGCTCGGAGGTGGCATGATGGTGTCTGCACCATGTTACCCAATCATAGAGGGTCCATGAGTTTTGGGGCACAGACTTGGTGGCACCGGATGCACTGCAGCTGGCACAGGCACACCACCATGGGATGGTGACTTTCAATGCAATGAGGTAGGGGCACCGTAACTGCTGAGCGGGTGTGCAGCCTGCGATGATGCTCCGCCCCAGCGGCCCGGACAGCTCAGGTTTTGTGTGGCCTGCTGGACCGGAGTGTAGGCCTGAGCGGTCACAGAGTTACTGGCACTGCAAGGGCTGAGCGGGTGTGCAGCCTGCGATGAAGCCGGGTGCACTGGTATGTCCTCTGCCATGGCAAAATCAAGACCCAGCACCAAATGTGAGGCCTGGTGGCCTGAGGAGCGGGCTGCATGATATGGAGGTTGCCCTATCCGCGGGCCCCGGGCTTAGGGCTTGCAGTGGCACATGGTGGGCCATCTTTTCTACATGCAGGTTGCGGAAGGTGAGCAGTGAGGCCTGGGTGTGCAGGAGGGAACACACCTCTGGGTGGTGGGAGTGGATGGTGTGCAGCAGATTGGGTGCGCAGGGGTTGGCAGTCACTTCCGGGCAGTTGGAGTGGATGGTGTGCAGCAGCCTGGGTGCGCAGGGGCCGGCAGACACCTCTGGGCAGTGGGAGTGGATGCGGTGCAGCAGCTTGGGTGCGCTGGGGTGGGCAGACACCTCTGGGTGGCGGGAGTGGATGGGGTGCAGCAGCCTGGGTGCGCAGGGGCGGGCAGACTCCTTTGGGCGGCAGGAGAGGATGGGGTGCGGCAGCCTGGGTGCACTGGGGGGGGCAGACTCCTCTGGGCGGCGAGAGTGGATGGGGTGCGGCAGCCTGGGTGCACTGGGGTGGGCAGACACCTCTGGGCGGTAGGAGTGGATGGTGTGCAGCAGCCTGGGTGCACAGAGGCGGGACAATGATGAGGGCGTGTGCAGTTGTATGTACTCTGCCATTACTGATTCTATACTATGTTTCAGATGAGTGAGCTTGAGGGCTGCAATATGTTCCGGCATCTAGTTGGAGACACACCAGTGCAGAAAGGTGAGCAGTGAGGCCTGGGTGCGCACAGGCGGATAGTCACCTCAGGGCAGTGGAAGTGGATGGTGTGCAGCAGCCTGGGTGCGCAGGGGCGGGCAGACACCTCTTGGTGGTGGGAGTGGATGGTGTGCAGCAGCCTGGGTGCGCAGGGGTGGGCAGTCACCTCTTGGCGGTGGGAGTGGATGGTGTGCAGCAGCCTGGGTGCGCAGGGACAGGCAGACACCTTTGGGTGGTGGGAGTGGATGGTGTGCAGCAGCCTGAGTGCGCAGGGGCAGGCAGACACCTTTGGGTGGTGGGAGTGGATGGGGTGCTGCAGCCTGGGTGCGCAGGGGTGGGACAGGGATGAAGGCGTGTGCAGTTGTATGTACTCTGCCATTACTGATTCTATACTGTGTTTCAGATGAGTGAGATTGAGGGCTGCAGCATGTCCTGGAACATGGTTGGAGACACACCGGTGGCAGAAAGTTGAGCTGTGAGGGTTTTGTCCACAGTGTCGGCACTCTCTCTCCCTCTCCATCTCTTCCTTTCTATCTCTCACACTCTTTCTCTCTCTCTTCCTCTCTCTCACACACTCTTTCTCTCTTTCTCTCTTCCTCTATCTCTCACTCTTTCTCTCTTTCTCTCTCTCTCTCTCCTTTGATAGGCGCATGACGCACAATCATATCTTGCTTTTTGTCTTGCAGGTTGTGATTTACAGATTGTCGACGGATGACACGCCATGGCTGTACCTACTTTTATTTTGTTGTTTTCTGTAAATAAAATGTTTTATATGTAAATCCATAGATGACTGTGATTCTCATTCGTCCAACCTCACATGCATCTTGATTTCTATAATTGTGCGACATCAGCCGATTTGTTACGTTCCAGATTTCGGGAAGGTTGCTGTCACATTTGTTTGTCGCGAGGGTCAGGGGGGATAGCGGACAATGGGGTGGTGGTGGGGGCCACGTGGCCCCCCTCCCAGGCCAATTCTGGCCCGGGGACCCCATCCCCCAGAGCCTGGCATCTGTGTTGGGGACTTTGGGGAGAGCCCCAATGCCCCATGGTCCCACCGGATTCCCGCCTCCTGTGGGAGCCGGCATTGCTTTGGGCAATGGGAGCTGCTAACATGCAGCTTCCCTTGCCCAAAAGCAATTCTCCTTTCCTTTATTGAAGCGAGATGAGGGTTTGCTCTCACAGGGTGGAAGCCATGCTCCCACCCTGTCATAGCAAACGACAATGTCCCGGGGGTGCACACCCCGGAATATTGCAGGAGCCGGCCCTGGGGGGTGGCGGTCACATTCCCTCTATTCTCAAAGCCCCGGGGTGGTGGAGGTCCCCAGGGCTACGGGTGGGCTGTGTGCCCTCCTGCACCTAAAAAGGCGCAGTCAGATGTTTTAAAAAAAAAATTGGGGGGTCCTTGTGGGAAACCCTGAGCAGGCATAGGGGGTCAGAGTGTTTCTACCCTGCCCCTTTTTCTTCACTTTTAACTTTGTTTTACTATTTTCTTGTGACTCGGTTCTACTGAGTCACAAGATGGCTGCCAACACTTCCTGGTTTGGAGGGTTGACAGCCAATCACAGTGAAGCTCATGGTCCTAGCAGCCAATCACAGAGAAGCTCATGGTCGGGAGGGGTCTCGAACCCACCGCGGCCATAGATATCGATATTTAATTTTTTAATTTTCTCAGCAACTACTGAATGAATTTACACCATTTAAAAAAAAGGTCGCTTTCTGAACAAAGAACTACCTTTTTGCCAATTTTGGTGTAATTCCGTTCAGCAGTTCGGGCTGTAGCCTTGGCTAAAATTTCTTATGGGAAATTGATTTTCAGACTTTTATTTTCGGAATTTTTCAACAACTACTGAATGGATTGACACCATTTTAAAAAAGGTCGCTTTCTGAACCAAGCGCTATCTTTTTGCCAAGTTTGGTGTAATTCCGTTCAGCAATTCAGGCTGCAGCCTTGGCTAACGTTTCCTATGGAAATTAACATTGAGAAAACACTTTTTGGGACCTCCCTTTTTTCTCAGCCCCGTTTGACAAATCACTCCCAAACTTTCAGGATAGGAGCTGAACTACTTAGACCTTTTTTTTGGAGAATTTTGCGAAGATTCGTCAAACGACGCCAAAGTTATTAGGAAATCAAAAAATGCTTTTCCTATAGAAACTAGGTTCTATCTATAACTACCTACTGGCGACCACCAGTAGGTAATATATATAGATAGATCGATAGATCGATAGATAGATAGATAGATAGATAGATAGATAGATAGATAGATAGATAGATAGATAGATAGATAGATAGATAGATAGATAGATAGATAGATAGATAGATAGATAGATAGATAGATAGACAGACAGACAGACAGACAGACAGACAGACAGACAGACAGACAGACAGACAGACAGACAGACAGACAGACAGACAGACAGACAGACAGACAGACAGACAGACAGACAGACAGATAGATAGATAGATAGATAGATAGATAGATAGATAGATAGATAGATAGATAGATAGATAGATAGATAGATAGATAGATAGATAGATAGATAGATAGATAGATAGATAGATATGGACGCTTTCAGGCAGTCTCTGTTGAAGCCAATCTTTTTAGCCCATGGGGTCTGCGTACCTGTCAAGAGGGTTTATCCTTGTGCTTCACTCAGTAAGGTACAAAAGCGTCATCAAGGTGCAGAAAATTTGTTAAGGAACTTAGAACGAAGCTTCAATTACAAATTCATGAGTTTGGTGACATAAGCCAAATACAGCAGTCACTCACAGAGCACTAGATGCTGAACACACCTTACCAGCTTTATTACTTGACAGTCGCTTTTCTCAATAAACCCAATATTGCATGAGTGATTTTCAGCCACGACCTACTTTTTCGTCTCTTTACCAAAGGAACCCCAATCTTCACCTCCCAGCTGTATTAAGTGAGAGAATGCTTGCAGCATGGTTCTTTTGATGCAATTTGACAGGGTATTTTATAGTAAGTACAGCTCTGTACATACAAAACATGGAAAGATGGGTAAACCTGGATGTGCACACTATCCTGCTCACCTCTGAGCTCAGGCGCCTGGCTGGTCTCCTTCGATGGCTCCGCGTATTGGGTGGCAGACGTACCACTGTCAGGAACCTCACTCAGCTGCAGCCAGCGCAACAAACACACATTCCTGAGACACTTCTCTGGGCAACTGTGCTAGCAGGTGCCGCACTGCTCATCCGCCATTTGCAGACACCAATCCCCACATCTAATAGCGAACCAGAGAGAGACTTAAACAGTTAAGTGATACGGCCTCCACCTCTAGGATATGCAGCACCGGCGACACTGTGATGTTGACAGCGACAAAGTCATCACGTGATTCGTACTCGCGGGGCTTGTGTTCATAGTAGGTTTGTGGTTAGCAAATAGGGGTGGGCGGCGGGGGCAAACTCCACCATGCAGAGGTAGAGTAATTTGTTTGCCAAACTTTGTGCTGCCAGCAGAGCGTGGAGTAGCAAAACTCTGTGCACTCCGCCTGGAGAGGAGAGTTAACCGCCCACCCTAGTGACAAGGGCCTGACTGATGGAAGCAGGCTGGCGAGAATGCATTTACCTGTTTCTGCAGGGATAAATTGTTATATAAGATGATGCCGAGGTCGCAGGTGTGGTCTGTAGGATAGGGAAGGGCAGAGTTCAGCAGACCACCCATGGCGAAGTGTTGTTCCCAGAGATGAGGACATCCCTCTTATTCGGCGGAAGATTGAGAGAGTCGTCCTTCATCCAGTCTGTGACATTCATCATACATTTGTGGAAGTTGGCTCTCGTGGGAGAGGGGTCTCCTGGCAGTGAGAGGATGAGCTGGATGCCGTCGGCATATTAGATGATGTTGAGTTTGTGCGATCTGATCGTGTTAGCCAGGGGGTCATGTATGTGTTGGGCTGATGCCATATTTTAAATTTTTATGATAATGTATTTTTTTTCATATATTATATTTATTTCTGAAACTGTGCTTCAAGATGATATTCTGATTGAATAAACTACTACTAATACTACTAACATATTGATCTAATTAGCAGTAAATCTTAACAATAAAAGTTAATTCTACAGTTTAATTGAACTTTATGGTTTTAGAAAACTTTTCAAAAATAATTCCAAGTGTTCTTCATGCATGTCTTATTAGCTGGGTCTGAACTGAGGTGGCGAAGTGAGCTAAAGAATGATAATGGATTCAACCCAGTTCTGTGACTGGGGAAAATGTCTGAAAAGTTTCAGCGCTCTATCCATCATCTCCTTGTGTTTGCTTTGTTCGCCCTAAATTGGCAGGGTATGCCAAAACGTCGGTCCCTTGCTCACTATGCCACTGGATTCAAGCTAGCCTGGCCGATGAAGGGTGTTACCCAGAAACCGGTCCCAGGATGCTTATTTACAGTTCAGCGAAGACCTAGCTTGGCAGTTCAGGCTGGACTGTTCCCATGAGGCACAGGGTCAAGAGTGATTTTCTTATAGCTGGGTGTGACTGAGGTTGCGAAGTGAGCTAAAGAATGATGATGGGTTCAACACAGATCTGTGACTGGGGTGATTGTCTGAAAAGTTTCAGCATTCCGTCCATCATCTCCTTGTGTTTGCTTTGCTAGCCCTAAGATGCCAGGGTATGCACAGACGTGGGTCTCTTTCTCACTTTGCCACTGGATTCAACCAAGCCTGGCTAATGAATGGTGTTACCCAGAAACCGTTCCCAGGATGCTTGTTTCCGTTTCAGGGAAGACCTGGCTTGGCAGTTCGGGCTGGACTGTTCCCATGAGGCACAGGGTCAAGACTGATCTGCATATAGCTGGGTCTGAAATGAGGTGGCGAAGTGAGCTAAAGAATGATGATTGATTAAACCTAGATCTGTGACTGGGGGTGAGTGTCTGAAATGTTTCAGCGCTCCGTCCATCATCTCCTTGTGTTTGTTTTGTTCACCCTAAGATGCCAGGGCATGCCCAGATGTGGGTCCCTTGCTCACTTTGCCACTGGATTCAGGCTAGCCTGGATGATAAAGGGTGTTACCCAGAAACCGGTCCCAGGATGCTTGTTTACGGTTCAGGGAAGACCTGGCTTGGCAGTTCGGGCTGGACTGTTCCCATGAGGCACAGGGTCAAGACTGATCTGCATATAGCTGGGTCTGAACTGAGGTGGCAAAGTGAGCTAAAGAATGATGATTGATTGAACCTAGATCTGTGACTGGGGGTGAGTGTCTGAAATGTTTCAGTGCTCCGTCCATCATCTCCTTGTGTTTGTTTTGTTCGCCCTAAGATGCCAGGGCATGCCCAGATGTGGGACCCTTGCTAACTTTGCCACTGGATTCAAGCTAGCCTGGCTGATGAAGAGTGCTACCCAGAAACCAGCTTGTTTACGGTTCAGGGAAGACCTGGTTTGGCAGTTTGGGCTGGACTGTTCCCATGAGACACAGGGTCAAGACTGATTTGCATATAGCTGGGTCTGAACTGAGGTGGCAAAGTGAGCTAAAGAATGATGATGGATTCACCCTGATCTGTGACTGGGGGTGAGTGTCTGAAAAGTTTCAGCGCTCCGTCCATCATCTCCTTTTGTTTGCTTTATTAGCTGGAACACAAATGAATGGTTAAACCTGTCAAATAATATAACATTTTGCAATGGGAAACTAAAGGGATTATCGAGAGCCTGAAAATGCAGGCTTCTATAGCACTTCTGGCTTGGTCTCTCTGTTTATACCATTCTGGGTGGCTAGTTGAAGACCTGTCACTTAAACAATGGGCAGCCTATGCCTCCCCTTACTGTTTCCTGGGCAGTAGACCTGGGACACCCAAACCCAAAAAAATCTTTCATGGTTCAACGCAGTAATAGGACATATGTATGCACTATTAAACACAGTTTGACAGTGTTTGTATTACAGGAAGTGCTCTGGGGATTCAGTGGGCAGTTGAGCACACTTCTTGTGCTCCTGGGCCCGTTGGTATTGTACAAGAAGTGGCAGATGCTTGTGCAGCCCATTTTGTAATATAGATTGCAGAGGTGCAGATGATTGGCCTACACACCCATGAGGGGGGCGTGTGTGGTGGCCTCATAGCCAAATGAGGAAACAATCTGCCTCTGCATCCATTCCTTATTACAAATGTGGGCACATCGACAAAGAGACCAATAGGAGGAGTACTGATTGTGTGTCAGGTGGTGCACAGTCAGTGTGTACCCTGATGTCACCTCTTGGGAAGAGGCAAGAGGGATCCCGTAGCCCTCGGATATTTACATGCAGACAGGTGCCGTCGCTCACTCACCCACCTGCATCCGTGCCTCGCTTTCAAATGCAGGCCATGTTGCTGCCTGAAGAACGACAAGGGGACCAGGCGCTATGTACTTCGGTTCCATTGCTCTTGATTTCTTTAGGCGTGCTTGTGAATTGAATTAACTGATGTAGATGAATGCTATACTGTTTGTTGTGTAGTTCCCTTTTGGACTGTAAATCATTAAGTCATATAGTGCAGGCCCTGTTTCCACTTCTTTAAATTAAGTAAGACATTGACGGTTTTGCTCTTGCTGGGTTATAGCGTTTTATAGGAAGCGTGGACACTTCCTGAAACCTCCTTCACAGGCTGCCTGATGTTTAACAATTCTAAAGGTCGACTGCGATGATCTCTAGAATTGCAGAAAGTTTTCTACTTTGCCTGATGTCGATACACATTTTTTTTCCTGTTACATTATGTCATGTTCTGTATGCTATGTGATGCCATTTAAAATAGTTACCTTGTATCTTAGAGGTTTCCAGCAGCGTGAAGTGCCTCAGGCAAGCTCTGTTTCAGGTAAAAATAACACGCGTTCTTTCCTCAGGCGCTAGACGTTTGTCTTGGTGTTTGTAGCGCATTCATCCCCTGAATAGAAAGAGCCAGTGATGGCCGTGGTCAGTTTGCCCTGTTATTCACGGTGTCGCTTTTGGATGTCGAAGTAAATAAATGCGCGCGTCATATTTGAAGGCAATCTTTATTTCAGCGACTAATATTGTGATAACTAAAGAAAAGTGCGGAGAAAATCATCGCCAGACGGAAAAATATATGGTAGAAATGTATATCTGAGAGGATCAAATACGAGTGCCAATTCGATTCGGTGCATTTTTCTCACCTCCAACACGTGTATGTACGTTATTTGCATTAATGTTCATACACATTGTTGTGCGATTTTTGTAGCAAATATGACTTACTATGTGACTGTATTCTAAATCATCGAAATAATAAAAGACTGACCCGCGGCTGGTATATCATTCAGTGAACGTGGTATTATAAAGGGTAAATATACATCACAAACGCAGAGATTAAACATATTTCATAGCGCAGATTTTCTTCGTTTTTTGGTACATGGAAGAAAAAACCCCAAGAAAAGCTCACGAATAAAACTGGTAAAGTACTCTGCTGCCACCTACTGGGGACAAATTATTCATTAATGGAAAAGGTTAGATTTCGATGCAAAATGCCTTCGATTGAAAGAAAAGAGGAAATAATATGCAGAAAAATAACATGACCTTCACACTTGCCTAGCACTTAGTTTGGCAGATTCCATATTAACTGTTTCTATTAATCATTTTAAAACTGAGTCTGGAGAATACAGTTAGAAAACGTGAATTGGAAGGAGCGTAACAACTATGGAGCAGATTTACAAGAACTGGCGCATCTCTGCAATGAGCAGAGATGCGTCAGTTAATTTGCATCACGTAAAAAAAACCTTGCGCCATTATGGATGAGTCGCATTTACAATGCAGCGCACCGTGGCGCAAGGATAGACAGATGCGTGACGCATCTTTTGGCGTAAAGGCTGTGCATTGCTTGAGTCGTGTCGCAAGCAGGACGCAACTTCAGCAATGGTCAAGAATGCCTATTTCTATTATGGTGCGAAACTCCTTACGCCTTCTTCAAGCAGGCGAAAGGTTTTGATGCCGTGGCATCATAAAAGTGACTCAGTGAAATCTTGTAGATTTCACTGTCACTTTCACGAGGCTTTCTCACGTCGGAACGCCCACCCTGCATACATTTTACCTGATGGAGGAATAATATAGCGCAGGGCTTTACAACATGACACATCTCCCGAAATGCATCACACTGTATATGTGTCACAACGTGGTGCATTGTTTACGACGCAGCTGTGTCACAAAAGTGACGCAACAGCAGCGTAAAGTCCTCGCAAGGGGCTTGTAAATCTGCCCCTATGTACCTACATTTCTGGGCAGGGGACAGGGAAAATGTGGACTTTCCAGTCATCCTATACAAATTGCCCATTGTGTGAGAACCGTACGCCCCTAAATGAATACAATCGCATAGTTTTGAAGTGAAATATTGAGAAAGTCAGGCATGTAGTGGCAGATTGCAAGTATGCTTTA
This sequence comes from Triturus cristatus, assembly GCF_964204655.1. Lineage (NCBI taxonomy): Eukaryota > Metazoa > Chordata > Amphibia > Caudata > Salamandridae > Triturus > Triturus cristatus. The sequence continues at coordinate 373,219,916 of NC_140582.1, read as the reverse complement.
TTGTTATTTAAATTCACATAGCAATTAGACCACATGTGAAAAAAACATGTTTATGAATCTTGCATCTTCATGCACCAAGCACACAAAATGGGAACAAAAAAAAGAAGAAAAAACGAAGGGCCTTTTTTATGAGAAAGTGACTCAGCCTGGTGCTGCAAGCCATTTGCCTAGCCGCACTAGGTCACTTTCAAAGCATAGGGATGCGTCGTATCTATAAGCGCACAACTGGCTGCCATGCGCAGACGCAGGCACCCTTGCTTCATGGTGCAAGGGTTCCAGCATTGTGGGGATGATTGTTTTTGTGCAGTAAGGAGAAACCTTCCTATACAAAAAACAATAGGAGAGGTGTTTTCCTCTTTCTATGTGTGCTGCAGAATGCAGCACGCATAGTAAGAGGAAAGAATGAGGAGAAATGAAAACATTTCTCTTCGTTGCATCTCCCTACGCCTTAGGAAGTGTGGGTTTCTGATGCATTCTCAGGTTTACAAAAGGTTGTAAATATGGGTTTGTGGCAGAATCCATGGGTATTGTGTAGGCAACACCCTTGGATCCCCCCTTTTCAACCAAAGTGCTGCATGAAAAGGGGCTGTATTTACAAGGACACGAAAAGCCACGCAGGGTGGCTTTACGTGTCCTTTCAAATATGGGGCAGCAAAATGTGCCAAGGGTGCATCACAAAAAGTGACACACTGGTGGCGCAAAGGGCTTGTAAATATGCTCCCTAATTCTCCTAACCCTCAAAATGCAACTGGATTATTTAGAAATTGCATTGCTTTGCTTTAAAATAATGAACTTTAATTTGAGAAGCCAAATAATTTCTTGCCCCATTCAGTGTGTAGGACAAATCATTTCACCATTGTCTGTGGGCAAACTGAGTCCATTATTTCTTTATGTCTGTTGCATATGGCAACATGATTCAGTCTTTTCTGGGACATCATTTGTCTTAGCCAAGTTTTCAGTCTGCTGAGACCACTGAAGCTTCTCTTAGCCTCACATGAAGACACTGGAATAGCAAAAATAATATGTAGTAGCATCTCAACATGTGATAAGAAAGCTCTCACTCGAGGAAGCATGTTTCAGGGTGTGTGCCAGTTCTGGGATTGAAGAGTATTTGAACATACTTTATAATACAGTTAATTGAGGTGGGAGCAGCAATGGGTCAGTTTCTTTGTACTGAGCAAGAGAGTCAATGCCATTGTCTGTTAAGTGCACCTGTTCAAGCTTTTCGAATGTTTGGATGCCTTCCTGATCTAAAAATTCAAAATACTGAGTACTATTGTAGTCCCTGATGGTTGCAGGATGAAAAGTTTCTGCTGCTCCATTATCTCTCTATTTAGAGATTCGCTGCATTAGTGGCACTTCCGTTGCATTAAGATGGTACTTAGCGGGGGCGTGGCCGCGACGCCGCGCAGGATGGCCGCTTAGGAGGCTCGCTCCGCTGCACCGAGACGTGTCTCGGATACTTGTAGCGTGTTCTCTGGAGTTCGCCGCCGGTAACTCCTCGCACCATGCACCGGAAACCTGACTGGCCCTGGTGAGCTTTCTCCTGATGTTCCACGAGCCGCGTCTGCCGATTTTTTTATCGTTTTTGTCTCTCCTCATAACGGCCGCCATTTTGTCTGCTTGCAAGTGCCTCAATGCTGTGAATTGGCTTACAGGAATGCCTCTCACACGCTGACTACTTTGCTGTTCCAATGGATTTCCGGCTGTTGTTTCTCTTTTTCTTCTATTATTAATTATTATTTATTTTCATGAGGAGGAATGGTTCAATTGTTTTGCCTCTGGCTGAACTATTGGTTATGCTCCATTTACTTCTTTACTGACTGTCATCAGAGTTTCTAGCCCTCCTGAAGCCTTATGTGTGAGTATATTTTTCCTGCTGGACTACCGATAGCCCTTGCACCTCTGCATGTGTCGCTGTTGTGGTGCGTTCGCTTTCTCATTGGGCTGGATGTCTTTTCTGTTGGAGAAGAAGCTTTGACTTACCTGCCTTCCGTGGAGGACTGTTCTTGGGAGGAATATTTCTGGCACCACTGTCTTCAAATATCATAAACTTTCTTTGTTCACCCTCCGCACGGAAGTTCCTCTATCTATGGGTAAATTGCGCCATCCAAAGTTTGTCTTTGTGCCTTCCAAGATTGCTCTGTCAACTCCCTCCTCTGCTCCGGACTCTCTTTCTGAGACAAACAAAATGGCAGGTGCCACTCCTAATCGCTCTTCTTCCACGCAGTCTTCAAATAAACCTTCACCGTCTGCTGCATCATCTAAACGCCTGAAACATGACCCACCCTCTCCGGACAAACCACCATCTCTCATCTCTATGGAAATGCTTTTTGAGGAAATTCGTGCTTTGCGTCCGTTTGTGGAGGAAACCAACAATAAAATGCAGTTTCTTGAAGAGAAATGGTTGTCAATGGATGGCAGAGTGTCGTCTGTGGAGCAACAGGTTTCGGACTTTCAAGTCAATTCCCAACGTATCGCTTCTCTGGAAAAGTCGATCCTTGCTCTTCAGCAGCACACTGAGGACTTGGAAAATAGGAACAGGAGGAATAATTTACGCATTTATGGTTTGCCGGAGGCTTTGGAAGGTGATGACCCTGTGACGTTCTTCTCCTCTTTTCTTCCGAAGCTTCTAGACATGCCATCCACCACCTCTCTCAGCATCCAAAGGGCACACCGGCTAGGCCCCCGTTCATCTGCCTCAACTAAGCCTCGTGGTGTCATCATTCTTTTCCTGAAGTTCACGGATCTTCTTTCAGTTCTCCCCGCAGCCAGATCTAAACGTCAGATTTCTTGGTTGGGTCAAAGAGTGTTTCTGTCTCAAGATGTTTCCAATGCTACTGCCTCTAGACGGAAGGAATTCCTAAACCTCCGTGCTCCTTTGCGCTCTATTGGGGCTAGATATGGTTTATTTCATCCCTGCATTTTCAAAGTCACTCACCAGAACCAAACTTGGACTTTCCTGGATCCATCAGAGCTGAAGAATTTTATTCTTATTCACTCCAATAGTGGCATGGATACTTCCTCTTCTTCTTGTGGCTGATTGCTTAACTTTCTTTTTCTTTACAGGTCTTCTTTTTTGAGATTATTCAACGGTTGTTTTCCTCATCTGTTTTAGGTTTTCTATTTTACGCTTCTTGTCTTTTGTTGTTCCTTTAAATGGATTTTCTGTGGTTCCTGTGTTTGTCTTCTTCCCACTTGTTAGTCTTTTTCAGATTTCGTATTTCTTTAAGTTGTTTACTTGTTGGCATGTTTATATAGCATTTATATATTCCTGTTGTTAACTGTTCCCCTATATTGTTTTGTGCAGGTCGGTTGAGTTATTTACCTGCTACTCGTCTGATTTTCCCTTTACGTCATCGTCTTGGTGCGGTTGAGCTTCCAGCACTTGGGTGGCTCGTCTTGTTGAGTGTCACCATTGCCCCATCATCCTCATCCTTCTTTATCCCACTTTCAGGTATGTTATTCTCAGTCATCCTTTTTGGATATGTACTGTCTCTCATTGTATTTCTTTCCTCTACTCCTTACCCCCTTTTCCTTTTTCTCTTCTATGTTTCCACTCATTCTTTTTTCTCTCACATTTCGGCTTTTTTGTGCATACTAGTATTTTTGTGGTTTTTGTTTCTATTGTTCTTCTATTTTATGTAAATTCAAAATTGTATCTTGGAATGTAAAAGGTTTTATTAATCCAATTAAAAGGCAGAGAGTCCTTTCCCATTTAGCCTCCTATAACCCTGACATAGTTCTTTTACAGGAAACCCATCTTACTGAGGTTGAGTCTCTTAAATTGAAGAGGAGTTGGGTTGGTACTGTCTTATTTTCACCTACTAATAACAAAAAGAATGGAGTTGCCATTTTTTGTCATAAGAAACTCAAATGTAATGTTTTATTTAAGGAAAAAGACACTGATGGTCGATGGATACTAGCTAAATTACTAATTAATTCTATTCCATTGACTATCTTCAATGTTTATGGTCCTACTCATCCAGATTGTTCCTTCTGGCCTTTAATTACAAAGAAATGTATCCAGTATAAGGATGAATCTTTTATTTTAGGTGGAGACTGTAACCAGATTGTTGACCCATTCCTTGATCGTAAATCTACAGTCCGCTTCATACCCCACAAATCTCACAAACATTTTTTTGACACTATTTTACAGTCACGTTTTGTTGATTCTTGGCGCATCACACATCCTGATACTTTGGATTACTCTTTTTTCTCTCCTCCTCATTCTTCTTTTTCTCGTCTCGACTATATTTTTCTTTCTCAACCTCTATCTCAAAACTTATTGTCTTCTTCTATTGAGCCCATTGTCATTTCGGACCATGCCCCGATAGTAACAGACCTTGATTTGCTTCCACCGCTTCCCAAACCCTACCGCTGGCGCTTCAATAGCGCACTTCTTACTGACCCCACTTTCTCTTCTTCCTTTCGCTCCTTTACTAAGGAATTCTTTTTATTTAACTCCACCTCTAGCACACCTCCTCACATCCTCTGGGATTCCTTTAAAGCAACGGCAAGAGGGTTTATTATAGATTTTGTCTCTAGGAAAAAGAAGCTATATCTTCAAAAGCGGAAAACCTCTCTTGCACTTATAAAATCTTTGGAACATAAATTTTACACTTCTTCAGATAAAGTTATTCCACCAGATCTTTTACGTGCAAAACTAGAGTTTAATAAAGTTACCACTGATAATGCCTCTTCAATTCTTCTTCGTAGCAGTGATCTTTATTATGGAGGTCGTAATAAAGCAGGGAAACTCTTAGCAAATTAACTTAAGTCCCGTAAGGAACGTACTCTTATAGAGTCTATTTATTCTTCTGATAATACTCTCATATATAAAGACGAGGAAATACTTGATCAATTTCAATTATTTTATCAACAACTTTACACTCCAGAATCTCCCCCTACTCCTTCTCTTATTCAGAAATATCTTGAGACACTTCCTAAACCTTCTAACTCCCATCTCAAATTTCGGGATCTTGAAGGTGACCTCTCATTACACGAACTCTCCATCGCTTTGTCATCCCTTACGAAGGGTAAAACACCTGGTCCTGATGGCTTTCCTGTTGAATTCTATTTGCATTTTTCTGATCTTTTGTTGCCCCATCTTTTGACTCTTTTTCAATCCTTTTACTCATCTGGAAAAGCAGAGGGTACTTTTCAGGATGCCACCATCTGTCTTATCCCAAAAGAAGGTCGTGACCCCCAATTCTGTAAAAACTACCGTCCGATCTCCTTAGTCAATGTGGACTATAAACTGTTTGCTAAGATTCTTGCGTTGCGTTTAGATCCCCTTATGCCTCATCTCATTGGCAAGGAGCAATGTGGCTTCATTAAAGGTAGGCTAACATCTGATAATTTGAGTCTTTTTCTTAATGTTCTAAACAAAGCCTCGTCTCTTTCGATCCCTTTGGCCACTATTTCTGTTGATGCGGAAAAGGCTTTTGACAGAGTTGATTGGTCTTTTTTGATTGCCTCATTACGTTGACATGGTTTTGGGCCCAATTTCATTTCACTTATCTCATTGCTATATTCTTCGCCCAAGGCCTCGGTGCTTGTCAACGGCCAACTCTCTTCACCCTTTATTCTTCAACGTGGTGTCCGTCAAGGCTGCCCTTTATCCCCTCTTCTTTTTGTCTTGGCTCTTGAACCTTTTTTATCCTCCATTCGTAGTACCGCTTCTATTTCTGGTTTTCCTTACGGTGGCAATCACCTGAAGCTTTCTGCATACGCAGATGAGATTCTTTTGTTTATCTCCGATCCAGAAGTATCTGTCCCCCCCTTACTTTCTGCATTCGGCTCATTTTCCCTTGTTTCAGGATATAAGATTAATTCTGATAAGACTGAAATCCTCCCTCTAACCAAATCCTGCCTTCCTCACCTTTTCTCTTCTACTGGCTTTGCTTGGAATCGCTCAAAGATTAAATATTTAGGTATTTGGTTCTCCAACTCTATTCATTCTTCAATTAAATTGAACATGCCGGCAGTTTTATCTAGAATTGAACAACTTTTTAATACCTGGAACCCTCTTTTTCTTTCTTGGTGGGGTCGATTGGACTCCATTAAGATGATGATAGCCCCTATTCTAATTTATATCCTCTCCATGCTACCCGTCCACGTCCCTGCATTCTTTTTTAAACGTGTCGATTCACTCCTTTCAAAATTTCTCTGGAACAATAAGAAACCTAGAATTTCTCTGGTAAATCTTCGTAAAACCAAATCCAATGGTGGAGTTACCTTTCCAGATTTCCGTATCTATCATAGGTCCTTTTCTTTTCGTCAGGCCTCGAGATGACTTTCATCGACTTCTTCCCCTTTTACGCCTCTTTGGCTTCTTGTTGAACAAACTTTACTATTGCCCTTTTCCTTTGGGGAAGTTGTGCGCTTCTCTACCAGGTCTCCCTATTCCTCATTTCCATTATTCAATCATACGGCGTCTCTTTTAAGACCCTTGGTTCACCCTTCTACTATTACACGTGACTCTTTTTTAAACACCCCTATTTGGTATAATTCATTGATTCTCTTAAATAATAGACCCCTATCTTGGAAATCTTGGAGACAAAGAGGTGTCATGTGGGTTAACCAGCTCTTTGATGGATCGTTACCTTGCTCTTTTCCCCGTTTTCAAATCTTGTTTCACTGTCCCCGTTCTTTTTTGCAGAAGTTTACTACTCTCATGGCAATAATTCTTGATCGTTATTATTCTCTTCCCATCTCATTCTCATCAGTGCTTCCATCTTCTCCTCTTCTTAAAATTCTCAATGCCCTTCCTAAGGCTTCGCTTAGCTATACATTTTTCGTCTCTCCTGACCCAGAACGCACCAAATCCAAAGTAGAGCTTTCTTGGGAAACTGATTTTGGGTGCACTTGGTCTGTCGCCCTCTGGGATAAACTTTGGTCCAGATCCTTAAAAATTTCTCGTTCAGCCTTTCTTACTCAATCTTTATTCTATCTATATCATAGACTTTACCTCTCTCCTCTTTACTTATCTCGATTTACACCCTCCTCTGACTCTAAATGCTGGACTTGTGGTAGTTTGAATGCTGAGCTTCTTCATCTGTTCTTTCTCTGTCCTCCTGTCTCTGTCTTCTGGAAAAAAGTCTGGTTGTACCTCTCGTACATTTTTGGATTTTCTACTTCTTTTTCAATAACTGTCCTCTTTCTCGGTAGTCTTTCTGATTCTTTAGATATTCCTGCACACTCACATGGTCTTTTTGACCTCATGCTTGCTCTCGCATTTCAGCACATATCATCTAACTGGAAAACTCTCACAAATATCTCCATACAGTGCTGGTGGAATACTGTATGTCATTTTCACAGACTTGATGTTGCCTTTGCTTCTTCTTGTACTCCAAAACGCAATGTAGATTTTTTCTGGCTTCCCCTTACTACCTACCTTGATCGCCTGGCTTTGAAGAAGTCTGTATATATCAATTCAGAAAATTTTAAACCCCCTTGAAGGACTTCAACTCTCTCCTCCTTGTTATTTGTTATATTTACTGATTTCCCTGTTATGCCAGTTTCTTTGCTGATTATTTTGTTTGTTTACATATATCAGCTGATCATATGCCGTAATTTACTTTTAGTATTTTATATTTGATCATAATATTTTTCCTCCCCTTCCTCCCTCTCTCCCTCTCTTTTCTCCTCTTTCTTCCCCCCCCCCTATCTTTAAAATCCTTATAAAATGCTTTTTGTCTCTTTAACATGGATATCAGCATTGTTAATCTTTCATATATTATTTGAATATATTTCTTGTTTATGCTGATGTCTTTCCCTGTTAACCAATACTTCAATAAAGCTTTTTAAACGCAAAAAAAAAGATGGTACTTAGCAGTCATGTAGTTTTTGGCATTGGGCAGAAGGTCAATCGTCTCATCACTATGAAGCTTAAGTATTGCACTTTTTTCTACATTCACAGCAGCTAGTAGCCCTAATATATTTTGCTATCATCCTTGCAGGGCAATATTCAATCATTCCATAAGCTGCAGTACTTGGAGAGCAATCTCAAGACCTAGGACAGTTGTTCCTCTCTGAAATTATGCCATCAACCCACTAGCAGTCACATCACCACTGGACTTGAATGTTGAGAATTGTTCTAGGGTTTCCAGAAGAGGTTCATAATTATCTATTACTTTTTGTATAGCTCTTACACAGGCAGTCCAACATGCTGGACACACTGACTTTATTTTTAACACATTCCCCCCGGGCCTTCTACACTGTGCTGGATGAGGTCTGGCAGTAGTGTATGGCATCTCATAGATTGCCCAAACAGATTACCAAATTCTTGCACATGAAGTGCATCATCAGCTATGGAAGATGTATATGCTGCAGCCTGCATAACCAGATTTGTGCAATGGCTACACAGTGGACATAAAGAGCAAGTGTTTGTTCTTTGCATAATAATGCTTGTGCACCATAGTACACCAGAGTATCCAAAGAGATTGGGCAAGAAATTATACATTTTTTACACGAGACACAACCCTATAGTACACTTACTTATTAAGAGTAGTAGTAGCAGTGGCCCTCTTTTGTGATTGTCTTGATCCACTCAGGAGCTGTAAGTTACTTGTCGGACTGAATACTAGATTCTGGTGGCTGGTGGTGCTGGGTTTCCTTCTGCTAAGGGATTTTGGAGACTCACCACCAGGTAGTAGTTTAGGTGAGCCTGAGCTCAGTCTGAAATGAGTAGTGGGATGCAGTAAAGCACAACAACCTTGTACATGTGGGAGGCTCACAAAAACAAACAGCATGCTATATAAAATGCTAGAGTCAAAATATACAGCATTTGATTGAAACAATGGTTGCTGGTTTGAAGGTCTTACTCAAGATTATTATTAGTTATTTACAAGTGACATTTTGAGAGTTGTGGATGAACAATTAAGTAAGCTTTGGGGAATAGTTAGTTACTGCTACCAAGAAAAGGAGTGACCTGGATTGGTAGCCCTGATATGGACATTACTTTCTCAAAGCCTATGTATGGAGGATGTGTTTGGATTTAAATTAAGAAGCTCAGAGGAAAACACACCCTTTCTGTGATAGCCTAGATAATATTGGGATGTGATGGTAAGGATTATTGGTTGCCTGAGCTCTTTGAGGACAATATTCGCCTAAAGGTTGCAGAATCTAGAGGTGCATGGTTTGATTGCTTGTAGAAGCTTGACTGAAGCTACTCTTGATGTGGTAGAATAGAAAACATTGAGACTTGGAGGGGTTATTGATTCACTGTGCCATTGTGAAAAACGAGTTCCCATTTTTTATGGAATAGTGGGTTATAGATACAACCAAATGATTTCTCAGTTGTGGAACCATATGGCCTCATGAATTTAAACACCTCTTTCTAGAACTGTGCATGCTGCACTTAGGCTGATGATTTGTGTCTTGTCTGTGGAATAACGTACATTGAGTTTATTATGAGTAATTATCATATATGTAAACCTGCAACTTTTGAGAAGTGTGAAGAGGGAGATGAGGCAGCAGAAAGATAGAGAACTGAATTTGCCTTTTGACCAGCTGTGCAATAAGAACATTGGGGCATATTATCAACGGCCAGCGATAATTATCGCTGCCCGTGCTTAGCGCTAACTTTTTTATCGCAGGCTATCTCTGGAATGTATCGCATTATTAACAACGCGTTTCTCCAGGAAGATAAAAATTCCAGAGATAGCGAGGTTATCTCCATTTTGCAGGGAACATCGCTGGTTTTCCAGCGATGTTCCCTGCAAAACGGAGATAACCTTCCTGATACAACCCTGTGGTCGTATCAGCATAATCCACCCCCTATGTAAAGCATAGGTAAGTCTGGATTTTAGCAGATGTTAGTTTTAGGCGAAAACTAACGTTTTCGCCAAAATCTAACATGTGCTAAAATCCTGTGGGCTGCCTTGTAAATATCGCGATGTGAACATCAGCGATATTTGCAAGGTAGTCCATCCGGGGAACACCCAGTGACGCCCCCTTTGCATCTCATTAGAGATGCAAAGGGAGGCGTTGGGAAAAAGAGTGCGAACATGCGATTATGCATGTTAGCACCCTCTTGTAAATAGGGCGATATTTTTATCTCCGCTATTTTGGCTTTTTAAGCCAAAAGCAGAGATAAAGCCCTTGTAAATATGCCCCATAGTTTTGTAGTGACAAACACAAAAAGAGTAAACAATGCTGGCACTTGCTGACCACAGAAATGACAGTGACAATAAAGCCAACCAATGGGCATGCTCTCAGCCCCCTAGATAAACAAAATGTCTCACAAGCAACAGTGCTTGTGCTGTCTCAGGCAAGACTTAAAGTATAAGGTAAAGGTGGAGGGACGGGGCAAACTTTAAAAGAGATGAAAGTTGCTGCTAAATATTCTGAAGGACATATAACAATTGACAGTACCCCATAAATATTTTTGACATGCCTGAAGGAAAACAGCCTTTACCTCACAGCCTTTACCACACAGTCTTTACCACAAAGGTAACTTTTTTCTTTAAGTAACATACTTTTCATGTTATTTAAAAAAAAAAGTGAATTTAGGGTTTAGAGATGGGGAGAGTGAATATATACGTTTACAACGCAGATTTTACACCGCAATACAATCACAACACGGTAGTGACAATGACCACGTTGTTACCATGCCACACCATTACTACGCAAGTCATTACATCGACTTGCAGTAGATGCTGCCGTAACATTTGAAATGTATAATTTACTATTCCAACTCCAGCCTACGTAACAGTAGGGAAGGTGTTGGAAGAGTAAACTATACTATTCCTTCCATCTACTGCAAGTCGATGTAATGACTTGCATAGTAATGGCACTACGTGGTAAGAATGCGGTTGTTGTAAAACCGCGTTGTGATTGCTTGCGGAGTAAAATCCATGATGTAAAGGTTGTTTCCTGGGGAGAGTTAATGAGAGGTAAGGGTGACTTGATGGTTCAGGGGTAGGTAGAGGTAAAGGGAGGTAAGTGTGGTTTGAGGGATCAGGGTGATTAGCGGTAAGGGGAGGGTCACTTGAGGGTTCAGAGGTGGTTACAGGCAAAGGGAGGTGAAGGTGACTTTGGGTTCAGGGATGGGTAAAGTTAAAGGCAGGTGACACAGTCCATCTTAAAATAACTTTGGAGATTAGCTGGAGATTGAGTTTATTGATTTGCGTTTGCTATCAATACTATGCTAGAGTTCTAATCCCTCTACCACCTCCAGGAGTAAGACTTGACTGCTTGCTATTGCAGTGGCAGATGGTGATATACAAATGTAGGGGGGTGCTGGAGGGAAGCCGAGGTGGATGTTTCAACCCACTGACAGGCACTGTGATATATGCCTTTCATCTCAATGCCAAAGCTCTCAATCATGGCTTGTTAAGATTGTTTTATTTATAATGGGGCATGATTTAGAGCTCTGCACTTGAGGCTGAAGGCACTGTGAGGTTCTGACAAAGCATGTCAGTGGGTCGAAAAAGTAAATAATAATCAAATATTATCGGACCTATGATTCCTTGATGTTCTCTTCGGAAGTCCCTGTGCGAGTCTCGGGCCTCAGTCAACTCCCCACTCTAACTGCAGATGCTGCTCTCATGCACCTGGAAATGTTAAGCAGCATGAGAACAGTGCCAGGATTGGATGCCATGGGCTGGCTAGATACTCCTTCAGGCAGTGGTGACCTGTGCCTTCTCTCCTCCCAGCTGTCAAAGACAGCTTGGGAGGAGAGGTTTAAAGTGCGCATGTCAGGCAGGCATCGCATGACAGCCGGCCAAAGTGGCATGCGCACTTCAAACAGGAGTGGGCAAAGCAAAGCTTCAGCAATGGCCCATACCCTACCTGCCTCTTGGCTCGGGCTGAGAGTAGCTGTAAAAAATAAAAAGGGAATAAATTCACTTTATTATCATTTTATTTTTCAACTCTGCTGCTTTTGAAGCAGGGTGGCGACGCTCCTCCACTCAAATGGAGGAAAATAGGCTCTGGTATGCAAATGGAATGCATTTGTTAAACTTTGAAACACCAGTAGTATACATCAGTATCTACCATGCATACTGTCAATTAAGTACCCACTGACACAGGATCTTCTCCCCTGGGCATGTTTTAGACATGGAAATAGAATATTTGATATCTGATCTCAGTTTTAACATTTCAACGAAATATAATGGAAATAAACAGTATTACTAGAAAGACATTTCCCTTGGAAGAGTAGCCCTTGGCCTTGACATTACATTACTGACACTCCAGTTGTAGTCTAGTGGACTAGTTTGAAATGTGGAACCAGGAGACACGTTTCATTAATCCCAGCCTCCCATTTGACCAAATTGTGTGCTCTTGGATATTCACTTTTCTGAACGTGTTCCTTTTTTCAGCAAGATTGGGAGTATTTTGAACCATGCAAAAACTGCTAGCAAACATATGATTGCAAAATAGACTGAATATTACCTAGGAGGGGAGAAGTCCCAGTCAAATGGTATATTCACCTAAATGCAATACAGTGCTAAATGTATAGCCCAGTGGAATTATGCGATTATAGGCCATGGTGTTTTTTGTATCATTATGGATTTGCTGCATTTGCCTCATAACCCATCATCTGCTGCACAATCTGCAGATTTTAACCCCAAACAAACTGTTTCTAGCTCAAACGGTTCAAAAGTTACTAAAAGACAGCAACACATTTTGAAGTGCAGTAAAAGGCCCTTTTTAAAGGCTGACTAGTCATCTTCTGTTACTTATTGCTATATTTGGGTGTTAAACATGTATGAATCAGGGGCATCCTATGCCCAGACTGTGCTAGCAAGTGTACAAATTAAAAAATAAGTAATAGTAGCACAAAATGTGTTGCACTACACCGAAGAATTTGCCTTTTCTTGCTGCATAATTTAGTTGACCTGCGTCGCCTTTCCAAAAGGTAGCAGTGCACTACAGTCGTGGCTTAACTAATTTAACCCACTCTTTGATCCTGGGCAAATAATATTTTCCCTGTGCCTTGTCCACTTAGTTGACAATGTGACACCACTTCGAAACAGCCTCAATAGAAGAAATAGACACCAAGGCCATACTCCCAGGACGGGTCCTGACCATTAGTCTGATTTAGTCATTCAAGGCTCTTTGCATCCCAATGACTGAAGGTTTTCCTGAAGCTGCTTTTTGCAAGCCCCCTCCTGTGCTGCAGCACCACCCTTCTAGCCGACAAGCACCTCTTTCCAAGCTCAGCAAGGGCTGTCCTTTGAAAGGGTTAAAAGTGTGGGGCTGTGGGTGTCCTGCAGTGCCTTTATGTGGGCAGTGCTGGACTGGATCCCAAATTATAAGCAAAACCTGCGATAACAGAGATGATCACCTTACCAGGGCACCTAGCCTAGGCCTTGCTGCGCTACATCATCAGTGCTTAGCCTGATAGGAGGCTCAGGGGATGGGGAGTACCTTCCCTTCCTTGTGGAGTCCCTTTCATGGGCCTCACACAGTCATGTCCAGTGCAGTGAGGCCCTATTTTGTGCAAAGCTACACAATTGTGAGTTCCTAGGCCTCACAGCACCCCACCACAGCTGCGAGGCTCAGGACTGGGGGCCTCACAGTAATAAGGGTCCATGTTGGTTGGCTGGGAACAAGGCCCTGGGCAGCTGCCCATGCCTAGAATTGGCCTTGGGATCTTGCAGAGAGTAGAGTAATGCATAGAGTAGAACTGGGGTATTAACAAGGAGGAATCTCTGAGGAATCAGTTTACTTCTGTCTCGGCTTCTAGAGATCAGGAAACAGTACTGCATTCTGAGGAAGGCAGAGAAAGAAGACTAGAAGCACAGGTGCCTGCAACCAACAAATAACCATTAATCATTAACAAATTTAGAAATTGTGGGTGGAAAGTATGCTGGGCCCTCCATAACTGGAGAGGGGAGCGGCTAAGCGCTTTAAGAGGTACACTGAAGCATCTGGCTTGGATGGGAAAGGAGGACAGCTGTACCAGGATTGAAATTTGTGACCTGCACATTAGCACACAACCATGTCGATGGAAATCACAGTCCCCTACCAAAATGAGCACCTATGCTGCTCTAAGGTGTCATACTGATAATAGAAGGCGCTATACAAATGTTGATTTCATAACAAAGAACAACAACTTGCTTGTTTGTGCAGCGCTTCCAAACACCCTCTCTAGTTTCCAAGTGCTGCAAATATCAGGCCATAACATTACTATTTTGAAGAATACTCAATGTGCGGACCTCAGAATGGAATCTCAGTTTGGAGTGTCTGTATGTGAACTTGAAACTTGCAGAGGAGCGCATACGTCAGCAGAGAACATTTTGCTCGCAGAGCAACCATACCAACTTAATTGGGGGTGTTGTGATGCAAATAGATAAAATGCTGACTTCAGAAGTTATTTTTACTGATTTTTTTCAGATTTTACAGGGCTGAATATGATAACATTTTTGTGTTATAGGAGTAAAATTCCATCTGGCTAGATTGACAACCTGAGAAATGTGACATCAAGTACATTTTCGGCACACTGCCAATATTTGTGTGCATGATTGTGTGTCTGTGTGTGTGTTTGTGTGTCTTAAGTGGTGATCAGTGCACACTATGGCATTAGTGTTATGAGGATGCTCGCTTCATGAATGGTGAAGCACCTAGGCAAATACTGTATTTTCCTAAACCTCTGTACCTTAATTCTTCATATCTTCTTACTGCCTTGAGGACTCGGTCTTCAAGGTGACAGGTAGGGTAGGGCCAAAGAGGGCAGGATCAGACAAATCAACAAAGGACCACTCTTCCTTTGTCCGTAGAAGTGCAGACTGAAGGCAGCTGTGGCGACGAGGTGATAAAAAAAGTCCTGGAGGGTTGCAGCACAACAAAAGTGCAGACGGTGGGTGGCCTCTGTGACTATCACTTTGGTCACAGGTAACTGGATGTAGGTTACATGTCAAGTGCAGGGCCATCATAGGTAGCGCTTTTGCATGCTAATGGCCCTGCGAATCACAGAAGGGAGACAGTATATTCTTTTTTCCCCTTGTTTCCCCCATCCTTTTCCGCCAGTAAACATCCTTTATGCCAACTGCGTTACAATGCATGTCATCACCCCACATTTTATACTCCACAGCAACTTTTAAAATGCAGGGCTTTACACTGCAAGCCATTACAACACATTCCCCATTACAACGCCCCAATGGAGTTAGAATAGTAAATTGCTTTGTAATGGACAATGCATTGTAATGACTTGCAGTGCAAAGCCCTGCGTTGTAAAAGTTGTGGTGGAGTAAGAAATGCGGGGTAATGGCATGCATTGGAAAGGCCTCTTTAAAATCCGGGGGGGGATATATCCCTCTCGTCTCTCACACTTCCTACGCCTATTTGAATTGGTGTTTTGGGGTTGTCTCAACTCTCCTGTTAGGCTCACAGGTATAGGACTTTAAACAAGGTTGTGACAATCCATAAAAAAATCCCTCTTCTTCCTCTGAAAAGGTCAAAGGCTCCAAGCACTGTAAGATGGGCAGGAGAACTAATATTTCACACAGTACAATGCAGCAAGGCAACTTCCTTGCGTTGCATGAAAGTGATGGAGTAGAAATGCGCCATGTCTACTAAGCTATGGCACACTCCTACTCTTTTTTCCCACTGGTGCAATGTGTGCTGCCTAGCGCTAATTCAGGCAGCCTTGTTCAATGCTGCAAGGCTTCCTGTGATACAGGCAGGAGAGGGTTTATGCAGGAAGGCAATGCCCTTTCTCTATGTGTGATGCAAAATACATCACTCATAGAAAGAGAAAGTAACAAGTAGAAACAATGATATTTTTCCTCCTTATACCTCTGTGTGGTAATCTCACTATTTTGGTGTACATTTACTCAAAAGTGTAAATTACCTTTGTGAATCAGGCCCAGCATGTCTTAGTGAAATATGATGGAAAGATGATAGTGCCACACTAATTGGTAAATTTGTCATGCCTGTATACCACCTGCTGTCAGCCAGTAGAGAGATGACAAGAAAAGGAGAGTTTATCAGTAAAAATTAGGCAAACTATCAAGATCATTAATTTGATGATGGATATTCATTGAGATTTGGAAACATTACAAGTATTCATGCTCACTAAAACGGAGCTAGTTAAGGGCATGAATACAGTCATTACTTGGAGCACATGAGAGGCTCTTATATTCTTAGATTAACCTGGGCAGGAATCCACATGACACTAAGAAACACATGTAAAACATATGCTGCATGGAGTTGGTGGCCCAGAAAACTCAAAGATAATGTTAACAACTTGATGTGCAGTTATAGAGCAATTTGAGTATTTATAACCCTGGGGCATTTCCCCCAAGCTTTATAGGAGCACACTGTTCCAAGATAAATACTAACAATGTGGCATGTCCCCCATATAACAAGGAGATATATTACACATGATGTACCTTAATACACAAAGGGGCTTATTTATGAGAGTCGTGCGTCACTTTTGCACCGCGTAAAATGGCCTCATAAATCATGAGTAAGGCAGTGCTGTGGAAATCTGTGCGTCATCTTACTCTGCAACCGGGAGGCGCTTCATGGGCGTTGCGGTGGGTTTTCCCACTCAACACCTGTCGAATTTGATGCTGCCACAGATTTACAGAGTGATGTGATCCTGGGGAAGTGTCAAATCCATATGCCTCCCGAGGTGAGGCGTAGTGAGGAGAAATATGTTTATCTCTTGTTTTTTCTTGTTTTTTCCTCTTTCCATGTGTGCTGCATTCTGCAGCACACATAGGTGCCGATTACGATGCGGTAAAAAAATAGCCCGTACGACTCGTATCCGGTCTTTTTACCGTACGAATCGTACAAGTGCCGTACAAACTGCCAATTACGATTCGCATGGTAAAAAGTCCATACGAATCGCATTGGGAAGTATTCCCCACACGTCATCGGGTCGGAAAATGTGTCCGACACGTCCACGGACGATTTACCGTACAAATGTGAAATGTGAAGTCCGACCGCGGAATCACGATCCATCCCGTGCGTCCGATGTTACAACCGTATGGAAAATGCACCGTACGGACCGAACTCCCATAGCAACCATGGAGACATGTGGCCGCATACGCGCCCAACACTCCCCCCAGCCCCCGTACGTTCGAGTCGTACCCCCGTGTATGTACACCCCCCGTGCATGTACACCCGTGTACGTGTCGTACCCCCCCCTGTATGTACACCCGTGTACGTGTCGTACCCCCCCTGTATGTACACCCGTGTACGTGTCGTACCCCCGTGTATGTACACCCGTGTACGTGTCGCACCCCCGTGTATGTACACCCGTGTACGTGTCGTACCCCCCCCTGTATGTACACCTGTGTACGTGTCGTACCCCCGTGTATGTACACCCGTGTACGTGTCGTACCCCCGTGTATGTACACCCGTGTACGTGTCGTACCCCCCCTGTATGTACACCCGTGTACGTGTCGTACCCCCGTGTATGTACACCTGTGTACGTGTCGTACCCCCGTGTATGTACACCCGTGTACGTGTCGTACCCCCCCCTGTATGTACACCCGTGTACGTGTCGTACCCCCCGTGTATGTACACCCGTGTACGTGTCGTATCCCCCATGTATGTACACCCGTGTACGTGTCGTACCCCCCGTGTATGTACACCAGTGTACGTGTCCTACCCCCCTCTATGTTCGTGTCGTACCCCCGTGTATCTACACCCGTGTACGTTAGAGTCGTACCCCCACCCGCGTATGCATGGAGCGTACCCCCACCACAACATTCTAAGTACGGAGCGCACCCCAGGCCCCAACATCACAACTGCATGTACGTGTCATACCAAGCCACACACAAGGACAGCACTGTACAACAAAATGGCCCATGTACACACCGTACACACGCAAAAAACGCACGTACACAACCAGGACAAACCAAAACGACACAAGAATACACCATTCGAATGGCACAAAGCCACAAAACATGTCCAACAACCACTAAAACAACACATTCACTGACCTGCAACTGCCAAAAACAAACAGAGGCCCAAAACACCACCACTCCTTATAACACACCCACCCAAAGTTCAAACACAGCCACACCCACCAATGGACCAATAAAAAGGGCCCACGCACACAAACCATGAGCCTTTGCAACAGACTCACTGCTGCCAGACCCCACAGACAACCTACAGCACCATACTAGAAGATTTACCACACCTTACACTTGCACATCTTCACACACACACCTTCACAAACACCCCCTCATCACATTCACACACACACCTGCACAACCACACCCACACACCCACAACCATCCACACACCCCCCCCACCATCCACACCCACACCCCTCACCATGCCCACTAACAGGAATCCAAAGTTCACTAGCCGAGAGTTGGAGGTCCTTGTCGATGAAATCCTCAGAGTCGAGCCACACCTCTTTGGCACATTGGTCAGAGAGACCAGCACTTCAGCAAAAACAGCCATGTGGCAGACCATCGTCGATGCTGTGAATGCTGTTGCGGACACCAGAAGGAACAAGCAGGAATGCCAAGCCAGGTGATACGATCTGCGGAGGAGGGTCCGAGCCAAGATGACGGATGAACACAACCAGGCCAACGTCACTGGAGGAGGGCCGTCCCGCAGACCCATACACTACCATCCCTGGGAGGAGAGGGTGATGGCCATACTGCCAGTGGAGACAGTGGAGGGATTAGGAGGACTCCGAGACCCGGGTGAGTACACAAACAACGCACCTCACATGGGGGGAACGTCATCCACAACCAAACTCACAAACAGGCACGCAACCACCCCAAGCTATCGCATGAATCAACCACACTCCATGAACACGCACATGCCACTGCTGCCACCATGCCCCATGCACCCAGCTGGACAATGTCAAGTCACAGGCCACAGAAGACACCAACACATGACACGGTAAGCCGGATGGCGGGAGGGTGGGCCCAAAAAATCACATAGTGCAACTCAGAAGCAGACAACAATGCCCCCTGCCCATATGACCTAGGTCACAGCCAGACAAACAGTGTGTCCCAACACAGGAATGACTTGCAAGCAAATGGCGGACGCCTTGCATCAACACATGGGGGTCACGGCACGTTCTTGCACATGATAGCAGCTAATGAACAGCCAACACTGTGAAAGAGTGGCAGCACACACACCACCACAGCAGCAGTGCAGACACAGACACAACACCCAATGGGTGCCTGGAGATCAGAAACAAACTCACATCAACAATCCAAGGGCCATTCAAAGATCTGCTAACAGTGTGTGCACAGTAAGCTGGGCTGAGGTGACAGAGGGTGACACACAGAGGGAGGGAGAGGGGGACAGAGAGGGAGGGAGACACAGGGAGACGGACAGAGGGAGGAGGCCGACACACAGAGGGAGGGAGAGGGGGACAGAGAGGGAGGGAGAGGGGGACAGAGAGGGAGGGAGACACAGGGACATGGACAGAGGGAGGAGGCTGACACACAGAGGGAGGGAGAGGGGGACAGAGAGGGAGGGAGACACAGGGACACGGACAGAGGGAGGAGGCCGACACACAGAGGGAGGGAGAGGGGGACAGAGAGGGAGGGAGACACAGGAAGACGGACAGAGGGAGGAGGCCGACACACAGAGGGAGGGAGAGGGGGACAGAGAGGGAGGGAGACACAGGGAGAGCAAATCAGCCTTGTGGTGTGTGGGAATGTCTGCTCGTCAGCAGGTGGACTGCGTGCATGTAGACAAGGGTGGCCAGTGCCAGCACCCCCCCTCTCCTCCATGGCAAAACACAGGGCCATGTCACAACCTGTGCACGAGCACAACGACTGCTACCTGCATCATATAAGTGTGTGGAACAACTTCATGTGCCCACGTACAGTGCTACACGGAATACGCCAATGCACGGCTCGCATCACCAGCCCACTCTACTGCTGACTGCAGTCACACTTGACGCAGCAAGTAAGACTGTGCCACACTTAGGTAAAGTCGCCAAAGCTGTGCCCAAGGGACATACCCATGCACAAGTGCACTGTCAGTGGAATGCAAGACATATCCAAATTCCCAGAGGAAATCTTCCAACTTTGAAACTAATGAAACATGGATGTTGCATGGAACAAAATTAACATTGTCTCTCTCACACACAGGTCAATGTCATGGATCACCCCCCAACACTGGGGGGGAAGACTCACAGGACCCGGCTCGGCGGGATGAAGGAGCCACCGGCAGCGACGACTCTCACCACTCTGTGGACCAACCCGACCCCGAACAACCTGGCCCCTCTGGTGTCCAACGACCTGCAGCACTTGCGTCAGGTACAACGGGGCCAACCACCACCCCCACTCCTGCCACATCCAAGGAGACACCCAGGATCCGTGCCCCACCACAACAAAGCAGCCAGGCTGGCCAGGAGGGACGCGGTGTCCCGGGCACCCAGGAGGAGGCAGGCGACAACGCCAATGCCACCCCTCAGGGGTCCCGGAGACCCGATGTGCCCACAAGGGCAGGCCAGGTGCAAGTGGGCAGGGGTGGTGGGAGTGGAGGACGGTGGAGGCGCCAGCCTGACCAGTTGGCTGGGGAACCGGTATATTCCCATGTCCGAAACATCCTGGACACATACCGGCAGGACACCACGGGCATGGCCCAGGTTGTGTCCACCCTCAATGAGATGAAAGGGACCCTCGATGAGATCAAGACCCAGCAGGCCCAGCAACATGCAGAGCAACATGCCTGTCTACTGCAACACCAACGGAGGATGGAGGACAGACAGGCTGATCTCGTGACGGTGTTCACGGGAATTCACAGCACACTCCGTCGGATGGCCGACAACATGGGCAACCCTCCCTGTGCCAGAAGGCATAGAACATCACCACCCACAGGGAGGGATCAGGAGGAGGAGGAGGAAGCATCCGATGGAGCATCCCAAACATCGTCACGGCCTGCTGCTGAGGGTCCCCGCAGGAGGGCGGGTCGTCCACGTAAAAGATCGTGAGGGTCGGCGCAACAGCACCATCTCCCAGGACACCTGGCCTGGCACCTGGCCCACTGGAGCAACAGCGGCACAGCATCAAAAGACATTCTCTGCCACATGGCCTTGCTGGTCACTCTCTGACCAATGTTGACAAAGACTGTGGCATGGACTCTGAGGATTTCTAATGGCAAGGACACCAACTTCCCTAGTGAACTTTGGATTCCACACACCCGGAAAGCCCCTCATGTCAAACCCCCCCCCCACTAAAATAAAAAGTCACACCATGAAGAGAAGATGCCTGCTGGTTGCATTCTTACCTTACATGTGTCTTGTAAAGTCTAAACATGCCTGAGGTCTCATTTGACTTCAACCATCCACACCCTGGGGACTGAGTCTGGCACAGGACACACGGGTCACAGTGTATTAGGCAAGA
Source organism: Triturus cristatus (assembly GCF_964204655.1). Taxonomy (NCBI): domain Eukaryota; kingdom Metazoa; phylum Chordata; class Amphibia; order Caudata; family Salamandridae; genus Triturus; species Triturus cristatus. The sequence continues at coordinate 373,198,623 of NC_140582.1, read as the reverse complement.
CAGACATGGAGCACCATACACACCCGTGATGGGCCCAACCAGCTGAGGGGGTGGCCGCACAACCGTGCCGACAGACATATTGAGTACAGCAACAGTCATGCGCAGAGGTCAGGGATCATGTCGAGTGTCCTGGGGGGCACCCAGGTATGTGTAGACAGGTGGCAGAACCATGTCCTGCAAGCTTGAGTCAGGTGGATGCAGAGAATGGTGGCCTTGCCAACGTTGGATGCATGGGGATGGCACATGTCACAATACCCACACAGTCATGGACATCATGCACAATACACAGTCTAATCCCACACAAACAGCCTGCATCTTGCTACTCGACACATAGACACATAGCCACTATCACGGAAAACCATGCCAGACATGCCGGATGCACCGTGGCAACACACCAGCATTGACTGAGAAGAGGCACCTTGGAGGCATAGGGACACCTTTATTAGTCATGTATTCGGGATTGCAGAGGCAACTAGGAGTACACATGAACGTGTCATGTGGAGTTACATGTGGGTCCAACACTGGAACCCCCCTTCTGCTGCACAAATGCGTGATAGCCATGGAACTGGCACACAAGTGTCGGCTAACAGCTAAACACCCCCTGCTGCTCACGGAGAGACTGCCATACACCATTGATCCGCTGATGTGGAAGTCCCACAGCATGTCAAGCCAAGGCAAACCGTATGTGTCCGAGGGCAGTGTAACACACAATGATGCCATCATCACATTCCACAATCCCATCACTGATGACTGTCAACAAGTCAGACCATCTATTCAGGTGTACCCAGCTGCATGTAATGTGTACCATGGTGATGCGACATGTCTGCAGAGGAACCAAACATAGACAGGGGCAGTGTGCAGACATCGTGAACAACTGCCACACCCAATACACCCCTGATGCATCCCTTACCCTAAGGAGACTTCCAAACTTGTCCGTGCGTGTAACGCTGAGTCAGCACACGATGACGTGTCCATGAGGAATAGCAGTGCCACAACAATGCAACCAGCAGACGGCATGCGCAAGTACCTGGGGATCAGAGACACACAAGAAGTCAGCCACAAAAAGCACAGCCACTTGCATGTGCATGTACTCGACACATGTAAGGATGACAACATGCCAGGTCACAATTATGACTGGGGAAATACACATCACTGCCACCATCACTCCAGTGACACATCCACACACACCTATGACTCACGTGGCATACATGCAGATGGACACACACATGGCAACACATGCCACACGGGGACCAATGCGTGCACACACAGACACTGGTACTCACCACTAAGCAAAGAAGTCGCGTATGAGCCGAGTCCGGATGTCCTCTTGCGGCTCCACATCCTCCACATCACTAGCCCCATTGCCAAGACCTTCGTCCTCCACGGGTGGATGGTCCTGCTCATCTTGATCCGGGATGAGTGGCACAGCTTTCTCAACTGCCATGTTGTGCAGCATGCAGCAGACCATGAAGATTTTGCAGACCTTCGCCGGGGCATATGGGAGCGCGCCGCCGGTCTTGTGGAGGCATCGAAATCGGCTCTTCAGGAGGCCAAACGTCCTCTCTATCACTCGCCTTGTCCGGCCATGGGCGGTGTTGTAGCGGAGCTGGGCCGGCGTGATGGGGTTGCGGAGAGGTGTGATCAGCCATGGCATGTTGGGATAGCCAGCGTCCCCTACATGGAAAGCACATGGACATCGTCAGGACAGGAGAAGCGGTCGTGCTGGAAGTCTACGCAAAATACAGGACAGACAGACTGTACCCACCAACAACACATGCTCATTCGTTGCGCAGCTGCGTCATCATTTCAGGCATCCTGCTACGCCTCATGATGTAGGCATCGTGTGCTGATCCTGGAAAACGAGCACAGACATGTGAAATCACCATGTTGGACAGACACACCACAAGGGCATTGATGGAGTGGTAGTGTTTGCGATTCCTGTACGCTACCTCCTGTGCCTGTGGTGGTACCAAAGCCACATGTGTCCCATCTATGGACCCAATGACATGGGGCATCCCTCCCAGGGCATAGAATCCACGCTTGACCCCAGTCAACATTTCAGGGGTTGGGAAATGGATAAACTCATCCAGGTGAATCAACATGGCCTCTAAGAAATCATGCAGCACACGGCAGAACATGCTCTGGGACATGCCACCAACATGAGCTATGGTATTTTGAAAGGTACCCGTGGCAAGAAAATGTAGGGCTGCCATTACCTTCAGCTTGGGTGTCAGTGCCGTAGGATACCTGTGCAGCGGTTGCAGGTGTGGTGCCAGTCTCGCCGTCAACTCCAGAATCAACCGTTGGGGGAAGCGGTAGCACCGGATACAGTCATTCTCCCGCATGGCAGCCAAGTCCGGAATTGGTCGGGGAACAGGCGGCGCTCTGCAGTAATTTGGAAGTGACAAGGAAGAGTGAGTGCACCACAACAACAATTTATTTGTACTGAGCACATGTCAATCTGTCTATACACATATGCTACATACGGAGTCAGGTATGTGCCACATGCCCTGGATACGTATGGCTGCCAGGTGACACTCCTACCAAGACCCAGCTACACACGGAGATTGTGAACCTCCACATGCCATGGCATGGGATTAGCTGTGGCCCAGTGTAAGTGAACAGCCAGACGCAAGACAGGAGTGACATACATCCACACATCAGCAGAAGTAGGATGTCGATTTCAGAGACTGGTAGTGGAACACTAGAGCCACAGGTCACATGACATTACACTAGGACAGCCCACACACCTTGCCATTAAGGTGTACATGTGATGACTCACCACACATTCATAGAGAGGATGCAGACATGTCCTTGTTACGCTACTCCGTGTCCCATGCATACATACGCACCTCACATCCGATACCACATGTGGCATGCTGTGCGGAACAGTGTGCAATGTCAATCTACACACAGACACATGTTGGTTGCTGCAACAGCTGCAGCTTTTGAGGGAACTCCAACATCAAGCTAATGCGAATCCCCCACACATACATGACAGAGTCACATCGTGCACCGTGGGTAGTGACATGTCAGGTGTGGTAACCCCTGTACCGGGCCTCAGGGGACACTTCCGTGTGTTGGTGTCCGTGCCATGCCAGTGACGCTCATCCCAAGTGTGCAGTATGACATGCACACATGTCAAAGGAGTCAAGGGCATGCCTGGCACACATTGCACCGTCACACATTACATGTGTACACATCTCATCATACATCTGGTGCCTTCTCGACTCAGGAGTAATGTGCCACATCACAGCCTTTCACACCTGTGCCCCACACATGTAGTACTGGCCAGACAATGCCTTGATGTCCATCCATGGACATGTATGTCAGCCCTATTCCTTCCTGTGTGCTGCCTGTCACCACTGTGATGTGTGAAAACCACTGTACTTTTGCTAAGAGGGCCTGTGTACGCTCCCGTATCACTATGGGAGTGCTGCCGTATGTGTACCCATAGTGATGGTGAGCGTACAGGCGTGTGTACGGTCTGTACCACCATGAGTACGCATACGTGAGAACACCCATAGTGGTACGGCCCGTACACGCGTGCGTACGTTCACTATCACTATGGGTGTCCTCGCGTATGCGTACTCGTGGTGGTACGGCCCGTACACACGCCTGTACGTTCACTATCACTATGGGTGCCCTCGCGTATGCGTACTCGTGGTGGTACGGCCCGTACACACGCCTGTACGTTCACTATCACTATGGGTGCCCTCGCGTATGCGTACTCGTAGTGGTACGGCCCGTACACACGCCTGTACGTTCACTATCACTATGGGTGCCCTCGCGTATGCGTACTCGTAGTGGTACGGCCCGTACACACGCCTGTACGTTGACCATCACTATGGGTGCCCTCGCGTATGCGTACTCGTAGTGATAGTGAGCGTACAGGCGTGTGTACAGGCCGTACCACTACGAGTACGCATACGCGAGGGCACCCAGTGATAGTGAACGTACAGGCGTGTGTACGGGCCGTACCACCACGAGTACGCATACGCGAGGGCACCCATAGTGATAGTGAGCGTACAGGCGTGTGTACGGGCCGTACCACTACGAGTACGCATACGCGAGGGCACCCATAGTGATAGTGAACGTACAGGCGTGTGTACGGGCCGTACCACCACGAGTACGCATACGCGAGGACACCCATAGTGATAGTGAACGTACAGGCATGTGTACGGGCCGTACCACCACGATTACGCATACGCGAGGGCACCCATAGTGATAGTGAGCGTACAGGTGTGTGTACGGGCCGTACCACTACGAGTACGCATACGCAAGGGCACCCATAGTGATAGTGAACGTACAGGTGTGTGTACGGGCCGTACCACCACGAGTACGCATACGCGAGGACACCCATAGTGATAGTGAACGTACAGGCGTGTGTACGGGCCGTACCACCACGAGTACGCATACGCGAGGGCACCCATAGTGATAGTGAGCATACAGGCGTGTGTACGGGCCGTACCACTACGAGTACGCATACGCGAGGGCACCCATAGTGATAGTGAACGTACAGGCGTGTGTACGGGCCGTACCACCACGAGTACGCATACGTGAGGACACCCACAGTGATAGTGAACGTACAGGCATGTGTACGGGCCGTACCACCACGAGTACGCATACGCGAGGGCACCCATAGTGATAGTGAGCGTACAGGCGTGTGTACGGGCCGTACCACTACGAGTACACATACGCGAGGGCACCCATAGTGATAGTGAATGTACAGGCATGTGTACGGGCCGTACCACCACGAGTACGCATACGCGAGGGCACCCATAGTGATAGTGAACGTACAGACGTGTGTACGGGCCGTACCACCACGAGTACGCATACGCGAGGACACCCATAGTGATAGTGAACGTACAGGCATGTGTACGGGCCGTACCACCACGAGTACGCATACGCGAGGGCACCCATAGTGATAGTGAGCGTACAGGCATGTGTACGGGCCGTACCACCACGAGTACGCATACGCAAGGACACCCATAGTGATAGTGAACGTACGCACGCGTGTACGGGCCGTACCACTATGGGTGTTCTCGCGTATGCGTACTCGTAGTGGTACGGCCCGTACACATGCCTGTACGTTCACTATCACTATGGGTGCCCTCGCGTATGCGTACTCGTGGTGGTACGGCCCGTACACATGCCTGTACGCTCACTATCACTACGAGTACGCATACGCGAGGGCACCCATAGTGATAGTGAACGTACAGGCATGTGTACGGGCCGTACCACTACGAGTACGCATACGCGAGGGCACCCATAGTGATAGTGAACGTACAGGCGTGTGTACGGGCCATACCACCACGAGTACGCATACGCGAGGGCACCCATAGTGATAGTGAACGTACAGGCGTGTGTACGGGCCGTACCACCACGAGTACGCATACGCGAGGACACCCATAGTGATAGTGAACGTACGCACGCGTGTACGGGCCGTACCACTATGGGTGTTCTCGCGTATGCGTACTCGTAGTGGTACGGCCCTTACACACGCCTATACGGGCCATTGCCATGCATTTGGGGTGCCCTAGGGCCCCGGAACGCACCGTACCTGTGTGTGAAGCTCAAAATTACATAGGGGACACATGAGGGACAAGTATTAAGGCCTACATGCATGCTGGTTGTCATGGAGACCAAGTTTAAAGTTTGAATTTGTTCTGGAAGGTGCACAGCAGAAGTCAGTTGGAATGAATCTACTTTGTTGCAATGTGTTTGTGGGGTTGACATCATGCTGAAGAAAAAAACACAATAAGAACCCACTGACTGTGCTAGGTTTGAAGGGATTGGAGGAAACATGGGATGCAAATATGAGTGACCAATCACTCTGTACTCCTGTGCATGAAACAGGCCAGAAAGGCAGATATAAGGCAGCCAGGTCCCATGAGGGAGCACTTGCCTGCACATCTCTGGATTCCACGACCCAGCTGCTGCTACTGATTCCCTGGAACCATGTCAAGGTCTGTGGAGAGGTCACAGCCCTTCACCCTGGAGGAGAACATTGCTCTGCTGGATGTGATCCTCCCACAGTACCCCATGCTGTATGGGCGTTCAGGGTATCAGGTGAGTGCAGAGTCCACTGGCACAGACTGTGTCCCGTTTTTGTGACTGTGACTTCTGGCATTGTGTCCAGGTGTCTCACACATGCTATGTACTGTAGGGGGGGTCCCCGGGGGGGGGAGAATGCCTGATGTCTCCCAGCCAGAGCATGCAGTGGTGCATGTCTGCCGTCCTCACTTGCATCGTGTTTACTGTGACAATCACTGCATGGTGCATGCCACATTCTGCCTGTCCTATCCTCCTGGGAATGTTGGGCCCGATTCACAGAACAAACATAAGACTAAATCCTACACTTACTACCACTTTGGTATTCACAGAATGCACCTAGTACTTCTGGTATTCACAGAATGAACTTACTACTTTTGCTATTCACAGAATGAACTTAGTACTTTTGCTATTCACAGAATGGATTTACGACTACTAAACTTACGTCCGCACTCGGGCCGGAAATTCCGGGCCGGAGGCGGAGCTTCCGGCCCGGAGGCGGGGCTTCCGGGCCGGAGGCGGAGCTTCCGGCCCAGAGGTGGAGATTTCGGCCATAGCTAAATCGGCCGAAATCCCCACCTCCGGGCCGGAAGCTCCGCCTCAGGCCCGGAAGCCCCGCCTCCGGGCCGGAAGCTCCGCCTCCGGGCCGGAATTTCCGGCCCGAGTGCGGACGTAAGTTTAGTAGTCGTAAATCCATTCTGTGAATAGCAAAAGTACTAAGTTCATTCTGTGAATAGCAAAAGTAGTAAGTTCATTCTGTGAATACCAGAAGTACTAGGTGCATTCTGTGAATACCAGAATGGTACTAAGTTTAGGATTTAGTCTTAAGTTTGTTCTGTGAATCGGGCCCGTTGCCTCTACAGTCCTCATGTGATTATGTGGTCAGCCCAGTGTGACAGGTGACTGTACCCACAGATGTGTGTTAGTTCTGTGTACCTGTGCTGAGATTGGCCACATGATGTGTTCGTACCCTGGACATCGGTGTGTGTGTAAGTCCCCTGTCATGTGGGTGGGTGCATATGTGGAGTGTAGCACCCCAGCTGCATGAGGGATGGATATACCCTGGCCATGTGATGTGAGCAGGGAGCAGTGCTGTGTGTCTGACGTGCAGAGCCAGCCCCACACCTGTGAGCCCCCCCCAGTCTAGTGGCACATGTGCAGAGTGAGGTTTGTCGCTGCATTTGGCAATGGCAGGTGAATGTCCTGTGCCTGTGTGTGTCTGTGTACTCTGCTGCGGTAGCGTCAGTGGCCTGTGGCATGTGACTGCTTAGAGGTGCTGCACATTATCCTGGTGTAGCTTGTGATGCACAGTGTGAGCATGGATCATTGATTGTGTAGTTGCCCTCATTCCACCTGTGTACTTTCAATGGCATGTACTGCTTTTGCCCTTCCCCAGAGGATCATGTCCCTATGACAAAGGTGCAATGCGTTGGATGCATACTATGCCTTGTTGTAAACAGCAAATGTGTTCTAATATGTGTCTCTGTGACATGTGCCAGGTGTATTGATGTAGTGTCACTTGTTCATCCTCACAGGTGGGCGCCTCTGCCAAGGAGCAGATATGGCTGACCGCCGTCAGTGCCGTGAGGAGTGCGGATGGTCGGAAGCGGCGCCTGTCCCAGGTGAGGAAACGCTGGCAGGATATCCGGTGCTGGACGCGGAGGATCGCACGGGTCCTGCTGGGGGACTCACCTGAGAGCCATAAAAACCGCGGGCGCCGCCGACTGAACCACATCCACAAGCGTGTGCTGCCGGTGGTCTTTCCAGACTTGGAGAGGCGCTTACAGGAGATGCAGCAGCAGGAAGGGGGTAGGTACATGTGTGCTTGTTGTGTTTCACCAGCATTTGTAAGTGCACAGTTGCATGGATACACTGCCAGGGTTTAAAGTGCTGTGCAGATCCAGTTACCCACTGTATAGCTGTGCTCTCCTGCCTCCCTTCCCCTCCTTGCAATGTGTTCCCTGGTCTGTGTGTAGTCACTCCTTCACAAGGTTATCTAGGCTGGCACTTTCTCCACGTGAACTATGCCTGTAGCATCATGTGTGGGGGTGGTGTGTAACAGGTTTTGGGACCTTGCCTTTGCCCTGTCCAGTTCAGTACATGTGGGTTCCATGTCAGTTGGCACTGATGCAGAGTCCAGACATGGGAGTTAGTCTCTCAAATGTCATGCCTTACGGCACGCATGTCCTATGTTGTGCCCTGGCACCATGTATATTGACGTGAAATGTAGTACAAGTGTCCACTGTACAGCCTGACCTGATTGTCCTTGTTCATAGTTACAGTGGCCAGTGCCTGTGTGTCTTGTTACAATCATCTGATGCTGGCCATTTATATATGATTATTTGGACAGGCGCACCTCGGGTATTTGGTGTCCAATCTTGCATTTATGCATCCCCTGTGTATTTCACCCAGACTAAGAGATGTAAGTGCCACCTGTGTCTCAACAAATTGTCTCATGTAGGGGGTGGTTGGTGCGGGGCAAGCCTACATGTCAAAACCTGAAATCTCCTTGCTAGTTCTGGCCAGTGTGTGATGTTTGGCTGGACATACACTGAAGGTGCAGTGAGCCAGTCATGTTGGGCATGTTTTGAGTATTACCTATGCAGCATGTGCCTCAAGCTCATGGATTTGGTCCCTCCTCATCCCTATTGTCGGCAACGCTGTGTGGTGCAGATGCAGTGCTGGATTGTCCCCAGGGCCTGGCTCCTATGTCAAACTCCATTTGCATGTCAATTACTATTGTGTCATGCTCTCCATGGATTTTTATTGGCATGGTGAGTCAACCAACTGTGTGTTGCATGCCCTACATCTGTACCTTGTTTTGTAGATGTTACTGATCTTTCTTTTCAGGCTATGCACTGTAACCTATGTAGATTGGACTCATGTGACATATGTATACAGGTGTGTGATTAATTGCTGTCTCTTCACCTTGCCCACAGCATCGTCGGGGGACACGGAGGGAGACATGAGCACAGACGCAGCGGAGGGACCGAGCACCAGTGCCAGCGTTGACATCGTGGCTGGCACATTGAGTGGTACAGAGGCGGAGGAGAGTGAGGCCGAGGACCTGTCCACTGGCACCACCGAATATGAAGCCGACGGGTCCGAGGATGATCTCTCCGAGTGGGCGGAGGCTGCACCACCAGCTGACAGCGGCACAACATCGCACCCCGCCCCCTCCATTGCCATCAGCCGCCTCCCACTTGCTCGTGTCCCTTCCCAATGTCCACGGTCACCACATGTCTCCTTCCTGCCAGGCACCGCACCCCCTGCCCCTGTCTCCACTGCTGCCGCCAATGCCGAGTCTGTGGACATCCAGCGGCAGTTGCAGGTTGGTCAGGCTGCGATCCTTAATGTCCTCCATGGCCACAGCCAAGTGCTGCACAACATGGAGGCATACTTGGAGGGCATTTTTTCATCGCAGGCTGACCAACGGCAGTTGCTCAGGTCCATCGACTCGACACCGACTGCAGCAGTGGGTCTCCTGCAGTGCTACGTCCCACCCCCTACCCCTACCCCTGCCCCATCCACACTTCCCACTCCCATGCCTGTCCCACGTACACCCAGACGTACGCATGCACACACCACAACAGACACAGGCACCACACCAGCAGGGAAGGTCATACGCACACCTCCTGGCACGCACACACAGGGTGAAGTAGGCACACCCACTGGGTCGGGGGGCAAACGTAAGACACACAGCCAGAGTGGGAGTCCGCATTCCACCCAATCCACTCCCTCCAAATCCCCTCCCCTCAGTTCTCCTGGCCACACATCCCACAAAGACTCCTTCATGGCCGCTCTGTCCCTGAGCCCCACAGTGACACCACCCCGTAAGCGGTCAAGGGAGTCCCCGGTCAGGGTGGTTGATTCCCCCCCCTGTCTACACCCTCCCCCAGTGGCGCTGCGACCCATCCCTCTGACCCCCCCCCCTCCTTGGGGCCTGTGGTTCCTTCGGGTGCAGGGTATTCCCTGGAGGACCTTGCTAAGGTGTGCAGTGAGATCCTGGCCTCCGCCTTTGGCCCTGCCCCACCCCCTGTGGTGGAGTCCTCCATCCCTGCACCCACGACGCCTACCCTTCGCCCTCCTGTCCCTGCGGTGCCTGGTTCTTCCCCCCACATGATGCCCTCACCCCTGTGGAAGACGACGGGATCTAACTGTGCAGGCAAGCTAGGGGACACGCATCCCACTGTCTCCCCCATCCAGCTGTGACTTCTGGACTGCCCTATGGGCTTTGTAAATATTGAACTTCCTACAAACAAGATTTTTTGGTTCATGCTGAATAAAGCAATTTATTTTTTCCCTCTTGGAACACTACTGCTTTGCTGGTATTGCTGTTGGTGGGGCTGCTACATGGTTTTGGGTGGTGTTCATGTGTTGGTTGTGTGGGAAATGTAGTAGTGTGCTGGTCATAGGGGGGACCCTGGGATCTGTGTGCCATCACACGGTGTTAGCTAGGTTTCTCTGTTCATGTAAGCAGTTGCTGCATGGTGAAATTGTCCAAAGGTGTATTCCTTGCTCTGTGTACCCTGACATCTTCCCTGCAGGGTGTTCCCAATATTTAGCGCTGAGCTGTGTGTACATTAGCTGGGTGTGTGACGGACTCCTTCAACTTTGCACATGCATGCTGAGCAATGTCTCCACCTGCATCATTCGTGGCATCCTTGGTAGTCATTGTACTTGTGTATGTGGACTATTGACATGACTTCATGTGGACATGTTTTCTTTTCTGCGCTATGCATGCGTATACTCCCAGCCTCGCACACATGTGGTACATGTACTGCAGGGTCTTTGTGCACCTGACTGAAATTTGTGGGCATGGTATCTGTGGCTACTCCACCCTTTGCATTACATGGGCACTGCTGTGAGTGTTAGGCACACACCCCTCCTATGTCTGGGCACTGCTGGGAGGACTCTGCACCCACCCCTCCTATGTCTGGGCACTGCTGGGAGTGATAGGCACACACCCCTCCTGCGTCTGGGCACTGCTGGGGGGACTCTACACCCACCCCTCCTGTGTCTGGGCACTGCTGGGAGAACTCTGCACCCACCCCTCCTGTGTCTGGGCACTGCTGGGAGGACTCTGCACACACCCCTCCTGTGTCTGGGCACTGCTGGGAGGACTCTGCACACACCCCTCCTGTGTCTGGGCACTGCTGGGAGGACTCTGCACCCACCCCTCCTGTGTCTGGGCACTGCTGGGAGGACTCTGCACACAACCCTCCTGTCTCTGGGCACTGCTGGGAGGACTCTGCACACACCCCTCCTGTGTCTGGGCACTGCTGGGAGTGATAGGCACACACCCCTCCTGCGCCTGGGCACTGCTGGGAGGACTCTGCACACACCCCTCCTTTGTCTGGGCACTGCTGGGAGGACTCTACACCCACCCCTCATATGTCTGGGCACTGCTGGGAGTGATAGGCACACACACCTCCTATGTCTGGGCACTGCTGGGAGTGATAGGCACCCACCCCTCCTATGTCTGGGCACTGCTGGGAGTGATAGGCACACACCCCTCCTGCGTCTGGGCACTGCTGGGGGGACTCTACACCCACCCCTCCTGTGTCTGGGCACTGCTGGGAGGACTCTGCACCTACCCCTCCTGTGTCTGGGCACTGCTGGGAGGACTCTGCACACACCCCTCCTGTGTCTGGGCACTGCTGGGAGGACTCTGCACCCACCCCTCCTGCGTCTGGGCACTGCTGGGGGGACTCTACACCCACCCCTCCTGTCTCTGGGCACTGCTGGGAGGACTCTGCACCCACCCCTCCTGTGTCTGGGCACTGCTGGGAGGACTCTGCACTCACCCCTCCTGTGTCTGGGCACTGCTGGGAGTGATAGGCACACACCCCTCCTGCATCTGGGCACTGCTGGGAGTGATAGGCACACACCCCTCCTGTCTCTGGGCACTGCTGTGGGAGTGATAGGCACACACCCCTCCTATTTAACAATATGTACGCTTAGAACATACACGTGTGTGGGTTCGCTCCATGGGGGTACGGTTCGTACTTACACTGTTGGGGTGGGAGTATGCTCCATGCATACGAGGTGGGGGTACGGGTCGTACATACACGGTTGGGGTTGGTGTACGCTCCATGCATACGCGGGTGGGGGTACGGTTCGTACTTACACTGTTGGGGTGGGAGTATGCTCCATACGTACGCGGGTGGGGTATGGGTCGTACTTACACTGTTGGGGTGGTGATACGGTACATACATACACTGTTGGGGTACACTCCATGCATACGAGGTGGGGGTACGGGTCGTACATACACGGTTGGGGTGGGGGTACGGGTCGTACTTACACTGTTGGGGTGGCAGTACGCTCCATACGTACGCGGGTGGGGTACGGGTCGTACTTACACTGTTGGGGTGGGAGTACGCTCCATGCATACGAGGTGGGGGTACGGGTCGTACTTACACTGTTGGGGTTGGTGTACGCTCCATGCATACGCGGGTGGGGGTACGGTTCGTACTTACACTGTTGGGGTGGGAGTACGCTCCATACGTACGTGGGTGGGGTACGGGTCGTACTTACACTGTTGGGGTGGTGGTACGGTACGTACATACACTGTTGGGGTTGGGGTACGCTCCATGCATACGAGGTGGGGGTACGGGTCGTACATACACGGTTGGGGTGGGGGTACGGGTCGTACTTACACTGTTGGGGTGGGAGTACGCTCCATACGTACGCGGGTGGGGTACGGGTCATACTTACACTGTTGGGGTGGGAGTACGCTCCATGCATACGAGGTGGGGGTATGGGTCGTACTTACACTGTTGGGGTGGTGGTACGGTACGTACATACACTGTTGGGGTTGGGGTACGCTCCATGCATACGAGGTGGGGGTACGGGTCGTACATACACGGTTGGGGTGGGGGTACGGGTCGTACTTATACTGTTGGGGTGGGAGTACGCTCCATACGTACGCGGGTGGGTTACGGGTCATACTTACACTGTTGGGGTGGGAGTACGCTCCATGCATACGAGGTTGGGGTACGGGTCGTACATACACGGTTGGGGTGGGGGTACGGGTCGTACTTACGCGGTTGGGGTGGGGGGTACCCTCCATGCATACGCGGGTGGGGGTACGGTCCGTACGTACCCGTGCCCACGCTGTGGAATGCTTGTGCGGGCCGTACCCAGGCCTTTGCCACGTGGGTACAGCCGTCCGCCATTGTTGGGGTGACATAGGTGTGGGCGTGGTACGATTCGTACCCACGCTCTTAAGGCGTGGGTACGGGACGTACCTGTATAGTTGTGTTGCCGGTTCGCGTCGTCAGGCACTTCCGTTGTGGCGGACGCTGGCTTTGCTGGACACGCCCCCACCCCCTCGTAGTGACCAGGGCCTGGGGGTCAGGTATGTCCAGGGCATGTGTGCTGTGTGACTTGGGTGGTGGTTTTGTGGCCTGCCCCTGGTCCTGCCCCCCCCCCTTTCCCCCCTCCCTTAGTTGTTCTGACCTTCTGCGGCATCTGCGTCCGAACCTGTAGAGGAGGTCGACTGCTATGAGGGCCGGGATGACACGTAGGTTCGGGTCCATGTCTGTCCGTCGCGTACAGGTCCTCCTTGTTCGCATCGTCCTGATTTCCCGGCAGTTTTTGGCAGCCGGAAAATATTGTCCGTGCGGGATGACGTCGGTGCGAATCGTAATTCCTGGTTCGTGAATGGCAGGCTGCGTGCGTCCCGACGTCACGTCGGCGCTTTCCCGGATCGCATTTGTATGTTTATTTTCGTCGGTCGGGGTTTTGTACGAATCGTACGGAAATGGAGTTTCCGTGCGATTCGTAATTCCATGTTTGTAAGTTTTGACGACCGGGTACGCGTCGGACGGAGAATATGCTCCGTCCGATGGTTCGTACCCGGTTTTTACAGGATCGTGATCGGCGCCATAGAAGGAGGGAACCACCTTGTAGGATTGCTTTTATGTAGAAAGGTGCCCCTTCCTGCACAAAACAATTTTGCCTGCAACAGAGGCACCCTTGCACCATGGTGCAAGGGTGCCTTCATTGGCCCTAGACTGCAAAAACAATAGCAGGTCAGTTTGAAAGGAAAGACATGCACCGTATTGCTTCAATAAGGTGTGTTCCTGCCCTTTCAATGTGGCTTACCACAGCCCAGAAAGGCACGCCCAGAGTATGTTCATGAAAGTGTATTTAAAACTAACAGTGCAACAATAGACCTACTATGCTTTATGATTTTCTCTCAGAGATTTAAACTAAAATGTGCTGCATATCAAACTGTAAATGTTTATCACATGCTGAGCAAAGCACAATTATTTTATACTGCTGCAATATATGATTTTTTAGTTAGATATGAGTGGATGTGTGTGCACCTATACATATAGTTTGCTTTGTGCATTGTCATGCATGCATGTACATATATGGTATTTCTGCATTGCACAAATAGCAAAAAGGTGATGGAGCACTGTACAGGGCCAAAGACAAGACTAGAGTCCACGAATGATAGGAGTAGCAGCTGAGTTGGGGACGATTAATGCCTGGTGATGTAGTGTTCATTAAAGATGTGTTGTTGTTGTCATGCATTTTTTAATTTGTGTATTGCGTGGCTTGTGTATAACTTCAACCACGTGTTAAACCTCTGTGACGTGTGGCATACAGCATGTATTACTCCACATCATGTGTCACATCCCTGAAAGATATGACTAAAAAAATTGGTGGTACTGCCACACAGATGTGTTGAGTTAACAAACTTTCATAATCCTCCCTACACGTTTGCAGTTGGACGGGAGATCTCCGCATGGTAAAGTATAGAAAACATTTGAAAGGTTTATTAAACTTAAACTAAATATTAAAAATACGTTGATGATACATTTTAATATAGATTAATTTGATATATTTATTTTAAATGCAGAACTAAATAAAAATGCTGCAGCACTATTAAAATAATTTTGAATTACATATTTAATTAATGTAAATATGATAAATTCAAATACAATTACTTTTCTGAACTTTAAATAAAAAAAGTACATTCCAAAGCATTGTTTTTTACATTAATCATTATTGAAAGTAATGTAAAAAAAAAAAACTTATTTAAATATATTTGAATAAATCTTGTTTTTATTTTAGTTTTGAACATAAATAAGATTACTAAAATATTTTACAATTATATTAAAATATCTATTGTTATAAAATATGTTTAATATTAAATTATATGTATTTATATTTTTAACTATATTAAATACTTTATTTTATTTTGACATTATTTCCTTCAGGCTTTATTTTAAGCCATTAACTTCAGTATTTTCTGTGGGTGAGGTTTGCAAAACCAGTGGTTGAATGTGTGGTGTGATACCAGACTTGCTCCAGCACTGAGATGCAGTACTTTACCACTGTTTGATCCCATTGTTTACTATAGTAACTATAGAAGGGCAGTTTGTGATTAGCTGTGGGCTTACTCTTTACTGGGTGGTTTGACGTCCGTCCTTAAACCCCGTCCTGACCCTTCATGAGCCTCCCATAACTCCTCCTTACTGCTCATGTATCACTGCCCTTAAATTCATAAGTATTCCCTATTTTACAGCCAGTCCCCTGTTTCCCTCCCACATTTGCTACTACCACCTATACCTACATGTGCAGAGACTCCACAGTTAGGGTGAAAATCTCTTTACATATAGGTATAGGAGAGGCAGCGGCATAAACTCTGCACCTAGGCTTGTGAATAGCATTTTGTAGTATGTTTGTAGTACTAAAAAACATACTACAACCTGGAGTTTGTGAACAGGCCTCTATGGGGGTAAACATCATTCACCCCACATCTGTCACACCGCATGTTGTCACAACGCGGTCATTACAATGACCGTGTTGTAACAACGCAACACCATTACCCCGCAAGTCAGTACAACGACTTGCGGAGGGGGGGGAGAAGGTGTTGGATTCCCTACTGTCCGCACAGACTGGAGTTGGAATAGTAAATTATCCAGCGACACCATCCGCAAGTCGTTGTAATGAATTGCGGGGTAATGGTATTGCGTTGTTACAACGCGGTTGTTGTAACGACCACGTTGCAACAACATGCGGGCAGAGGGAAAGCGGGAAAAGGAGGCATATTCCCTCTATGGGTATTAGGTTTCCCACTTGTTTTATATATGTTTTTAAATGGCGTTTGATTCAAAAATAAAAAATCACCAGAAGAATGCACGAAAAATCAGAATTTAACAGAAACACTCCTCCTCCATACTGAGTCATACAAATAACCTTTTAAGCCAATACTCCCCATGAATGAATGAGACACACTTTAAAATATATTTTCCGGGTGGAGAAACACTTGCCCACACTCCCAAAAACATGGGCAAGACACATACACCTTTTGCAGGAATAAATGTACATATACATTCAGATTTGAAAAGCCTAGTCCAAATATGTGTGTGAACCCCCAGTCACCCTTTTGTTTATGACTGCATTCCTCCCTCCGACACTCAATTCCCCCACCTCTAAGTCTAGATTTCGAGCAAAATGTGCAATCAGTAAATCTGAAAGTTCTGATTTATGATAAACAGCATTTTGAATTTTTCACCATTTGTTCACATTGCAGTTTGACAGAAGTTTAAAAAATCATTCACATAGAAACCTACGTTAACCAGGGGAGGCATAGCCTCACGGGAACTGCACGGGCTATAAAACCTTTTGTGTACCTTTGCAAATATTAGTTGTGACATTAGAGCATGCCAGGTTTGTTGCTTTGTTTTCACTAGCAGCATATACGCCGTACACAGGGTAGTTGCATTAATTTAAATATCCTCGTCTGTTGACTGCATGCGTCTAAGTTAGATTATCAAGTTATTTTTTTGTATATCAATATACAGCAATACTGGTTCCAAAATATTGACCAAATAGATATATTGATGGACAGACAGACAGACAGACAGACTGAGAGAGAGAGAGAGAAAGAGAGAGAGAGAGAGATTGTCTAGCATGGTCCAATATTGGCATTGAGGGGTTCTGGTGATATCATAAACAATTAGAATAAAGACTAATTTTTTTGTAAATGTCACTGGAATGCCAATATTGCAGCAAAGCACCATATTGCACGTATTAACCATTATCAAAGCCACTGGACTTTGTAGCGTTCATCTTCTGAATAACTTAGAGAATCTAGCCAAAACAATGTTAGTAGCACATACGGATCAAACGTTTCTAAAAAGGCTGCCACATCTGTTGTCAGGCAGGTGCAGGACTTTTGTCACACAGAGACATGTACATTTCCTTTGCTGACTGCTGTATTTAAAAGTTAAACCGATAACACTGAGGTGAAAGGTTTGCCCATTTAGAGTGAACGTGTTAAAAAAGAAAATATCATTCTACTACTGCTTCAAATGGACTGCATTATGTCATATAATTTGCTGTTTCTAGCTGCATTATTTAGACACCTCTACTGCATAAGGTGTTCCTCATCTGCTGTATAATTCCAGTGGCCATGACATTGGTGAAGCTCTTCAAATTCGTTTGGGGCTTTCATTTTGATGATGAAATCCCTATTTCACAGAGACCATTGCAATAGCTTGTATATTTCACTGTTCCCTGTGATAAATGGCTTTGTATACCACTGCATTTTGAGCAATAAAAGCACCTAAATATTTCATGATGTCATCAATAATGGCATTTGAGTTGTCATCAGTGATGTCATAACTGATGC
Source organism: Triturus cristatus (assembly GCF_964204655.1). Taxonomy (NCBI): domain Eukaryota; kingdom Metazoa; phylum Chordata; class Amphibia; order Caudata; family Salamandridae; genus Triturus; species Triturus cristatus. The sequence continues at coordinate 373,180,916 of NC_140582.1, read as the reverse complement.
CATAGAACATGTCACAAGTGATGTAATATGTGAGATCACAAGCAGCACATGGTGGGGCGCAAGTTATAGTTAGCTCTCTTAGCTATAACTAGTGAATTCCTGTATATTTTTTAGTTCAAAACATAAATGTTGTCACTGACATATTCACCTAACTATAATAATACTTTAACCTTTGTTTTTTCAGTGACTATCTAAACTTGTTTTTAAAGTAAATAAATGTTTTTTTCAATGTATCAAGGCTACTGAAAAATCTATCCTGTCTGTACACATCATTTTGAAAATTAGTAGTGATAATTAGGGACCTACCACTACTAATAAAGCCACAAACACAATAAAAGTTTCAGTCAAGGTCTCAATAAATTTTTCCTTTGCTTAACCCTTGGTAGTTGGCAACGAGGCTTAAATTAGGAGACAGGTGTGTAAAGTATTTAAAAACGCTAAGAACAGAGTCAAACCTATAAACACAAAGGGAAAGGGTAGGTATACAATGAACAAACAATTTCCCTTTTGTACTGCAACCTTAAGTGTCCAATTTTAGTCCAATAGGTATGCACAGAGCAAAATACAGTATTAAATTCAAGAGTCAGTTTAGCCAATAAAGAGCTGTCTCTTGTTTAGTTGAAAAATTATTTATTCATATGAATTATTCAAAAAAGGAATTTGCAATGTATACATCAATAAATAAAAAACGTGTTTACTTATATACAAATATAAAAGAACAGAGGAGATTCTGCCTAGGTTCCGAATAGGCTACAAAAATCATCACAGCAATACATGAAATTTACACAGACAAATCCTCCGCCTTTTATATAATCACAGTTATTGTATCACACATAAACCAATAAACCATTAAAACAGCTTTGCAACTAAAAACAATGTTATTGAGTCTTTCATCTTAATAAGTTCTGTTGAAGCTGCATATCAGTTGTTCTTATACACAATACCCCGCCTTCGTCAGGACACATTCATATATGTGCAAACATCATAAAATATAGCAATTAAAACTAAAGGAGACAAGAAAATATAACAAAACCTCATCAATTCATAATATAGAATGATTCAAAAATAGAGGCTATGAATACAATTCTTAACTTTAGTTAGTTCAGTGCAAACCTTTGGATACAAACGTGAACCACATATAATGTACTTAATGTGAACTCTCAAAATATACCTAGAGCCCACAGTCGTTGGGTTACCCACAAGCTTTTAATTAATCACTGATGCATTTCCGGTGATTTAACCATATCCTGGTATATCGCCTAGAAGTCAAATAGCGTAAGAACTATTGCACTCTAGATAAAGACATATACTTGCATGCGCTTAAGTATCATAAGCAGATCAGATTAGCTCGGACTACACATTTTTAATGTATTGATGTATACATTGCGGGGAAAAATTTCTTTTTTTTAAACAATTCATATGAATAAGTAATTTTACAACTAAACATGAGACAGCTTTTTATTAGCTAAACAGATTATTGAATGTAATACTGTATTTTGTTCAGTGCATACTTGTTGGACTACCATTGGATACTTCAGGTTGCAGTACAAAAGAGAAACTGCTTGTTGATAAGCATTTAAAGACACCAATACATTAAATAATTAAGACACAACACATAATAAGAGTTATGAATTTTTAAATATTGAAAATAAAACTAGCATTGTTGCTCAAAGGGTTAAAAAAAAGGTTGCGCTGGACTGGGACAAAGTCCAGAGTTCAGGACACACAAAGTAACACTTTTACATTTAGTTCCAGAAGTGTTTCTGGATGCAGGAAAGGGGTCCACAGCACGAGCCACGGGTTCAGATGCTCTAGTTTGCCTCTTGGAGTCTGGGACTACAACTCCCACAAAGCAACTGTTAAACTTATGGAGCTTTTTACAAAAGTGGCTCCAAACTTATCTACACTTCTGGAACTTCTAAAGTTCCTCTTGTGGGTTCAAAGTGTCCAAAACACCAATCCAAGGGCCTATAAGCTCTGAGAGGGTCCTTGGGATGTTGGGACTATGTTTCCCACAATGCACCTGGCCAAATCCTTAAAAGTCCACTGGATGCACTCCAGATGGGTTCTTCTTGGTGGAGATGATTCAGGTGGAGCTCTTTTAACCTGTTGTTGTCAGGGAGTCAATTTCTTCCACTTTTGAAGCAAGTTCCAAGTGTGCAGCAGGCACAGTCATCCAGCATGAAATCCTTTGGGTGCAGACCAGGGTTCCAGCAAGGCAGTCCTTCTTCTGCAGTGTTAGGAAAGGAACTTGTGTAGCTCTTTTGTACCTGTTACTTTCAGGGAGTCCCTCCTTAATCCTTTTAAGCAAGACAAAGTCCTTAGGGCTAAGTGTGCAGCAGGTTGCAGTCCTTATGAGTGAAGTCCTCTTGGAATACAGACCAGGGGTTCGAGCTGGCCAGTCCTTCTTCTCTTGATCTTGATTATTCCAGGTAGGGATCTGAATTGCAAAGCTCCCACATTTATTCACAGTTCCTGGGTGACAAGCAGGGAGTACCCCTGACCAATGGGGTGCAGGGTGCCACCCTCACGTCTGACCACTTCCTCCAAAGTGTGGCATATTCTTGACCCAGAAAGCACTATTCTTCCAAAATCAAAAATGCAGAAACTCTCCTGGAGGTTAAGATCTGGCTAGGCCATTCCCTTGGCTTGGGTATGTTTCTCTAACACTCCCCTTCCAGCCCCTCTGCTAATCTAATTGCAGGGGCTTCTGTCTGGCTGGAGGTGCAGGGTGTGTGGGTGAGCCTGTGCTGCCCTAAACTGTCTTTCCTTCTTTGAAGACAAGTTTGGCTACTCCAACCCCATCCTGGCCACCTGATACCTTGTATAGACAGCTTGGTTTACCCTGGCAGAGGCTGCTGGAAGGCCGGATTTTACCTTACCGAAAAGAAGGTTCTATAACTTGTTTTCTATGATAGTTATAATAAATCTAACAGTGGCTAGCTATTGGATGTATTGTAACTAGCATTTGGATACTCTGAAGTATATTTATAGCTCCTCTCTTTCAATACATGTTAGCCTGTGGAGTCATTGTGATACAGTGGGAAAAAACAAAATTGGTAGTTTTCCCCTCACCAGGGCATATAAAAGATTTGTATATTGCCCCTGCTTATAGTTACAAGAGACCCTACTTCTGGGGCACCTAGTGGAGTCCTTAGGAGTGGCTTATCTGTAAAAAATAAGGTTATTTGAGACTTTGGAAGTACCTTTAATTCCGAACTTACATATAATTTAAGTATAAAATCAGCCTGCAAGGCTGGGCTGACTTTCAAAATGACAACAGGCACCACAGTAGTGTACACTTAAGTACATTAAATCTAGTGGGCCACTAGACCTGAATGACCTACCATATACTAGAGACTTACTGGTAGGTTATCATTTCCAATTGCAATTATACCTAATTACCATGTACTTTTAGTCAGAGCACAGGCACTGGGTCTGATTAGCAGAAAACCAGCATCTAGTAGTAAAAATGGGGGCAGGAAGTGGGGGACACTGCAAACAGGTCCTGGTCTCTCACATTAAAGGAATGGCTTTGTATTGTAAGATAACAGGAAAGGTTGGATTGTTTGCAAGATCTTTGTAATAAATGACGTCCGTCTGAGTTCAATTGGGTGTATTGAGACAATATTTCAGCTGAGGTTGCCCATCTCCTCAGTTTTCGTTACTGTCACATTAAGGGATCTTCCCAGCAAGTTGATTAATAATTTAATGCAAGACTGTTCAAGGGCTTTGTAAGTGTTTTTACATTAAAGAGGGAATTTACATTCAAAAATAGAGAGTGATCACTTATTTCAATAATGTATCCTATTAGATTTGACCATTTAAATCTTTCTTTTTTGGGTGTTTCATTAATCTCACAAAAGTCTCGCAAGATGCTTGCAAGAAGCTTGCAATATTGTAGAATCATAAATGTTGTTTTGAAGTAGTGTATAGAGTTATTTTTCTTGTGTTTGCTTAGTGTTTAATACTAAATTATAATAATGGTGTCATTCAAATATGTTTATTATATATATTTTATTTTTACAAATTAATAGCTCCCACAAGCGTCTCATGAGAGTCAAACACACAATCCTCTGCGTGGAGTCCGAGGGAGCTGTACTTTCTGTTTGGCTCTCGCGAACCACTCGTAACATTGTACATTTGGAATTTTGTAGGTAACAGTGTTTTCTTGCAATTGTGAAGAAAGTAAGACACTATGGGCCTCATGTAGGTAGCATACCAGTTACCACTTCTAAAATACCGAACGATACCGAATCGGTATTTTAGAAGTGGTAACTGGTATGTAGGTAATGAGTCGGTATTTTTTACCGAATCGTTACTAGTCGGTAATTACCTAATCGGTATTTACCGATTCGGTAATGAGGCATACCTTCCCATTGATGGGAAGGTATGCCTCATTACCGAATCGGTAAATACCGATTCGGTAATGGGGGGAACACATACAAGGGTGGCAGGGTGTCACATTGACACCCTGTTGCACCCCTGATTCGGCCATGTGTGCACATGTGGCACACATACATGCCCTAAGGGCATGTATGTATGCCACATTGCACACTGCTACGCGCGTAAAAATGCATTTACACATACATTCATTATTTACCACCAACTATAAGTTGGTGGTAAATACCGACTCTTAAACACACACACACACTCCCCCTACATCTCGATTTTGCTTTCGGAATTTACCGAATCGGTAAAATTACCGATTCGGAAAAGTTACCGATTCGGTAACATTACCGATTCGGTATTATTACCGAATCGGTAATTTTACCGATTCGGTAAATTCCGAAAGCAAAGTTTGTCCCCCTACATACCAATGGCCAAAATACCGGTCGGTAACGGTATAATTACCGAAAATCGGCCGTTACCGACCGGTATTTGGCTATCTACATGAGGCCCTAAATATTTTGATAACCTTTACAAAAATCGATGTACTGTATTATATCATGTAACAGATAAAACACACATTTCTTCATAATCCTGTAAAACACTCGCAAGTTACTAGCGAAAGATTCACAAGAGGAGACACACCCTAGGGAAGGCGTTATGATTCGTTCATGTGAATCTCATTACATGCAAAAGGAAGAATCCATCCTTTTTGCTTCATTTGTGTTTTAGATTTTGGTGTGGGCAGACTTGGTTCAGTTGTTCTGTTTTCTTACAGCAAATCTTATTTTTCAAACCCTAAAATGTCTTCATTTGACTGACATGAGCAGACAGGAGGAAATCCAGTACCTCAGGCTCTTCAACCCACAAAAAAAATGATTGTTTGGCAGTTCTCTGAATTTAGACCAGGAGGGAAGGAAGTGTCTGCTAAGTTTGTAACATGCAAACTTTGTAAAAAGGAGTTTAGCCGGGGACTAAGAAGCAGTCATGAGCGCTACTGTAATGTGGAGGCATTTACGATCGATTCATCCACAAAGGCTAGACTGTGCTGCAGAAATGGGCAGGTCCTCAGGAGTTTCAATATCTTTTGAACCTGGGGACACTGTACCTGCTCAGAGTTTAGATTTTTGGGGTGTTTTTTTGTAACTATATTTCTGTTTGTTTTTAATTTGTAGAAAACAGAAGTGAGGCGTGTTCAGCAAAATAAGGGTTTCTAAACGTGGATATGATGTATGGGTAAAATAAAAAAATTCTAATGCCTAAAAAAATGATTGTCTTGAAAAGACAACCGAAAAGTGTTTTATTCATGTAGGCTAAATGGTTTGTAGTCTAGTTGGCCTGCTTGAACAGATGTAAAGGCAGCTGATAAGGCATTAAGGCATTTAGCTCTGCACTCTTTGCTCAAGCTAGATATTGAGGATGCATTGCCCTTAAGTGCTGCAACATCCCTGTTTTCCCCATACTATACTATTCCTTTTTGCCTTTGCTAAATTTATTTTTTCACAATCTGCACTTCAAGCGCTTTGTGGACACTCTCCTCCCTCCAGGTTCCATTTCAAAGAGTTACCACGCAAAAGATTCCTTTGGTGGCTTAGGAGATGCGGATGCTTGTTCATCACTATCAGATGAAGACATGTGTTCTTTTCATCAAATAATTAGAACAGAAGATCCTTCTAGCTGTCTTTTGATGTTTCCACATCAAAGAGGCAAAATGAGGAAAGAAGGCTGACCACTCTTTTCAATAATTCAAAGCAATTTTTTTAACCAATCAAATCTTTATCCCTAGGTCTGTCTCCACTGTCGCGGGATGCTTGCGAGCTCTAGCGAGATGCTCGCTGGATCATATACTTTAAATTTACTTTAATATTGTTCTATATGAAACTTATTCATTAGTTATATGTGTATTTAATGCAAATAGTGAAGAAGGGTGTGATTGATCTATCTACATTATTTTTATTTCCATTTCATTATAATAAATCCCCCATGTGCAGTCTGAGGGGGCAGAACTTCCTGTTTCACACTTGCAGACCACTTGCGAGACTGCTTTGGTAATAGAGTTTATAATAGTATGTAATTGAAACACTGATGAAAGCTCGGTGTTACTGTTTATATGAAAGAGAAATAAAATAAGAATAATGACAATATTGCAAACCTATAATAACCTTTTCTACTTGTTTGAGCATCTCATGAGCTTTGGCCAGATGTTCACAAGAGAAGAGACACTCCATATAAGACATTTGTTTGGTTTTCTAGTTTCTTACATTATTGTAGGATGTATAGACTCTACTTTCATCATTTAGGAAAAATGTTTGTGTGTATTCACATCTACTGCTGGTTTCAGTATCTCATTTAATTATTTACAGAATATTTTTTTCCTGGAGAAAAACTGTTCAAAATCATGTCTTCTTCTACCGATGCACATCAAGAGCCAACCAATCTAATCCATTTGAGCCTCTGAAGGCCACCAAGGAGAATTTGGTGTATATTTTACAATTCTGAAAAAAGCTAGAAAAGTCTCAAGGACAGTCACACTTATGTTGTGTCACAATGAATTTTCACATTGCACGCACAGACAAAATTGTTTTGGCACCACTGGAATGTGCTGCTATGTGCGTTCAATGCACCTAGTTAGACGGCTATAACAGAGTTACAGAAAAGTGTTGAGCTATCAACTGGCACAAGTACTACAGAGAAGAGTGCAGATACGGACTGGCTTTTTTACTGACACCTCTTCCTTGTTTGATAGCTATACATACAGGGCCCGATTCACAGAAATAACTTAAGACAAAATCCTAAACTTACTACCATTTTGGTATTCACAGAAGGCACTTACTCATTTTGGTATTCACAGAAGGCACTTACTCATTTCGGTATTCACAGAAGTTAGGAGTCCTAACTTTAAGACTCCTAAATGCCTTCTGTGAATACCGAAAGTCTTAAAATTAGGATTTTTCTCAGTTTAGTAGTAGTAAAGTTAGGACTCCTACCTTTAGGCCTCCTAAATGCCTTCTGTGAATACCGAAAGTCTTAAAATGTGGATTTTTCTCAGTTTAGTAGTAGTAAAGTTAGGACTCCTAACTTTACTACTACTAAACTGAGAAAAATCCTAATTTTAAGACTTTCGGTATTCACAGAAGGCATTTAGGAGGCCTAAAGGTAGGACTCCTAACTTCTGTGAATACCGAAATGAGTAAGTGCCTTCTGTGAATACCAAAATGAGTAAGTGCCTTCTGTGAATACCAAAATGGTAGTAAGTTTAGGATTTTGTCTTAAGTTATTTCTGTGAATCGGGCCCACAGTGCTCTCTTCTTCAGATGTTCTCCAAAGGTGACATGCATGTGCAGTACTGTGTGTAGAGGCAGATAATACTTTATTTTGTGATATGTACCCAGGGTAATAACCATAGTTAGTAGGGTAACAGCAGGGCTTAATTTGTGCCGGTGCTTTCCGGTGCTTAGCACCGGCACTTTCTTGACAGGGCCGGGTCTACACTCTCGCACTGCGCGCTGCACGTCACATTTTAATTTAAGGTAAACAATTTGATGATGTGTATATGAAATGACACTCAGACTCTCCATTTGTGCCGTCCCTGCCGCAGCGTGGTTTTCGCACGCTCACACTGTGTGTATTATTTATTTATAAATAAATAAACTTTACTTAACTGTTTGTCTTCATGGCGGCAATGCGCGGGACATCATCGGTACTGCGCGCCGCGGAGGCCTTCGCCACTTACTTGCTGCTGTGGGCGGGCTGGAGCCGGAGGAGGACACTGGTTTGGGCGTTTTTGGGCTGGATTTTGGTTATGCGATGGCGTCTGTGTGCGGCTGTGTGCGTAGATTTTTTAAATGTTGCTGCCACGCCCCAGCATAACGAACACCTGACCACCGCATGACTGCGCAGCGGCAGCGCGCAACAGGCAGCTGAGCTCGCTCAAGTCACCGGCCGGCGGCACGAGGAGTCAGTCATCGCGTTAAAATCGGCCCCGGCTCCCGCCGCCTGAGGCCCGACCCGAGTGTGTGGTACTGCTACTACAATAAGCAGCAGCAGTTGCAGCACCCAGGCGGCCAGGCCTAATCAGAGCCGGTGTGTGTCTGGCTCTGGTTGGCTGCTCTGTGTTCCCGAGTCCCTGCCGGCCCTAAGTAAGTTAAAGTTTCCTAGTACTGCTGCCTAAATAAATGCCAATAATCCCCAATGTGATTTTTAATGGGGGCGGGGGCGCAGGCCGCGGGGGCCTGCCACAGTACGGACCTGCCGGGGGCGGGGTTAATTATGCAACTAACATCCCTGATTGCTTGATTGCTTGAGGGAGGGAATTTGCTGCAGCCAGAAGCAAAACCATTCTGAAACTAATTAGGTCGCAAAGAACTATTCATTTTATATCAAGTCATGTTTATATTTTAGTTTTCAAAAAAATGAATGTTAACATCTCAGACACTATTCTGAGCACAGCCTTCACTGTAAGAGGCCACTCAGAACTTAAACTGTTCACAAATAGGTTCCCCTGGCTTCTTTAAGGAGTAACACTATTATAATATATGTAATCCCATGTCTAATACTGCACAGTGGCTGCCGTCATCCTATACGCTAGAAGGGTGTTTGTCGTTTACAGCACGCTGTGTCAGCAATATGTCACGGATGCATGCACTCGTGTTGTGTCTTTGGTGTTTGTTGATGTCATGAGTGGGTTGGGAAATAGCAGGCCTGGTCCGATCAGACTAGGTGAATCGAAGGCGGGAGCAGTGTGTGCGCTGGTTCTGATCCAACAGGGTCGCAGAGAGGGATCCAGCGAATATTGCATGGGGAAGGATGGGTTTAATGTTTCGAGGAGTGCTGTTCTGTGTGTGTGGCTCTGCAGTGGTCCTGGCCCGTCTGTGCTGTGGTCAGGCCTTCTTACCGAGGATGGTGTCCTCCTGTGCTATGTGACTCCTGATTACATGGGTTGCTTTGCTAGGAATATTCCATACTGGGTAATTGTAAAGTGCAGAACTCTTCGAGGCTGTGGAGAAAGTTCATTTAAAACGGGAGGCTACATGATCACAGGTGAAGCCATGGAGCATGAAAGCCTTGAGGGCTCCTCGCCAAAGTGTGCCTTTTGGTTAATTACTGGGCTGTTGGAGTTCTTCAGGGTGCTATCTCCCGCATCAGATTACGCAGTCGCAGATAGGGCATACTATACAGCACATGCTCTTGATGCTGGGAGTTACATTGTTAATTCCTAGTAGGTTTAGAGCCTGCCTATTGCTTACCATTGGTTGCATTCATAGTCACTGTAATTTGCTTGCTACCCTTTAGCTTGTATGAGCTTCCCTTCCTCTTTTTGTGTTTGTCCCTCCCTAGAAGCATGGATGCATTACTTATATCCTTGCATTGCTCATTTTTCAAGAGCCACTTTTTTCTTTATGTTTTAGCACATCACGAATGATCATGTGTTTTCCAGCTGCCTCCCTAGAGTGTTTCCCCCCTCACTCCATGTTGCACTCTTTCACTTGCTGCTGTTTCTCCCCTGCCTGCTCCCTTTGCTCTCTCGCCTGTTTGCTTTCCCCAGTGCTCCAAGTTCTTCTCTCTCTGTTACTTTGCTTCCCCCTGGCGTCCTCCGTGTTGCTTCACCCCTTCTGTCCCCTGAGGTTGCTTCTACCCTACGTTTTGTTTTGCTTCCCCTTCCTTCTGTTGCTTTCCTACAGCACGTTCTCTGTGATTCTGCCCCACCTCTCTATTGCTTGTACCTCTTCCCAGGTTGCTGTCTCTCTCCTGTGTTTCTCTCGTTTTGCATGACTCCCAGAGAAGCCGCCTCACCAGGGTGCAAATGGCCTGTGCCACTTTTGGATCACCTTTGCGGGGGAACAAATACTGCAGCTCCACTTGTAAAGCCAGGACTTTAAGTAGGGCGTGTCTGTCCACGTCTGAGCACCGGCAGTTATTTTCAGGGGGCCTCGAAACTGGTCTCTATCGGGCTCTATTTTCGGGCCTCGCAGAGGTAGTCCGTTTTCTTTTTTTTTTTCTTGCACCAAACTTATTTCGCTCTAGCTGGAATGGCCAGGCTAGATCTTGAGGCCGCTGACCTTTGTGCACGCTGTAGATCCTTTCATGCAGATTTTTATCATATGATGCGGGACTGTGGGGAAGTATCACAGTTTAGGACAGAAAGTCCTCTCTTTAATTAATGACTTTTCAGGCACCTATCTCCGAGTCATTCTGAGTAAAGCTTTGTTTGTTGGGTAAGTTACCTAGACCTCAGGATAATAAAAAAACTTGTAATTTCATAGATTTAGCACCTTATTTTTGGTAAGCGTAAGATTGCAATCCTTCAACCAGCCTCCAAACACACACAGCCGCACCCGAGTACTTCACAGGTCTTTAAAGGACCATTTGCTTGTTAACGAGGCTTTGATGTTTTTCACCCCTTTGTAGAGCCCCTGCAGCTCCACTCTGCCGATTGCTTGAAGAATTAGCCCCCCCCCCCCTCGAAATTTGGCTCTACTTGCGCCTCTGGGGAGGGTGTATGGTGTTCTCCATACATATCTTTATTTAGACCACGCTCCTACTTGGATAGGCCACACCCATTTAGGAGGTTTGCACCGCCCCTTTTAGAACACCCCCAGTTTTTTCCCACTTAAAGCCCTTTGTAAAGGGACACGTTTGCACCAAGATCCCTGGGACCTATCATCACTGCTGGGGCTGTCCCAGCAGTGAAAGTCGGGCCCTCAGCTTTCTTTCACCCCCATACGTAACAGCTCCTGTGCTCCAACCCTCCCAGAGACACTGCGGAGTGAGTGTCACAGAGGAGCAAAGTGAGCACTCCTTCTTTCTGCTCCACAACTTTTAGATATGACTCCAAGGGCGCTACAGTTTTACAATATCACACTATTTAGGTTTCCTCTTAGAACCAGCTTTTAGCTTTTTGTAGGTAAAAGACTATTTTGAACCGCAATGCCTCAAGGGAGATGAAACACCTGTGTTGGGGAGGTTAAGTGATTAAGGGTGTGGACTAAAACATGTCAACTATAATCATGTGCTTTACACAGCATGTAGGTGCCTCCTTGTGAGTTTTCTGCTTTTGCATCCAGACATATCACACAACAACCAACATATGCCTAAAGCAAGCCAGACTTACCGGCTTTGTGACTGCTTGCTAGCAGTGTGCTACAAATGGGTAACAACAATAATTGTTCATGTAAATAATTAGAAGTGGTAATGCCAGATAGTACCTATGTGGCCCTCACTATGTGCGCACTGGCCAACGATTGGATGAGCATGTAATCTGGACACTGTAATGGCCCGCTGACTCATACTGCCTTCAGCCTCAGTTCCAGAGCTCTCAGTCATGCTCTGGTATCAACACCCTCCCACAACCTGAACTAAACCAGACACCTAAATGAAACTCAGCCCTTTATAAGCGAGACCTCTTGGCTTTGCCAATGCTCAGTAAAGTACAGTTAATTTACAATACAAAATTTCATTAGAGAGTTTATAAATGTTAACAATTTCAAAGCACGTAAAATGTCCAATATATATATATATACAGCAATACATTGATAACACCATTGGCAAAGCCAGTAGGTCCCGAAGGTGAGGCCTATTGGCTTTGTCAATGCTTGGTCCAGAGGCGTAGCTACCATTGGAGCAGCAGGTGCAGTGCACCAGGGCCCAGAGGCCTGAAGGTGCACATTGAAGCCTGAATATTGCTGAGTTGTATTATTCAAACAGCTGCCAGAGGGCCCATTTCCTCCTTTCCCTAGGGCCACCACACACAGAATACGCTCGTGGCTGGGTCATTCAGCACTCCAGCCCAGGCCTCATGCTACGACATTAAGGAATCCCAGTCCTTGGGGATGCTTCCTGCTGCGCTCTCAGCTGCTGATGGATGCAGTGTTATATGTGGCTATGGACCTCCAGTGTAGCAAAACTGAGGCAAGTCATTTGAAAGGCACCCTCTCACGTCATCCGCCAATGCCTGTCAAGCAATTGAATGTATCCTAGTGTAACGTAACTGGTGCTCATGTAAACCGTTATAATGATCTGCAACCAAAAAAAAGGGTGAAGAGGAAATGGAGAGTAAAGTTGCAGTGAGTTTCCTGGGCCACCCAGGCCATAATCCAGAGAAGAAAATTACCACCCAAGTAGTCAGCAGAGCCAGTTGAGGAAGTGGGTGGTGCAACTAAAGTAAGTGGGTGGAGCCACGGGTGGAAGTGGGTGGAGCCTAGGGAAGTGGGTGTGGCCTCCTAAAAATAATGTGAGCACCTGCACTTCATATTTTACAAATTAAGCACTGGGTAACAGGAGAGACTGGCTTCTCTGCTGACATCTCTCCCCAAAGTGACCATTGATTGTTGAAGTGAATTTGCAGGTTTTTTTAAACATTTCATCCAAAGACAATGTCTTTACATGATAGTGTATGCGAAATGACTGCACTGCCCGCTGAAACCTCTCTATTTAGAGCTATGTAATCATGATAGTGTGTAATGAAAGATCAGTTTCTCTACTCCATGCATGATAGGTGTATATAGTTCAATGTCAACAAGTAGTGCTCTATGGTCAAATCTCAGCCTTATGAAGTGACTGTACATGTTGCAGTATAGAAAGGAATTTGCCTCTCCACAAACAGGTCACTGTTAGAAAACAGCTGCCTAATTTAGAGACAGTACTGCTTTCTACAGGAAGGGTTTTCAGTTGGAAGTTGGATGATGGGTGTGTTGTTCTCTTTGGGAAGATATTTATTTCTCCACTCTCTGGTTTCTACCTGCTACTGAGGAATATACCAGTCGTTCTAGGCCTAGAACTAGTATTACAGAGCTCACTACACACAATGTACTGTAAGAAACAAGGGACCTTTTATGAAGTAGTAGAGACCGAGGAAGATCATCTGTAAGTATATTAAAGATAGCACTAGAATATGTTAGAATGTTCTGAATGCAAACAAAGTATACAGAAACACAAACATTAGAAATTTGTAACAGAAAACTTGTACCATATATTGCAAAGTCTTTTAGCTGGATGATGGCAATGTATGGCAGGGTATTGGAAAACACGTATCTGTGTGCTCCATGGTCTATAGTGCACTACTGAGAACTATATCAGGTATGTTTGTCTCTCAACATGTGTTATTCCACTGAGCCACACATAAAGCCTGTAACAAAAGAGAGGGTTTTCAATAAATACTATACCTCAAGACAGAACAGCTGCAGGGCCACACATTATTTGTTGATCATTCGAAATAAGAGATCTGAAAGGGTACTGCTCTGCAGTACACTAATGAATGTATATAGTAGAGTATGTAGAAATAGTGACATCTCCTATAAAACATCTTCATATTGTAATGATTGTATGTAGTACAGTTTAGTTAGTAATTTGCATTTGTATTGAAAACTGTCTGTTTAGTCATGGATGCACATAGAAGAATGGATATGGACAGTTCTGTGTCTTATAAAAAATCGCCACAGTATATTGCACATATGTCGATAGATGTGCACAGACATTTTGTTGTCAATGACACCTCCAGTCAAGGTGATGAGTGTCTGTACCAGTGAGTATAGAGGAAGGTATTTCTCTTCTAAGATCTTTCCTCAGGCTTGAGTAATTGTATAAAGCAGTAGAATTAAGAGCAACAGTAAAATACAATATTAACAATGTTGTCTGTGTAAGAGTTATTTGGATGAGTAGTGTATGTAGCACTCTGTGATAAATTAGTGCACTATATACTTACACTTTTCACACTGTTCTTTTGTTTTGCATGTCAACTGAACAGTGTGCAGATAGACTGTTCTCTTAGCTGACACTTCTTCTCAGGGTGATGATGGTTCCAAGTAGGATGTGGAAGCGCACTGACATTTTTCATGACACTTGCTATCTTGGTAGAAAAGAAAATAACATATTAGCTTATGTTTAGTATATTTATGTTATTTGTGTAATATAAATATTTAATTTATTTAACTTACTTCAAAAAACTTTTTTGTGTTGGTCTCAGAAATTGTATTTACACTGAATATATCCTGATATAATATATAAAATGTTTATACAATAATACAAACTGTGTGTATAGTCTGATAAATTACTTGATTAAAATGCAATTCACCATTGAACTGTGGGGGGAAATAAATCAATTAGATTTATTTTAAAAAGCCAACATATTTTATATGCATCAAATTAGCATTTAGAAAAGAGTTTGATGACATCACAGCTACAAACTGTAATTTCCATTTTAAATTTGCTTAAATGTCTCTAATATACACATTTATACTGATTCTTAATTTCTTTTACGACAACTTCATTTTTTAATATAAAAGATTTTCAAATTATTATATAGTTGTTATTCTTGGTAGGCCATATAACGATAATGAACATGAAATTTAATTGTTTTGTCTGTTTATATGTAAATAGACTTTTGCAAACATTGTTTCTCTCTAGAACTTTGGTTCCAGAACAATGAGATATGAATTTGGAAGTTTCCAGGGTAACCTTTGCTTCACTTTAAGACATATGTCATCACTTTTAGCCCAGCCACTTGAATTTTTAAGGTGGACTGTGCGGTGGCCAGAATTGCCTGACTGTGCATAATGAAAAATGATGGAAACAGTAATGTATGTATTCCTAATAATTGATATCTGATCAGCTTTAAAGTTGGTGATATCAGTATTGATTTGACTACCATCAGCTCTACATCTTTGTAGCATGAGAATAAGATATTTTGAACTATGTTTCACAAACTAACGTAGACAGTACTTTTGATGTCCAAAATGTTTTTTAAAAGCTACAGACTTGCAATCTGGTATTGTCAGAGCACACAATTCACTCCAATTGAATTTCTGTTCTGCCTGAATAGGAACAATTTACACACTCATTGTTCCATGAATAGTTTGCATTAAAGCAGTCATTAATTGCAATTCCCTCATTTTCAAACACATTTAGCACTACCATTAAAAGCTCCAGTTCATCCTGTTCCACATCCAAAGTGAACTGTCTACCACCATTACAGTGATGAATAATACTACATATAAATTCAGTAAAATGACACATGTATTTCAGTGCATACTAAACCGAAGAGAGTTGTGAAAGCTTGACTTTAAGTTTTCCCTTCTTTCGTAAAATGTTTTCAACCATTAGTTGTAGGTAGAATAGAACAATAACTACTACATTAGACTAACATGAAGCAAGTGTTAGAAAATGGAAAACCTATTACATTATTGACTTCATTCGTTTTTAGCTTTGTGGAACTTTTTGTAGATTCTTCACTTAGGGCCTCATTATGATGTTGGCCAGAAAGCCTTCGATGGCCTGTTGGATGGGCCGACATCAGAGGTTTCCGTCTAACTGCTGTATTACGATACTGGCGGTCAGTAGCGGGTCCTCGAGGGAGTGCTGCGGGGCGGTGGGGCTGGGGAGGTGCAGGGTGGGGGTTAGTAAACTCCGGCATACAGACGACGGAGTTGAGTGAATAAATAAATAAAACAAATGACATTGCACGCGCTGCAACGCCAAATCGGCGATGCAGCACACAATGTAATTTGTTTTATTTATTTATTTATTTACGCATCTCCAGTCGGCCGTATGCCTGAGTTTACTACCCCACACCCTGCACCTCCCCACTACCCTGCAGCACTCCCTAGAGGAGCCACTACTGCTGGCATTCAGAGGGAAACCCATGGGAAATACCGCTCTGCTTTCGATGGGCACAAGGAGCCCGTCTGGGAGGCGGTCAGAAAGGTAATCCACAAATGGCAGGATTACAACTTCACTTTCCATCTGCGCATTCATATGTCCACCCACCATAAAAAGGCATGCAGAAAGTGACTTTGGGGGCCCCTAGCAGGGCCCCCTTCCCCTCTGGCCCTTCGCCATGAGACCTGGCCCCTATACACATCGCTGCACCATGTGGAAGCAGCACAAGATGCAATGGAAAAAATACCGGATTTGACCGCCAACACGGCGGTCAGATCATAATCTAGGAAGCGGGACCTCTGACTCCTTGTCAGGCAGTCCCACTTTTGCTACGATGCCAGTTGGACAGGCATCTGACCAGTATCGTAATCGGCCCCTTAGTTTCAAAACCTTCGAAAAATCTAGAATCTCCACACTTTTTTGCTTTGTACAACTCGAATGTTTATCAACAATGGAATTTAAGCTAAGATGTGGAGCATACAACCCTCACAAACAATTGTATTCTATCCCACATGATGAGTCAGCATTGACTTTGCTCTTGTCAAAGTGAAGAAGGTACAATCCTGAAAAGGATCTAACCTGTGATAAAGCAACATAACACATGCCTTCATTGAACACGCTGTGACCTATATCCAAACATAATCCTTGAGATTTATGGATGATGAGAACATAGGCCAAGCACAGAGGAAAGTCATGATTTTCAAATAGAGGTATTTTACCAACAGCAATCTATCAGTGAACTTTTTAATGTATTTACCTTCTTCAATATGATCAAATGTAATCAAAATATATTCATACTCTGTTCTATTGGGATATGTAATGAAGTAGATCACATTTCCCATTGCACCATTCACTAATCCCTCTTCAACATTCAGATTTTGTCGCAAAATTTAAAAAACTAGCAGTATGTGGAAATGTTCTCTGTAGTGATTCAAGTTTGTTTACCACTGATTGACAAAGTGGTAAGTTTAAACCTCGATGTTCCATTTTATATTCACTAATAAGACTTGCAATGTTTTTTTTTATAAATGAAGCATTTTTTTAAGTTACAATGTGGAAACTCGTCCAATGTTGGCATTCCTATTCGTGTGTCTTTTAATATATTGCCATACTCCACATGTGCCGCCCAACTCATATTTTGTGTCAACTCAAGATACTGAAAATGTAACCATATGTTAACATTTCCAGTAATCCCTAATGACTTTTTAGTTTCTTTATGATGAAGGTTCCTAAAAACTGATTCACCTTTGACAGTTGCCAACTGTAGGTCACCAAAAACTATGACTTGTTTACCACAAAATCGAACAGCATAGTCAGTTCTGAGGACCTCTTGCATCCTCAAATGAAGAAAAGCTAGCCTTTGGTTAGAGACCATGCAATCACTTTAATTATGAGCACGTTTGATTTTTTAGGAACTTTGGAGACTTCATAACAAGCATAACCAGATAACTTCAGGTACTATTGTTTGTTGTCATGTTCCACAAGCAGCATAAGTAGTCTGTGCAATGTGATTCCTTTAATGATGTGAGCAGCTAGTCCAGTAGGAGTAGTCACAACACTCGAAAGATCACAACTAGTCTTCCTGTGAATAAATGCAGTGAACACTTTCATAAGAAAACGTATTCCTGTACATGCCTGACCAATGACATAGAGAAGTGTGGGCTTGAATGTTCTACAAGAACATTCAGACTCATCATGTAGGAGTCCATGCTCTACATCGTTTGTTATTTGCCCAACAATTTGTAGCTATACTTCATTAAGTTGAGAGATCAAAGATTCTAAATCAATGCTCACACTCCTCACTTGGCCCATACCATTTTTCACTTCATTCATAAATGTGGATGCCTCATTTCCAATGATAGGCTGGCTATCTGGATTTTGGCTATTAGGCCCTGCACTCTGGCCATCTTGTGAACTGTCGTTTGCAACTTTTAAGCAATTGATTTTTATTGGTGGATTTCATAATTTAAAATGTTCTGATATGTAGGAACCACTTCACATTTAATACTATGTTTGACTGCATTGAAAGCATCTTAATAACAGTCTTACATACCTTGCAGTTCATCACTTGACCTCCAAGGTTTAAAGGGTTGCAAAAGAGCCAGGCAAAAGAGTTTTCTTTCCTCACCTGTTTGGTGGCTCAGTTTACAATGATTCATGAAATGCGGTTTTGAATGTCTCACTAATCATCTGTTACAGCCAGTCAAACCAAACTTTCTTGTCCAATACTTTATTTTTGTTATTTCTGTATATATAGTAACACAATTTGTCTTACAAATAAAGGTTTTCAAGATGGACACTGTAATTAGGG